>NW_004955450.1:17141129-17164957 GCF_000276665.1 Chinchilla lanigera | reverse complement strand
AGGGGAGGGGAGGGGAGGGGAGGGAGGAAAGAGAAAAATAAACCTGGTTGTGGTCCCAGGTACAATCTTTAGCTTTGGTAATGACCTTAGTAGGAATAGAGGACCCTTTTTTAGCTTAACAACTAATTTTACTTTGTGATTTTTTTGAAAGCATGTTTATCTCAATAATGACAGATTATTTATTTATTGTTCTTTGGCAGAGGAACATATTACAGAATTTTTTGCTTATTGCTCCATCTGGAGCTTGTTGCTTAAGGAAGTAGTAAAAATTATAGGCAGTGGTAAAAAATTCAGTCAGTGAAAAAACTGCAGTGTTTTCTTAAACGAGCGTTCTCCTGAGCAGAGGTGGTGGTAGAATGGGCGGCGTGGCAAGGGGCCTTTGTCAGCTTCTGCAAGAGGCACAAGTGTCTCTCAGAATGGGTTCCAGTTGGCCAAATGCCAGTGTTCATATCTCCTATTTCTTTGATATCATAATATAGTTGGTTGGCCTTTAAGTTGCTTCATGTCTTTCATACCTAGCAGAATGCTTTTTATAGAGACACTGATAAATACATGTTAATTACATAGATGAATAAAAGCTGTTCTTTATCAAACATGGGCTAAAATGAATTTTTAATGCAAAAGAAATAAAAATGAGAGTCAACATGGAACACCTTACTTTCCTCTCTGTTTATATTGCATGTTAGGAATATAAAATGACTTTCAAACAGAGGAGAATGTCTGGTTGAGCTTTGGGTTAGGCTGATAATACTTTTGAGCTTTCAAATTTTTTCTATGTCTTTGGTTTTAGGAAATAAAGATTTGGGGGGTTCTATTTATCTTATAAGTAATGGTTTATCCTTTCTTTAATTGGAAGAGCTGAAGAAGGCCAAAGGTTCAAAGCTGTATTAAAAATCAGTTTCATCCCAACTAGTGACTGTATTTAGCAAACTTAATACATTTCATTCATTTGTTTAGGGAGTAAATTACATAAGTGAAACATAGATATATTTTAGTCTACATACTAGCGTCTGATCCAGGTAAAGAAAATCATATAATTTCTAAGATTTCCACAGAAAAATAAATGCTCCAATAATTGTTGGCAAAATTGGCAGTGACATTAGTGATGTTGGCATCTTAGAAGCTAGTGGAAATCCTCATCTACCTGCTGCCATGGAAAATACTGAGAACATGCTGCAGATACAGACATACGGTATTGGAAGAAGCTATGATTAGTAGAAATGACTGAAAGAGCAGGCCTATAATCTTAGAGAATGCTAGACTATTTTTGGCCTGAGTTTTAATTTTGCTTCACTGCCTTATATTCCAGTGACTGATTGGGATTAATAACTCTAATTTATCAGAATGTTAATATGTTATTACAAATTAATCAATTTAGATCGCTTAACTTCTGTAGAGAGAATTTTTGACTGGGGAGAAGGAACTTTAGTCCTTTTGGAGTATTGTATGCCCAGATGACAAATCCCTCTAGTAAAAAGTTTAGTGTCTTGGGCACCAGGTCGGCAGAGCAACGCTTTAAAACAGGAGAGGAATGTAAGGTGAGAGAGAAGAGGGAAAACAAAGATACATTCTGTCCAGATCTGAAGTAAGAAGTAAAAATGCTATTTTCCTTCTTGAAGTAAGAAGTAAAAATGCTAATTTCCAGACAGCTGTCTATGAAGTACCTTACTGTGTTAGATTCCATTCTAATTGTTTCTGTAATACTGTCTCACTTTATCCTTAGGAAAAGCGTGAGGGTAGGTATTTTTGATCCCAATTGGTAGATGAGGAAACTGAGACCTGTCAAAGTTAAATACTTTTTTACTTGACACTATTAGTGGTGATAAGGAGAGATTGGTATCCTTGACTCCAAAGCTTGTTTTAGCCATCACACTCTACTGGCCTCAGACTCCATATGTTATGAACATTTGTCTTGCTTCATTAACCTTCCTAATACAGCTAACAGATCCGAGTACAGAGTAATTTGGGATTTAGGTTATATGTTATTATTTTTTACCCTGTTAGATATTATTGCGTAGTATTTTTAACTATGAATTTCTCCTATATAATTTAATGATTCCAACGCTAGTATTTTGTTAGGTGTTATAGGGTAGTTGAAAAAAAGCTTGAGGACAGAATCAGGGTGTGATTTATTAACAGCTTGTAATAGCTCTGTTTCCTGGATGTTAGTTAATTTAAGCACCAATTTTTTGCAAATTGCATCATTTTTTGGCATTAGTGTCATTGCTAACCTGTTACATAGGTCTGTTTTTTTTTTTTAATAACAGTTTAGGAAGAAAACTATACACAAAAAACTGGTATGTTAAAGTTCAACTCTTAGCACTTTAAAAACCCAGTAAGATGGGTAGAAAAAAAAAATTATACTAACCTCTTCTTTACTAGTACAAATCAGGTATATAATTAGCTTCTTGCATTGCTGTATGTTTTAAGATCTGCCGTGAATGATCACAACTCTTTCATTACTACAGCTGAGAGCTATTTTCTGTCAGCCAAGACCTAGGTTTATAGGGTGTTCTGACTCTCATTTGTAAGCTTGTTTCTTAGTATATAAGTAAGGATAATAATTATACAGTACTTATATTATAGGTTTGATTTGGGAATTAGAGGACATACACTGGACATACAGCTTAACATATATTAGCTGGCACATAGTACTCAAACATGTTTGGGGGTTTTTGGAATAAATTTGCACTGTAACAACATTTCCCTTAAATTTGGATGGAGGTTTTTTAATTTCAGTTAGAATCTTATCATTCTTAATATGAAAACTGTTAAAACAGCTATATAATTTCAGAAATGGTTTTTAGGTCACAGATGTAGGATTGCTAGTAGATATTATTTAAAATATGTTTGTATTTTGGGAAGAGATTATATTTAAGTAATCAGTCCAGAGAAATACAGGAGGAGGCGTATTAAATGAAGTTTTGTTGTTAATAATTTTATGTAATCATTTTGTCCGTTTACAGTTGTTGCAGTGAAAGCTCACCTTGTATTCAGCACACTGATCGCGTGACTTGGCTCTGCAGTGTGAGGCTGGAGTCGCGTGGCCAGGGTACATTTGGCGTCTGAAGAAGGCGGGCTTCAGTGCTGGGTAGAACTCTGTCTTGTCTCCTCTGTGCTCCTTCTAAGCACAGACACAGCGCGGCCCCCTGGCAGGGACGTGCAGCAAACGTCAGTAACAGCCTTTGTAAGTGTTAAATAAAAGAGCAAATTGAAAGGCAGCGATTCAGTAGGAAAGCATTCGGTCTGAGCAGATTACCTCCTATTCCTGTAACCCAAGTTAAAGAACCAGACTTTTTTGTCTTCGGATGTGATTGAACACTATACAGGGCCTCACTTCCCTTTGATAGATACTTTGGATCTGTAATACGTGGTTTTGATTTGTAATAGGTTTCTTCTTTAATTATACTCTGGTATTTGACCAATTTGATTCATATGTTGATATTAACCTTAATTTATAGTGCAGTTATGTGAAGCCTTATGAATTTGCCTGTGGAGAAAATTTGTATTACAGGTTCAGTCCATTGTTACATTGGGCATGTGTGTCTCGTTACTTCCCTAGACTTACCTATATGGGTGAAATTGCTGATGGTTCTGCCCGAGCAGCCTTGCCAGACAGATAGCCAAGCAGCCAGAATACTTGCAGATTTTTGTGTCTGTTGTATTTTCCGTTGATTTCCAGTTTTCCTTCTTATTTCACCAATACAAAAGCATCCTGTGTGCCCTTACAGTTGTTAGCTTTCTAGAAACTGTTTTTAATGCTTTTATTAGCCAAAATTTGAATTTGTGTATCTATATGTGCACATAATATTTACCTGAAAATATCTTATTATTTATTCTTTAGGGTACACGTAAAAAGTCAGATTTCAAAAATCCTATCAGCTGCTTTCTCATAATGACATTTATCATGTACTGTGATGGATTAATCATAAATTTGCTGTTAATAAAGGGCTACTTCATGCATAGCTTTACAAATTTTTTATTAGCACCTTTTACATACTAAACACTATAATGTGTGCTATTTGTGAGACTCTAGTCAAGTATAACCATAAACTAGGCAGTAAAATTTAAGTTCCTTGTTTTATGTCTATAGTATTGGATAAAAAAAATCAGAGACATACTTTTTCTTTCTTTCCCTTTATCCAACAGTACTCACCCCATATAAAAACTGTATACTTTGGATTTTAGAGTATTGTAACCCATGAAGAAATGAATAGTGTGATCACATTGTAATTTATTTAATATTTACTTAATAAATATGCATCATGTTGCTCTCTTGGCAGTTGTAATTTGGAATTAACCTCTTCCTCTTCTTTGGAAGAAGTACCTTGCCATAGTGCTTGGCGTCTGTTGGAAAAGTCAGTAAATGTTTATATTATTACATTAAACATTTTTGACTACTAACCTTGTTTCTGTTTGACAACTTCGGCTAAATACAACGCATTAAAATACCACACCCTTATTTTCTATCTCTTCTTGTTAGGAGTCTTTTTCTTGATACTACTTGTCTTCATAAGTTATCCACTTACTTTGAACTGCTTTCATGCATTTTTTTCTAACTGAAATGTCTTTATATTTTTCTTTGCCTGGTAAATTCCATCAGTTTATTTATCAGTACACATTGCATTTCTGCCATTTCCTAGTCTATTTTCACAAAAAGCTACTTGGACATATGCTGTCTTGTCATCCTTTGGGTGTTTTTGTTTTGTTGTATTTTGTTGTGTTTTGTTTGGTTTGGTTGTTTACCTTTACATTTTCTAAATTTCTTGCCTGAATTTCCATCTTGGATTAAGTGCATATTTTTTCTGTTTCCATGACTCTCTGTACATGTTAAAATGGTCTTCTCTTACCCAAAGCTTCATTTTCTATGGTTTCAGTTACCTGAAGCCTACAGTGCAAAAATATTAAATGGAAAATAATTCCTAAATTTTCAGCTGCAAGCCTGAGGAGTGTGATGAAATCTCCTACCCATACGTGAATCATCTTTTTGTCCAGTGTACCCATGCTGTGTAAGCTGCCTGCCTGTTGGTGAGATCAGCTTGGTCTTGGTTATGAGATCAACTGTTGTATTGGTATCACAGTGCTTGTGACCTGGTCACTTTTACAAAGCCTAATTCTACATCATACTGCCTACATCATTCATCTTTCTCTCACAACATAGTCACTGTAATATCTCACACCACCAAAAGAAGGGTAAGTGTAGTACAGTAAGATTTGGAAAAAGAGATCATACTCATATAAATTACCTATGTTGTTAAAATTTTTGTTTAGTATTACTGTTAATATCTTTCTTTGACTAATTTATAAGTTTAATATATCAGATATATATATATATATGCCATATATATAATTATATATCTTGTATATATGGCATAGTATACAAAAATTAAACAACCCTGATCTGAACATTCAAAATCTGAAATGCTGCAAAGTATTCCAAAAGTCTAAACTTTTTGAGCACCATCGTGATGCCACAAGTGGAAATTCCATACCTGACCTCATATAATGGGGCATAGAACACAGACACGCTAAAAATATTTCTTAAAATTACCTTTAAGGCAGGAGTATATAAGGTATATATGAAACTTAAATGAATTTCATGTTTAGACTTGGGTCCCGTCCCCAAGATAACTTATCATGCACATGCAGATGCTACAAAATCCAGGAACTCTGAACTCTAGAATACTTTTGAGCTCAAACATTTTAGACAAGGGATACTTAGCCTGTAAGTCTCAGTACTATCTGCAGGTGTCCTCAGAGGGTTTTGGAACTTACTTCATACTTCAGCTCTTGTGTACTGAAATTTGCTGTGTGTGTACACTTGTTTTTGACTAGAAGTTTCTTCAGAATAGGGTGTCTTAATCCATTTACCCTCCAGGACTTTGTCTGATATCTCGTGTACAGCAAATTCTCAATAATTATCAAACTGTAGATAATATGATCCTGGTCATTGATGAAATCTCAGGGCCTAAAATTCTGTATGTGTTTTGGTTTATGTTATTTGCCTGCATTTCTTTCATTAGATTGCCAATTTCTTGAAGAATATAGTTTTATCACATGTATCTTTCTATCCCCTACTTCACTTAAGACCTGCACATAGGAGTGTGTGTTAGACCGTGTCTTAAGATTGCTTTTGGTAAGTACTTTTCTCCCCACTAGAACCACCTGAATGGACAGTTGGGTAGTGTCTGGAGAAGTCAGGTAACTTACTTCAGTGTGAGACTAGATGAATGTGATTGTCAAATGAACTCTGAAAACGTTGTTTGCTCTGCACATGAGTTGATAGTGAAAGGTAATCTGAAAGAGGACCTTTTTGCATGTCTGTTTTTGAAACTGGAAAAGGTGGCAGTCTTTAAGGCATGGTTTGGAGCTGACGTAAGCCTTGAGGCTGTGACGTCATCTACCAGTGAGGTCACATGACATGCAGAGCCTGAAGTCCCTCTGCTAGGTGGGGACACAGATCTTAATTTCACGATGGATAGAGCCAGATTTTGTCAGTGTATAGTTAAAGAATACATTCCTGGTAACTACGTAATATGATTCCATTTCATCCTGAAATTAGCCTTTACTAAATTCATTTGAACAGTAGTATTTGCTGTGATTTGAATGATGTGTAGCCTACAGAATATATGTTGAAACTTAATCCCCAGTGCAGTGGCATAGTTAACGTGTGACCTTTGGGAGGTGGTTAATGCAAGAGGGTTCTGTGCTCCTGAATGAGATTAGCACCCTTGTAAAAGGGCTTGAGCTTGAAGGCAGTTCCTTCTTGGCCTTCTGCTTGTGTACCTTTGAGGACAGTTTTCACTCCTTTTGCTCTTCAGTTCCTTCTGCCATAGGAAGGTACTTTATTCCGCTCATATGGAGGGCCAACTTGGGAGCAGAAAGTAGCCCTCACCAGGCAACTGTGCTCTAAGCACTTGACCTTGGTCTTCTCAGTCCCTGGAACCTGGAGAAATATAGTTTTATTATTTCTTTTTTTTTAACTTATTTTTTGTTACTACACATTTGTGGTAATAACGATCACATTCCGTGTGGGGAGTTAATACATGTACTCAATGCATCTCAGTTCTTTTCCCAGTTCATGATACTTTGTTTTAGCAAAACATATGACTGAAACAAGTTTGTGTTTGTTTGGTGCTGGGGTGGAAGCCAGTGCTTCATGCCTACTGGACAAGTGCTGTTCCACTGAGCTGTACCTTTGGCCCAAGACAGTTCTTTTTTAAAGGAGTGGTAATGCTTGTAGATGCAGCGCCAGTGTTTCTGAAGTGATTCGGAAGGGTTCTTCAGAGCGTTCTCTCTGAAGTTGCGTATAACTAATTGTGCCGTTCTAGTGTATTTTCAGTGATGAGTAAACACGGCATGCCCATGGGTGCAGTCACACTAAAACTTGTCGTCCATATGCTATATATTTAGCCAGCGCTTGTTGTCAGCTGTGTTGTTTTGTCTGAAATTTTTTACCTTTTCTGCTTCTCTTTTTCCTTGTTTCCTTTAGCCAGAAATAAAAAACACCTACCTTTGTCTCATAGTCCTGCTCAGATGTCAATTTCTATAAATTCCTGTTTGATTTCCTTCATTTTTTCATTTCCCATGGCACCTTTAAGGAAATGTGAAATTTACTCTGTAGTACAGCTTTTAGCCCCTGAAACGACCTAGTGATTGCAGTTTGTTCAGTCACTGTAGGAAGTATACAGAGTAGACTCATTATTTCACTCAATTCTTACAATAGTATTACGTTATGAGTAAAGGAAGAAGCTTGAGAAAGCACGTGGTAAACTTGTCTCAAGAACTATTAAGTTGTAAATCAGGAAGTATTAACTCAGGTCTCTTTCAACACAGGTTCTTAACTCTGAGCTACGTCTCCAGCCCCACTGCTCTTTAATTTTGAGAAAAGATGTTTCTGAGTTGTCCAGGCTGGGGTGGGATTTCATTTGTGCAAGTGCAGCTGATTTTCTCTTGTCCTTTTGGAACTTCTCACACCAGTACTAGGGTTTCCATGTTCCTGCTCCCACTTTGTTCCACTAAGATTTGCTTCACACTTTCTTTTTTCATTGACTTTATTGAAGCAAAAAAAATTCTGATGTGAAGAAAATATTAAATAGTATAGCTATGCCAAATAGTGCTGAAAGTGGCCTGGACTGCCTGGAGACCTGGGGAATAGCATGCTCAGACATTGTCTATTGCATTGGCTTTCCTGGAATTCTAGGTTATCTGACAAGGCATCTTCTTGGTCACATGGGTGGAACTTCTTCATGGACCAGATCATACTAAGCCATAGGTCTTCTAGACTTGCAGAGGGTACAGGCCCAAAGCTGAAGAAAAAGCAGGTAGTTTTGTCCCCAGAAGTCCTTTGTTCTGGCTTCCCACAGACTAACATATCATGGCTTTCTTGTTCTTATTTTATTCATTTTTTTTCTTAGTGTGGCTACACTGTCGTAGTTACGTTTCTTTTTCTGATGGCTGAGCAATTGCTTGGACAGGAAAATACTATCTACCAAATGGGAGAAGCAGGTGGGGGGCAATGACATTGATCCCACTAGGGGACAGATAACTGAGCTTGTGTGCCTGGGTTCGGCACCATGATCAGATCTCTGTAAAAAACTGACTCAGGGCCTTTGTGTGAAGGAAAACCAAGTAGTCTGAGACTCAAGGTATAAAGAGCACTCCTTTGTTTGATGGAAGAAGCTAAAAATAAAACAGAGGCTAAGGACTTTATATTTTTATAATTTTTATTGTACTGGATCCAGCTGATAAACACAAATAAAACCATATGACTGCTGCTATAATTGGTAATACCACACACTCTGTGAACTTCAGGCAAAATGCGGATGAAATGGTTACTATTTTATTGTTGCTATGGGCAGATCTTCAGGTATAATAAATAGGGGATTCTTGAAATACGTAAATAGAAGGTTACCCATTTGCTTGTAAACTCCCAGATACAGTACCAGACTAGCTAACACTAAATTTCTGAGCAGCCCTAGCAGTGAACTAGCTGCATTTCCCTTTATTACTTTTAATTCACACCTGATTTCTAGAAAGTTCTCCCTTTGCAATGGTGAATTTAATATTTATGGTGGTTTTGTTAATTATAGGATGCACTGCACTTAAAAAAATCTGTCCTTGTTTTAAAACTTACATTCCTAAAGTAAAAGGTACACAGCATTATAACATGGTGTAAATAGAAACTTCTTTTAGATTGTTTTCTTCATATAAACAAACTTAGAACTGGAAAAAATATAAAAGCAATTAATAATTCCAGTGAATATTCTATTTTATAATTATTAGATTTATTATGCTAGTGTGTTATGCATAAATATTCTGGTTTTCAAAATTGAGACCATGATCTCTCCAATAGTTTTTCTTCACTGCAACATTTTTTATTCCAGTAGTGCTTATGTATTATATCATGCTTGTAACCTGATTTGCAAAAATTGGGTTGAGCTCTCCATTCTGTTTATATCATGAAACCGAAAAGGCATGAAACCGAAAACTGAAAGCTTTTTTAGGTTTTACAAGCTCCACTACCCTCATATAATATGTATTATTTCAATTCTATTCAATTCGTTCAAGATCTCCCTCCTCTTACTCTACATACTAGAAAAACACATTGGAAAGTTAGATATATTTCTCTGATAATGTCAGTCATTGGCTCCCTGGTCAGATTCCATTTTTCATCTTCACTAATGTGCCTTGAGCCAGTCTGCATCTTCCAAACTTGCTTTATTATCTGATCATCTAGTTTCTGTAGCAAGTCCAAGAAGTTCACAGTGGGGATCTGTGTACTACTTATTTGTTAATATTTAGTGGAAATTTTCTGTGATAAGGCAGCACAGAATAACTATAATGTATAAATTCTCTTTTTTTTCTTGGTATCAGGAATCAAACTCAGGACCATGTGCTTGCCAGACAGGTGCTGTGCTGCTGAACCATATCCCCAGCCAACTATAATATATCCAGCTCTTTTTGTTTTTCTTTATGTTTATCCAAAGTGTCTGTTTCATGTTTTGGAAGCATGAGTCAGGTCCTTGGCTCATGGTAGCAAATAAAAACAAATGTATTCTTACTCTCTCTGCTCTCCTGTCTTACCATTTTCATTCATACATTGAGTAAATATTTGTAAAACATCTACAACATGAAAGAAGTTACATCAGTATTTGAAGAGACAGAGATGGCTAGTAAACATTTTCAGTGTTAATAGTTTTTGGTCATCTACAGTTCATGCAAGTGAAAGCAACCTACAGTGAGGGGAGTAGTACTTACCATATCAGTACCATCACAATTTATGTATGAAATATTGTATTCCCGGGGCTGAGGATTTAGCTCAGCGGCACAGCACCTGCCTGGCAAGTGTAAGGTCATGAGTTCGATTCCCGGTACCAGGAAAAAAAAGAAAAAGAAATATTGTATTCCCTTCAATGTGCTCCACAAGGATATCTTTGCGGTGCTTCGAGAAATTTTTGTGATGTGATGAGTGAATGAACATTAGACTGCAGTAGTTAGTAGTAAAATTACTTGCCTGTCTATTCACAGTCACTCCCTGTGGAGGAGTAAGAATTGATGCAGAGAACTCTTCTTAGAGGTAGTGGTGCTCCGTGGGGAGAAGTCTCCTTGTCTACTCTGCACTATACCTGGTGTAATAAATTAACTGGCATATAGGGTCCTGTTTTGATCCGTGTTACCAGTTCTCAGGAGAGTCATCTGATGGAATGGGGCATGAATTTTTTGCTTGCTTGTTTTGAGGTTTAAAATTAATTATTCTTCCTTAACATCAAAGCAATTCTCTGAGCTTACTAGAACCATGTCAGCAACTGTAGCAAACCAGTGTCTGCTGGTCCTAGGTCCCTGCCCAGGCACCATCCGTGGGGAACCACCCCGCTCCAGTCTTTCCCCACCCAGGTACCACTTTTAGGGACCTAGTCCTGCTAGTTTGTCACCCTGACTCAGGGGGTGAACAAGGATGAAAGACAAACAGAGAGTTAGTTTAGTATGCAGATAGCCAGGGGGGGCTCTTGCCTCTAGCCTCTAGTGGGCGGAGGACCCCCAGGCATCTGGCTCATCCTGCTTTTATTCACTCAGACATGGGTACAGGCAGTTAAAGTAACATAAGATTCATCTGTGTTCCATTATCCATTAGTACATACCCAGGTAAATAACCTGATCTTAGCTGTATTGACTTTCCCTAGAACCAGCAGTGTGCTGCCATCCCTGCGAGTTGCTTTTTTCTCCTTTGTGCATGCAGAGGTCAGTTAAGCCTCAGTTCTCCTTAACTTGTCTTCCACAAACAACAGTGTGTGTGTGTGTGTGTGTGTGTGTGTGTGTGTGTGTGTGTGTGTGTGTGTGTGTGTGTTCATTCTGGTTTTTAAAAAAGGAATAATATTGATGGATACATCTCCATTGTTCCTGAGATTGCTAAGGGAAAAATTCTTTGGAATGTTGTAGAGTAGCACAAGTACATAACTCATTTGGTTGTCTTCATTATATTTTTATTATATATAGGTCTACTTCATATGTGAGCTATTAGTAAATCCATTTCCTTCCATTCTAATGGTAGATACATACTGATTTTCCTAACTGTAGTGTGCATCTATAAACATGCACTTGTATTTCTTCTTTGCCAGTCGTGATAAGAAACAATTTTATTAAGCTATCAAATTAGAACCAAAATTGTATTTCACTTCTGTTGTTTCTGTGTTTCACAGAGGGAAAAAGAGGTCACAGTCCATTAAGAACCTTCAGTGTGTCCCAGGAAACATTTGGAATACTTTAGCTGTGCTCATTTAATGATCATGACCTTACATGAGCAGTTTTACTATTTCTTAAATCTTTGAAACTTGGGGTGGGGGTGGGGTGTCAGTCTGTTTTATTCTTCCCCAGTACCTGCCGTGTACTTTCTGATGCAGCACTTTTTTGTGGTGCTGGGGGTAGACTCCAGGACTTGAGTGTGCTAGACAAGCACTGTGTACTGAGCAACACCTTTGCGCTGCTTCAGTGTTAGCAGTAATTGTTTTATAGAACTATAATTCACATACCGTAGAATTAGCCCTTTCAAGATACACAATTTAATGGTTTTTTTTTTTTTTTTTTTTTGGTTTTTTGGTTTTTCTCCAGTACCAGGAACCGAACTCACGAACTTGCGCTTGCCAGGCAGGCGCTTTGCCGCTGAGCTAAATCCCCAGCCCCAATTTAATGGTTTTTAATGTAATCACGGAGTTGAGTAGTCATCTCTACTGTTTAATTTAGAGCATTTCACTACCACACAGTGAAACCCTGTATCTAGTAGGAGTCAGTCTCCATTTCCCTTTCTTTGTGTCTCTTTGGTTTTGGCTATTCTTGGCTTTGCATTTAAGTAGGCATATAAAGTCAGTGGTCATCTATAATTACCTTCCTTGACCGCATGTTTTCAGCATTTGTGTTGTAGCTTGTATTGATCTCTTTTTATGGCTGAATAATATTCCATCATATGGATATACCACATTTTATTTATCTATTCAATTGATTGAGATTCGGTTTCTGTACTCTTTCACTGTGAGTAATGTTGATGCCAACTTGATGTGCAAGTTTATATATGAACATATTTTCCGTTCTCTTGTTTATATACTAACAATTGGGTATTCTGAGAAATGTTATTGGGCAATTTCTTCATGTCTAAACATCACAGTGTATACTACACAAGCCTAGAGAGTATGGGTCAGTTACTGATGTGGCCTCTTGATGCAGTCAAAGCTGTGGTATGTGCAAGGTATGTGTAGCATATTGTTTTACAATGAACTGTGTACTGTAAGGAGAAATACACTGTAAAATAACCCTTAGAATGTAGGATAGTGATGACATGAACAGGTAGCTGAGTCAGTTTATTATTACATATTGTTCACAGTTCTTATGCTGTACTTTTATAATACTAGAACACAGGAGATTTGTTTAAACCAGCTCCACTATAAACTCATGAGTAATGTTCTGCCCTAAGATGCTAAGGTGTCACTAGGCAATGCTCTGCTCCGCCCTAAGATGTTACAGTGTCACTAGGCAATTGGAATTTTTCAGCTCCATTTAAACCTTATGGGACCACTGTCAACATTTGTGGTTCACTGTTGAGTAAACATTGTGTGTCACATGACTGTACCTAGGAATGGAATTATAGCTAATGCAGCTTTGTCTTTAACCATTTGAGGGCACTGCCAGACTATTTTCCAGTCCAGTTTCTGTACATCTTTTCCAAAGTGTCTTTTATTTTAGCCATCTTACTGGGTGTGAAAATGTCTTTGAAATTTTGATTTGCATTTGTATGATTAATAATGATTTCTAATGTTGAATAACATTTCATGTGATTGTTGATTGCTCATATTCTCATTTGGAGAAATGTCTCCTTGAGGTTTAGTGTTTTAATCTGTGAAATGGAGATAGTAATTCTTACCTTATTGTGTCCTTGGGGATGATGTAATGAAAGGGTTTATCTAATGTTCAGCCCAGGGCCTAACAGTTAGAAGACATTTACTAAATCTTTATTTCTTCTTTCCTCTTCTGTCTCCAATTCCACAGAAGAAGAAACTAAGATTTAGAGAGAGAGGGCCCAAGTAACTCACCAGAATTCACTGGACAGTTTGTGAATGCTGGTTCAAGTCCAGATCTTGCACATTTCTTCCAGATCCAATACTGTTCACCCCCGCCAGTCCTTCCTTTTTGCTTATGTGGCAAACTCTCCTCTACTGTGAAGTGGCTACAATGAATAGGTAAACCTAGCTGTGAAGTATTGTGTTGCATATATTTGCTATAAGAGCAAATGCAGTTGGTATTTCAGGTTTGAACAACCTCTTGTATCAGTTTGAAGTTTGCTATACTAAGTGAATGTGACTCTCTTCTCCTTACACTTTGACAGTTCTGGGATAAAGTGTCTCTAACAAATGCAAGGCTCAAGTTCAGATGAATGTCTTGATGTCTGACCACCAAATGCTATTTCAGCTAGGATGGTTGAGGACTTCTAGTTTCCAGATGATGGTATTGCCTTAAAACCATTCTGTTTTTAAATGTGGTTTAAAGTGAACAGGGCACCTGATAGATTTTATTGACCATTTGCAGGAGGGTGGTCTGGTTTGGTTTGGTTTGGTGGATTCTAGAGAAGCAGCATCTGTAAATCATGTGTAAATTAACTGCTTTTTTTTTTTTTTTTTTTTAAAGGTTTGCACAACTATAGAGAAAGAAACCATAGAAATTGTTCTAGACAAAAGATAAAATTCTACACTTTGGGTAGGAATCTATTAATTCAGGTTCTCTAGAATGTATTTATCAGGTGGCCAGTTGACTAATGTCTGCAGTTAATTATTGGTTTTATAAGACAGCCAGAAATTTTCTTGTAAAGTACTACTTTTTTAAACACAGTTGGAATGAGTATTAAGTGAGATTAGAACACTAAGAGAGTTCTGATTTTGATACCTTCAACCTAGTGTGTTTATTACTGTGTTAAATGGTAATGGAAAATGGTAGTACTTGCTGTTTGGTCATGTTGATAAGTACTTGCATGTGTTAGGTCATACCGTCCTCACAACTCCTAACCTGTAGGTATTTTGAGTTGTTATTTGCATCTTTCAGATCAAACTGTTGAAGCTTTGGAAATCAAGGTAACTAATCCAGAAGTCACAACATTAGTAAGTCACAGAACTAGTTTTTAAATCAAATTCTGTCATACTCCAGAGCCTCCTCTCTCTTGTATTCTTTTTATAGTATTACCTTCAAATACCATCTTATATTCATGTTTAAAAGAGAAATTTCAAATTTTCTGCTATGGTTTTCAGAGCATTATGAACAGGCATGTTTTAACAGTATATTTCCTTTGACTTTGGGATGATTAAAACTTAAGTACTTTTATTTAGGATTGAACTTGGAATCAAGAAAGAGAATGTATACAGTAAGTTCTAGTGGTTTCAGTTTTGAATGCTGCGTGGTACTCTTAATTTGAGGAGGCCAGTCACCATTCATATTTTTATATTTCCCCTTTTCTGTCAAATGAGTATAATCTCCAACATTGTTAGTGGAAATGAGGCCATTGAATGGGAGGCAGATCTTGTGTTAATCAGTTTAGAAATTTATTTGGAGAGCTTTTGTGCTCTTATTCTATTACATGGGTTAGGTGAGAAATGTGATACCATTTTTTAAATGATACCATAATTCTGTTTGGTAAGCCAATTCAAATTTGTATTTACTCAGACTTCTGTAAAAAAAAAAAGGTTGTCTGTTGTACCCTCATGAAAGGAACCACTCATTATCCACTTAAAATGACTGTTTAACAATAGACATATCTTACTCTGCCTCCCATGCTGTACATCTGGAACCAGCACTCCTGGCCTCTGATTATCCCTACCTGATACTCTGAAAACCACTAGTCAGAGTCTTTGGGGTGAAACTATGTCATGCCACAAGGAAGATCATTAATTAAGAGAAACTTACAGGCTTTCTCTAACGCAGTCATTCAGCAAATAAATAAATTGAAGTCACTGGCTTTAATCTGATGACGAAGTCTGTGCATTTACAGATGGTCCTCCACTTAGGGTGGTTTGCTTATGGTTTTTTTGTTTTTTTTCTTTAAACCTTATGATAGTGTGAATGCCATGTGCATTCAGTAAAACTGCTTTGAATTTTGATCTTTTCCTGCTTTAGTGATATGTGGTAAGATTACACTCTCAAAACACTGAGCAGGGACACTGAGCTGCAGCTCCCAGTCAGCAAGGAGACTGTGAGGGTAAGCCTGCAGTGTACTGTGATGCCAGCATACTTTATGTATGAGTGTATAATAAGTAACATGGTATTCAACACTTACCGTAAAATGAGCTTAGATAATTTTGCCCAATGATAGTCTCATGTAAGTTTTGAGTGTTTAAGGTAGGCTACACCAAGCTCTGACATTCAGTAGTTTAACTGTATTAACTGCATTTTCAGTTCAGGATATTTTCAGTTTATGATGTTTATCAAAATTTAATCCCGTCATAAATCAAGCAGCACTGAAATTTATAAGAACCTGAAGTGAAAGGAGAATCTAACTCTTATGACTTAGGCCTTGTGTCCTTTTCTAGTCTTCAGATACTTCCTATTTGGAAGAACATGGGTATACTTTATAAAGTAAATGATAGGCAGTAACCCACTAGTAGGATTATCTTGCCAGAATCTTTTGTACGGTAATCATCATTATAATATCTTCCTTTGACGGATCACTAAATTTCTTGCCCAAATGGAACCTCTGTTATAGTAAGTATGTTCTCATTGAATATGTACAGTTTTTCTTTTGGACTATAGAGCGTATAATCACCATTAGCGTCATGTGAACAAAGTATAGTATTCTTAATATATAAATAAACAAACATACTGTATGTCCAAAATCCAAATCTGAAATGTAAACTGCTTAGGTTTTCTATGGGTTGTTTTTGTAAAAGATGAAATGGTCAGCATCATAGTGTCCAAAATTAATCACCCAAGCCAACTTTTAGGGTTATCAGAGGGTCAAGTTAGAGATGTCTTGCACTGATTTTCACATGAATTCTAGCTCTGGTAATTGATGTTCCTAATGGGATCTTAAGGACCTGTGAGGTCTCAAATTGCCCTCTGAATTATCAGGGAAATCTGCAGTTTAAAAACAAACATGTAGTCGGCTTTGTTCCACCAAGGATTTGAGTTGGCTGGTTTGCTTTTTTAAGGTAAATTGCGTTATTCCTGGTTTTTTGTTGTTTTTTTTTTTTTTTTTTTAATTTGTAATAGTATGTCCTCTGTAGATGGTGAATCAGCTATTCAAAATACTCAGTTATCCAATATATCCCCCCTGAATCCGCTGAGTAAAAGGAGCCAACAGGAGCTCTGGATGCCACCTGACAGAACTTGAAGCTCTAACTTAGTGGAGGAATAGCAGTGTTTGCTGTAAATTGCTCGTTTCATCTTCTTACATAATTACATACTGTGCAGAGTCACTCTTCAAGCACTGGGAAGATATGAGAAAAACAAAGCCAGTGTATGTACATGGAAGGTTTATTCATGGTCCCCCAATTTTTATTTGCAGTTTAGTTTTGGTTAGGTTATTTTAGAAGCATACAGAGCTTTTATATCCTTCATACAGAATTCTCAACTCCCTTTCTTACTGCCGTACTCCTTTGTCCTTTCTGTCTTCATGCATACCATTGTTTAACAGTTGCTTTGTGTAAGATAGCCTAGCATGCCAACTTCGATGCGGCAGAATGAATCATGTTGCCGTTGATATCAGACTAAACAAAATAGCCATCTTCAAATAGGAAGAAGTTTCTAGCTTCAGATTGTTTTAGTCCTGCGTGCCTTGCCTAGCCTGCTGTGTGAAGTCAGTTGCTTGACTCTAAACTGCACTGTATTAATATGCACAACATGACCATTTTCTGTAGAAGGTTATTAGAATGCTAGTTTGTATCCTCTAGTGAATGAAATGATGTGTGATTATGAAGTCATCAGGCATGGACCAGTAAGACTCCAGAGAGCCTGCCCCCTCTGAAGTCCTCGGGGTGCCATTGATTGGTGGCCATGTGTTTGTGCCCGATAGACTGTGAAATGGTGTGTTGCTACACGGCTGTGTTGCACCTGCGCCCCACAGAGGTGATTGATTGGTTTGGTCATGTGGAATGTTCCCATCTGGTCTTCAGTAATGTGGTTTTCTTTTTTCTTTTCTTTTTTTTTCATCTGTGAATAGCAAGTGCTGGCTGGATAGTTACAGCAAACTGTTTCAGGGACTAAATAATCCTTTTCCTCTAAACACAAATTGGAATTTGTGTTTGAGTTTGTTTGTGTTCATCTTGTTTTTGTGAAGGTAGTCATTCTTTATTAGGTTTCTACCCTTTCTCTCCAAGATATTATGTGCCTTTCTCAATTTATTTCTATCAACTCCTTTTCATACTAGATTAAAATTGTATATTTCTGATTTCTGCAAGTTTAATGCAAAATATGTTCATTTTTTGCTGTTTGTTGTTCTGGCATGTCACTTGAGGTGGTTTGCAATATTTTAAAAGATGGTGTCTCTGATTATAATTGGATTATCAAAATACTGATCTATCTTTAAGTACCCATTTAACCTCACAAAAATAGTGGTTTATTTATTGAAAACTACTGATGTTGCAGTTTAAATGTCAAGAAATTATTTATTAGGTTCTTTTTAAAAAAGATTCTATAGTTATATTGGGCGGTCTTGTTTGATATTTCTTAATCTTAGTCCCTTTTCATAATTGATCTATTCATTCCACCTAATGACTAATTACATATCAGAGCACATCATCAACTGCATTCATCATAGTAGAATGTAATAATCAATGACATTTCAACAAAGGAAAAAATAAATATGCAAATAAGGCCTCATTAACATTTGCATGAGTTGTTTGAATAATCACGTTGCTGACAAGGCTGTAATTAACAGAAATTGATGCTGAGTTCACTATTTGATAGTGTGTTTTCTCAGCATTTTATTGTTGTCACTGCGGGGGCTAAAATGAAGTTCTGCTCTACTTGTACCTTGACGGGAGTTTGATGTGCTAGGCTGTGCCAGGTACCAAGGATTCTGGGAGCCCTTGATTTGTCTGTGACCTACACATAAGTCACATTAAGATAACTCATTTAATTTGTTTTATATTTTCATAAAGTGTTGTTTTTAGCAATTATGAGACTACTGTAGAAACAAATGTGAAAATTCAAATCACTTATTATTTTGCCAAAACTACTTTACATGAGTCAGATGCTGTAAAGACTTCAAAGCTTTGGTTTGGTCATAGTGTGGAAAATTGATGTCATTCATTTTTTTCCCTCCTAATTCTGACCCAGTGGATCAGTGTCAAGAGGTTGGTGCTTACTGTAATTGAATGAAACTCACCTGCTTAGGGGAAAAAACCTAATTATAAAATGTACAGTTGCATTTTTTTTAATAACTGTTCCTCCATGTCCCTCCTCCTTTTCCTGTACTGTTTCCTGTTTTTGTCATGGATATTAACTGAAATGCACTAAACACAATAAAGCTGTTTATGTCAGTTTTTTGGATGACTGCAAGTGCTGATTATAACAAGTTTAAGGAATTTCCTTTGTTGAATGTGTACCCGTGCCATATGGCTCCACACGGAACATTAACTTGACAGGGATAATGGATTGTGGTGTATGGAGATGATTTTGCCTGCAGCTTTGCTATAACTCATTCTGGTTGGGGATCACAGGTTTATAGTATGAAATGCAGCAAACATCCAGATGGATTTACTTTACATAAAAGAGTTGCATTTCTTTTTATTTCCTCCCTGTAATTGGAAAAAGAACATTTTTAAAGAAGCAAAATATTAAAAAGTAAACAAAGAAAGGAAGATTGTTCAGAATAACAAAACAACTTGGATTTTGTGCAGTCTTTTGGTAAAAAGCTATGAAAGAGCCTCTGTAGTATTTAATTCATTATTTTAAAGTCCAGTTTATATAAACTTACATTTTTTTGTTATCTTTAGAGCAGTGTCTAAAATGAATTTTCTTGCCTTACAAGGATTGTCTATATCGCCTTCATATATCCAACTATTTGAGGTTTGTAGACATGTAAAATCAAGTAGTATCGTTTCTGAAATTATTGTAGTAACTATTTAAATGGTAGCCCTCCCTGAGGTTAATTAAATCTGTAATACTTAAGGTAGAAACAAGATAAGTTTTGCTGTTTTGTTAAGCAATTATAACACAAAATTGCTGACTCCTAGTTCCTTTTTTAAAAAAAGTATCTGTATGAGAGTTACTCTGATTTGTTATTAAGAATAGAAAATCCCAAAAGTCACTTTGACAACATGATCAATGTAACCGAAGGTTAGGTGTCTGTACAGTGATTCAATACATTATTAGTAAAAGTGACATTTAATTTAGCTTTTGGGTGTTAGAGAAGAAAATCTAGAAAATTTTCTTCACGAGGTAGCCTTCAACTCAAGAAACTGGTTTATCTTCATTATTTAGAAAAATACTTAGTTCTTTATTTTCTACTTTGTAATATTAATGTGAAATATCCAGTTGATATGATTGGTTAAATTTTGTGGAATTCTATTTTTTTGTCTGAATAAAATCATTAATCTGTAATACTGATTTATAGTCTCTTTGATACATTGGGTAGTGTGCTTTTCCTATAGTGCATTTCAGTTTCTTCTTGCATGGCCTAAAGTTCTGGCATCCTTGAAAGTTTCCTTTGAATAGCTGGGACTGCACAGAAGGCAGAGGCCAGGGTTTTTATCATTCTGCTGTGTTGGAAAACACTGGGAAGAAGAAGGAAACCGGGCTGTGTGGCCATGTAGAAAGCTGGTAACTCTCCCTTCTTAAAAAGTATTTTTTATGCCTTTTATGAAGTCACAAAGACAGTTATATCTTCAGTCATAATTAGTCAGCTTTTAACAGATAAATAGGTACTTTTCTCTACTTTCCAAACTATGCAAAAGATATATTTCTAATATATTAGTATCTCACCATAGAAAAGAAGTATGTGAAGTTGCCCTCAATGAAGCAGTAAAATTTTCAGAAACATCAAAATTAGACTTAGGGCTCCACTCCATTAATCCATAAATTTTTTCTTCATTTTTATATTGGCAGAGGTTATAATTCTGAGGCAGTTTTTCTCCAGTGACTATAAAGTGTTTATGATAAACAGTATCAGCACCAGTTCTACTTTTCCATCTGTTTCTCAGCAGCCTGTCCTTAAGCCTCTTCTGTCTTCGGTAGCATTCCACAGGAGAGAACAAAGACTGGGAGGGGAGACAAGACGAGGAGAATGTCGAGGTTTTCTTATTTTCCTTTCACATGCTGGTATCACTGGGCGGCTAAATAATTTAATAAGTTTAGAATTTGATGCTTAGGTCTAAAATGGCAATGTAGTATTTTCTGAGGCCATTTTTCTTAGTTTTCCATTAACATTGTTTCTGTACAGTTGGAACTGGCTGGCAGTGTTTACAAAAGATTTAGGAGGAGTCTTTGCCTAAACTTAGAATGGTTGTAAAGACAGTTTTCTCATACCTTCTATTTATTAACCACTCCTAGCTGACAAAAGTCTGAAAGGCAGTGTCTTAGGAGTGTTGGGTAAGTTTGTTGGCTTTGGTACAAATTCGGGTAGCTATTGATGCTGCTCTGGTGTAGTGGGTTAATTAATGGGCAATTTGTGGCACCAGGCAGAACTGAATCAGCGTGGTGCTGGGTGTGGAAGGCCCACCTGAGGTTTGTTGCCGACAGCATAAAAGGAGAACTGGAAGGGAAGATGTTGTGCTTATTTCTCCTGGAGAAGCTTGTCACACTGGCATTCCTGATAGGAACTCACCTGTTACCGTCAGAGGAGCTTGGGTCCTTGTTGTTGCTGAGGATGGCTGTGGTTCTCTTCCTGGCTCCAGTACAAATCTTTCGGCCTGCTAGCACAGACATTCGCTCTAGCTTCTACCACTGACCTTTGGGCCTTCCCAGTGCAGATCCTTGATACAGATTTCCATGAGACATTGTCATAGGCTCTAGGCCTCCAGCTAGACTCATAGAGGACACTGCCCTGGGCTCCTAGGTCTTTACCTGGACTCGTGCAGGACACTGCTGTGTGATCCAGGCCCTCAGCTGGATTCTTTGGTTCTCTAGTGTGTGCACAGATCTCCTGCATTTGACTTTTTGAGTGATTATTATAAAATAGTCCTATAAATTATGTGTCCTCTATTAAATACATTCCTTTGTAAACCGTAAGTATAACATTTAGACAGGTGACTCTCAAACAACCAGATCCATTTTTATATGTCTGTATCAAAATTGTGAAATTTGGGTAAGAGAACAGTCATTAAAGAGGTAGGATTAGAAGAGGCCTAACCATATTTATTGAGAGGTAATAGATAAAAAGCAGGTAAACAAGTATTTTGGTTATGTGTAAACAAATTCTAATCTGTTAAATAGTTTCTTTTTCAGGTATATCTTACCAGCTGATGCCTCAGAGTACTAAGAGGTTTGCCATAATTCAATTACTGATATTTTAAATTTAGACTATTAAATCTTACATTGCTGAAATCTGACAAGTTTTAAGGAAGTGAATATTTTTAATGGTTTCAAAATTGTAGTCATTGTATTATCCTTTGCAATTTGCTTTTTAAATTTTTAATCTTTACTAATGTTTACAGTACATGAAGATTACATTCATTGTGGGGAACTGGTACGTGTACAGAACACATCTTGTTGATTTTTTTTTTGGCCCCTTCTCCACTGCCCCCCTTTTGTCAGGATCAGATTTATTTTCTTATAAGTCCTTGTAAATTTATTTATCATAGTACAGACAACAGCCAGACTAACAGGCCAAAAAAACATATAAAACATAAGATAATTATATTAAATCAAGATACACTTTTGGATAACTGTCTGTGCTGGATTACAGTAACTTATATCTCTGTTTTTTCTTATTGTCTATCTTTTATTTTGAACTTTATATATTGAGTTTCTCATATAAGAGAAACCATGTGATATTTAAGTTTGTGTGTCTGATGTACTTCACTTAACATTATTATGGTCCCAAGGTACATTCATTTTCCTACAAATGACACAAGTTTTATTCTTTATGGCAGAATAGTATCCCATTTTATATAAATACCAGTTTCTTTATTGACTCATCTGTTGATGGCCTTATAGACTGCTTCCAAGATTCAGCTGTTATTAACTGTGCTGCTATACACATGGGTGCTGATACATCACTGTGGTATGATGTCTTTAACACTTTGGGAAGATAGCTAGAAGAGAATAGCTGGTCAAATGGAATTTCTATTTTTGGTTGTTTAAGGAATTTCCATGCTGATTTCCATGCTGCACGTACCAGTTTACGTTCCCAGCAACAAAGAACGGTTACCCCAATGCCTCTGCAGCATTTGCTATTGGTTGATTTCTTGATGATAACCTTTCTTCACGGTGTGAGGTGGAATCTGTTATTTTAATTCGCACTTTTCCAGTGGCCAGCAATGTGGAATGTTTTTTTCATGTATTTTTGGTCATTGTACTTCTTCATCTGAGAA
The DNA here is from genome assembly GCF_000276665.1 of Chinchilla lanigera. NCBI lineage: Eukaryota > Metazoa > Chordata > Mammalia > Rodentia > Chinchillidae > Chinchilla > Chinchilla lanigera. Next base: position 17,141,954 of record NW_004955450.1, on the reverse strand, counting down.
ATGTCTGTTCATTTTAGCTTCCTCTTTTTATTTTGGAATCTTTAAATTTGGGCAGGTCTTTTTTTTTTTTAATTCTTTATATGATACAGATATTAGTCCTTTGAGGAGTAGTTGGCAAAGTCTTTTTTCCCTTTCCCATTGGGTTGTCTCTGTACTCATGGTAGTTTCCTTTGCTGGGCAGAAGGATTTTAATTTGATGTACTCCCATTTTGTTGATTCTTGGTATTATTTCTTTTGTACCTGGGGTTTTGTTCATAAAGTCTGCCTGCACCTGTGGTTTCATGAGTTTTATGTATGTTGTATTCCAGCAGATTAAGTGTTTCTATTTTAATATTTAGGTCTTTGATCCATTTCGAGTTCAGTTTAGTGTATTTTGAAAGATGCTGGTATAGGTTCAATATTTGGCAGAGAGCTAGTCAGTTTTCCCAGCACCATTTGTTAAGGAGGCTCTCTTTCAGCAAAAGTATTTGGCCCGTTTGTCAAAGATAAGGTAGTTGGATGTGCCTGGAGTTGTTTCTGCATCCTCTGTTCTGTTCCATAGATCCACAAGTCTGGGTTTTTGTTTGTTTGTTGGCTTGTTTGTTTTAAATATTTTTCTATTTTTCCATATACCAAGCTGTTTTTATCACTGTAGTTTTGTAGTATAACTTGAAGCCTAGCATTGTGATGCCCTCTTTCTGGCCCTGGTAGCCCAGAATTGCTTTTGCTATTCTAGATCTCATCTGGTTCCTTATAGTCTTGGGTACTTTTCTCTCATTGCTGAGACAAAATACCCAACACCTAAAGTTAAAGACAGGGAAAGGTTTATTTAGCTCACAATTTTTT
>NW_004955450.1:17110315-17134809 GCF_000276665.1 Chinchilla lanigera | reverse complement strand
GCGCCTAGAAACTCAGTCTGCAGTGTCACCGGGGTCTTTGTTCTCACGTCCTGGCCTCCGGGATTGGGTGGGGCCTACCTGGCTCTTTGCGCGCTTTTCGGCTGGGAATCCGCGCTTTTCGGCTGGGAATAGCTCACAATTTGTGAAGGTTTCAGTCCATACTCAGTTGGTTCCAAGGCACAGTGGCACATGGCAGAGGGCAACAGTTCATGGCTATGGAAGACAGCAAAAACAACAAGAGCAAAAGAAGAGGAGCAAGCAAGAGCAAGCCTATTTCCCTCCCTTATATTGTGTGTAGGCTCCCTGCCCCAGGGCGGGTGTAGCACTCATACCCATAATCCCAGCATCAGACCATTAATCAGTCACAAACTGTAGAAGCCCACCTCATGACTACATGAGGTATTGGGGGGACATCTAGACAGAAGCCATAACACCTGTGAATTTTAGAGTTCTGTAGAAATGCTGTTGGTATTTTTATTGAGATTGCTTTAAATCTGTATAATAGTTTTAGAAATATGGCCATTTTGACTATGTTGATTCTGCCTATCCAAGAACCCCTGAAAATTTATCTTTTCATTTTCTGATATCCTCTTAGATCTCCTTTTTTAGAGTACTATATTTTTCATTGCAGAGCTTTTCACTTCCTTAGTTAGGTTAATTCCTAAATATTTCAATTTTATTGATGCTATTATAAGAGGTATTATTTCCCTAATTTCTCTCTGAGTGAGATTTTTATTATTGTATAAGAACACTATTGGTTTTTATTGTTGACTTTGTACCCTGCTATGTTACGGCATTTGATTATTAATTCCAGGAATCTTTTGATGGAGTTTTTCAGGTCTTCTGTGTAGAGTATCATGTCATGTGAAAATAGTGACTTCTTTTCCTATCCATATTCCTTTTACTTCCTTCTCTTGTCTAATTGCTGTGCAAATTTTTTTTTTTTGTAACAGAAATCGAACTCAGAACCTTGTGTTTGCCAGGCAGTTGCTGTGCCACTGAACTATATTCCAGGCCCTTGTGGTAGATGTTGGGAAAATTATATTGAACAGGAGTAGTGGTAGTGGACATCTTGATTTGTTCCTAATTTTAGAGCAAAAGCTTTCAGCTTCTCTCCATTTAGTATGATCTTGGCCATTGTTTTATTGTAGATGGCTTTTATCAGATAGAGATGAAGAACTTTTATACCTATTTCATTCACAAAAAAATTGCTGAGAATGGGTCATTGCTCTGACTCTACCTGATTGTGTGGCTTAGATGCTTTTGGAACTTGTTTCAGGTTAATGGAGTTGGAAAGTTTTGGAGATGCGGACCAAAAAAGCCCTCAAAATTGATGAGTGATTCTGGTTGGAGTTTGGAAAATGAACATGCTGACAGGAAGGAACACAGTAAAGGTGAGGCTTGGTGCCTCAGATGGGAGTGAGAACTCCACGGTGCAGTATGCCAGAGGCCGTGCATGTCACATTCCCGAAGAAATTCACTGTGCCCGTGTCTGCAGACTGTGGGAACCGAGACTAAGGGTTGTGGTCCATGTGCCAGAGGACATTCAAAGGCAGCCCGACTTCCCATGGATATGTTTGTAAGACTCTAAAGCCATGTAGATAATAACATAATTTTCTCACCAATTAGCCATAAACTCAAAAGAGTTTCATATTGAGTGTCTTTTATGTGGGAAATTTTGTCTGGCTTAACTTCTTTATTTCCTCAGAATGAATTTGTAATAAGTTGCTTGGTCAGAGTTACCGCGCTTTCCTTAAGGCTCTGTAGTGTTCTACTTGATGTCTGATAAACCTAACATTGTTCATTAGTCTTCTCCGCAGTACTTGGGCTTGGGGAGAACAGTGCATAATGTATGCAGTGGGTTCTAAGTAGACATGTGCTGAATAGACAGTGCGGTTTTCAGCTAGATCCTAGCTTACCGTCTTTATGTTAGACAAACACTGCATAGTACCTCCCCTCTCATGGGCAGGTAATGGGGATTGAACCCAGGGCCTTTGCACTGAAGTACATCCCCATCCCCCCTTTTTATTTTTCATTTTTTGAAAATTAAATCTTACTTGTGCATTTTTGACATATAGTACGTAAAATCACATTCACCAAGAGAATTCCTGTACATAGTTATCATAATTATTTTTTCTCCATTCCATCCCTTCAATCCTTCCTCACTCCATTTACCGGACTTTATTTTATTGTTTTCCTTCCATTCTTTATTTTCTAAATTCCTAGTCTCTTGTCCGACCCTACCCTACATTCCCCTTCCCGCTTGAGCAGTTCTTCCCACTTCCCAGTATCTCTCCTCCAGTTTTGTCCTTATTCACCCTTTGGGTTTCTCACACAAGAGAAACTGTGTGTCCAATTTATTTCATTTTAAATTACGTTCTCAAGGTGCATCCATCCACCTAAAAATGTTTCAAGTTTATCCTTCCTTATGGTAGAATAGTACTCCATTGTATATAAAAACCACATTTTCTTTATCCATTCATTTATTGATGGGCATATGGGTTCCCAAGATTTAGCTATTACAAATTGTGCTGCTAATAAACATAGGACTGCATGACCCCTTTGTCAAAGATAAGTTGGCTGAGTTTGTTTAGATTTGTTTTTGCATTCTCTAATCTGTTCCATTGAACCATGGGTTGGTGTTTTCGCCAATACTTTGCTGATAGCTCTGTCATGTACTTTCAACTCAGGACTTGTGATGCCCCTGCCTTGCCTTTGTTGCCCAAAATTGCTTTGCTATTCTAGGTCTCTTTTAGTTCCAAATGAATTTTAGGAATGTTTTCTCTAATTCTGTGAGGTATGGTATTGGTAAGTTGATTGGGATTGCATTAAATCTGTAGGACAATTTTGGGTGTATGACCATTTTCACTATGTTGATTCTTCCTACCCAAGAGCAAGGGATATCTTTCCATTTTCTGATCTCCTCTTTAATCTCCTTTTTTTTTGGTACCAGGAATCAAACTCAGGACCTTGCGCTTGCCAGGCAGACACTTATGCAGCTGAGCTGTATCCCCAGCTCAATCTCCCTTTTTTTTTTTTTTAAGAGTACCATAGTTCTCATTTTATATCATTTGATCAGTTTTTCATGCCTATATCTGGTAATCTGAGCAACTGCTTTGAAGATAATAATATGCAATATAATAACCATTGTTAATTTCCTATCATCTTGTTTTAAAGTGCTGTTTTTTTTTTATTATTTACTTTAAAGAGAGTAGCAAATGAGAAACAAACAAAAAATTTATTGTTTTTTTAAATTCTCCTTAAAAAATAAAGATAGCCTCTTCAATAAATGGTGTTGGAAAAACTGGCCTTTCACATGCTGAATAATAAAATGAGATCCATGTCTCTCACCATGCACTGAAGTAAAATCAAAATGGATCAAAGATCTGAATATTAAAACAGAAACACTGAATCTGCTGGAAAATGGACTAGGTAGAACTCTTGAAGACATAGTTGTAGGCAGAGACTTTATGAACAAAATCCTAACCACATGGGAAGTATTAATAACTGAGATCTCATCTTATTAAAAAATTTTTGCACAGCTAAAGAAACCACCAACAGAGTGGGAAGAAACTTCTGCCAGCAGTTTCTGAGGCAAAGGAATACTATCTAGGATATATAAAGAACTGAAAAAAAAAAAAAAAATCAGACACACCCCCCTATTTAAAGACCCAGTCCAAAAATGGGCATCTGAAATGAATACACACTTCTCAGACAAAGAAGTACAAACAGCAAATAAATATATGAAAAAAATGTTTAACACCAGTTGTCATTCAAGAGATGCAAATTAAAACAATGTGGAGATTCCATCTTACTCCACAAAGAATTGCTATTATTAAGAAATCAACCAATAACAAATGCTGCCAGGGCTTTGGGGATAAGGAACCCTTCAGTGTTGGAGTGTGGACTGGTGCAGCCACTGTAGAAATCAGTGTAGAGATTCCTCAGAAAACTAGGACTAGAGGTCCCATCTGATCCAACTATTTCCCTTCTGGGTATCTTCCTGAAAGAATTAAAAGCATCATACCACAGTGATACATGTACACCCATGTTTCTAGCAGCACAGTTTGCAATAGCTAAATCTTGGTAATAGCTCAAATGCCCGTCAACCAATGAATGGATAAAGAAGATGTGGTATTTTATACAATGGAGTACTACTCAGCTATAAAGAAGTAGGTAAATGGATGCACCTTGAGATGATACTGTCCAACATACATGTAAGTATTTCATTGTTTCTCTGATGTGAAAAACCAAAAGTGTAAATAAGGACCAAAATGTATAACAGATATTGTGAAGTAGGAAGCAAATTCTCAAATGGGAAGGAAACTAGGGAGGCAGGAGGGGGAAAGGAAGGAGGAGAAAAGGAAAAAAATGAGGAAAAAAAGGACAAAATGGAAACAAAACTTGGTAAATGGGAAGAGAGATGAAGAGAGGGGTGGGAAATGAGAAAAAAAGAGGGTGCAGCATCATATCGAACTTACTCTCAGAAATAGTAAGGAGGAAAAGTTCCTTTTAATGTATTTGTAACTTTTTTGTAAGATTAGGAGTTTTATTTTCAAAATTAAAACAATACAGAAATGAAAAGAATTGTTTGGAACCTGAATGTAGAGCTAAGTTGTCAGAATTTAAAAATTGCATTTTGTTTATATATAATTAAGGAAGAAAAAACAGATCTTTTTTCCTTCCTTTTGTTCTGTCTATCTCAGGTTCTGTGGTGGGGCCCTGTGAGGCAGGCAGAAACCAGGCTAGGAAGGGAGAGTGTGTGGTCAGCATGTACAGTGCACACACCCTGGGGTGCCCGGAGGTGCGTCACTCACAGGAAAAGCCAGAGCATACAGGGTCTTTACCTGATTGTTTGAGAAGGCACTGAAAGGAAAGGAGATGACCTTTTGGAAAGATGAATTGTAGTTGCTCATAGAGTTTTTATGACAGTTGTGTTTGAGACTCTACTTCTAAGTAGATTAAGTATCTCAAAATCTCAGATACTTTTAGCACAAAATAATTCTTAAGACTGGCATATTTTGGGATGGTATAGCCTGATCCCCCACCAGTTTTTTCACCATGAAATGTAATGATCCAAGTGCTCTTGGAATATGTTTATCAGCAATGTATGCACAGATAGGAACAAAGAGAAACTAGGAACATTTGGCAGTGAATTATTGAGTATTCATTCACAGGAACTTGAGCTGAGATGGTGGTAGTGGTGGCAGAAAGGAAGAGAGGGAGTGAGGCACATCCGAAGGCTTATCTTTTGGAATTTGTTAACTCTTTTGTGGTTTTTTGTTTTGTTTTGTTTTGTTTTGTTTTTGAGACATGGTCTTGCTATGTAGTCCAGGCTGGCCTCAAACTTGCAGGGATCCTCCTGCCTCAGCCTCCTGAGTGCTGGGATTACAGATGTGTGCCACTACTCCTGGCTTTTGTTAACTCTTAAAATGGAAGTGACAGATGATGCTTAGTACAAATAAACTCAGAACAGAATAATTGATATTCCTGAACATACTGAAAGAAGTGGATGACCTATTGCTACAATTTTGTGTTTTTGGTGCTGGGAATTGAACCTAAGGACCTGTGCATGTCAGTTTTGTACTCAGCTTCTGAGATACACGTCCAGCCCCATACACCATTGCTTTAATATGTTTATTTTGTAAACAAAGTAGCATTACTAACTGCATAATTATTGAGAGGTCTTACGTTTCTATCCTTTTTTAAAAAAATAGTTATATTCGTAATGGCTGTAATGATGATTAGGTAAATGACTTAACTTTTTGCACCTATTGTGTTAAATATTCCCCATGCATGAATTCTTCTAAAGATCTTGACAACAGACTATATTATGTACATTGAAAAATATCTTTTCCTCTATTAAATATACATGTTTATTATTAAAAAATCAAAATATGGATGAGCCCAAAGAAAACAAGAATAACTCTCTGATGTCACTAAAGGTATATCATTCTTTATACCTTAGCATTTAAAGTTCAGAGATTGAATAACTTATCCAGCATTCTGGTGCTAGGTAATGGCGCTAGAATTGGAACCTGTATCTGATTGTAAGTTCATTGCTTTTTCCATTTTTAGTATTGTCTTGGTTACTTTTCTCTCGGTGCTGAGACAAAATACCTGATGCCCAAAATTAAGGAAGGAAAGGATAATTTAGCTCACAGTTTATGGTGGTTTCAGTCCATACTCGGCTGGCTCCAAGGCAGAGTGGCACATGGCAGAGGGCAACGTTCATGGGTGCGGAAAACAGCAAAAGCAACAAGAGCAGAAGGGAGGATCAATGGCAGCCTCTCTCCCTCCCTTACATTGTATGCAGACTGCCTGCCCCAGGGCAGGTGTGGCACTCACACCCGTAATTCCAAGTTTGGACCATGAATCAATCATAAAATCAAGAAGCCTGCTCTATGACTGCATGAGGCTTTGAGAGGACACCCAGACACAAACTATAACAAATATCTATTTAATTTTATCCATCTACCTACTTATTCTCTCTCTCTCTCCCTCCCTCCCCCCAGCCCTCCATCCATTTTTGTGCTTCTGAGAATCAAACTAGGGCCTTTACACTGAGCTATACCCCAGTCCATTTTTATATTTTATTTTGAAACAAGATCTTGCTAAGTTGCTTAGCTGGGCTCTACTTACAATTCTTCTATCTCAGCCTCCCACAGTGTGGGGATTATAGGCCTGTGCCCGCAGTCCCCGGTAGCCTATTTAATTCTTTAATTTAAGTATCAGTAGTTACCTTTCTCTCCTCAATACTCTCCTGCTTGGAGAGAAAGATACAATACTGACGCATGAACTACTGTATGTTCTGAAGGCTAGTTTGCTAGTCAGCGGGAACTTGTATATCTTTCCTTATAGATTACAATGTAGAAGTAATGAAATACTCAGACTGGTCTACAAGAAAATGACCCATAATGTAACTGAACTTAAATCGAGAAAGAGGATTGTTGTAGTACAGTACAAAAAAGCAAAAGGAGCAATTAAGAAGAAAAAAAATCTTCCTTTTTTTAAATAACCCCTAGGATCAAGAATACTTGTTTGCTCAGTATAATTTGTCTTCAGAGTCTGCCCGTTTTATGTTGGCAAGCCCCTCCCTCCTTCCAGTCTCTCTCCCGTTTGCAGATGCCTGGCTGCATCGCGTCGCTGTGGTCTCAGCTGTGAGGGGCTTTCCTGGGGTGCTGTAGCCAGTGCTCCTTCTCCAGTTGTTTATCTCGGGTGATGTCAGAGCGACCGCTTCACTCATGAGTAGCAATGCTGTGGGTTAGTGCAGAGTACCTGGTCTGTGGGATTAGTACCTGGTGTGACAGGCTGCCCAGCCCTCACTGCTTGTGTGACCTGCGTGACTAAGTTGACTTCAGTGATTCTCAGTCTCCTCATTTATAAAATGAGAGTAATAAAACTTGCCAATCAGGACTCTGGTGTCAAATGACATAATGTATATTAAATACCCTTTGCAGTATGTAAAAGCTTGTACAAAATTGGTAATACTGATAGTAATGGACTTATAATTTATTTGCATTTTGAACAGTTTCTTTCTTGATTATCCAGATTAATCTGTGATTGGCAAAATTCTAGTTGTTTCAAGAATATTTCAGAGTAGAGAGTTGAAGTATGAGTCATGAAGATAGCAAGCTGACCAAGCTTAGGGGTGGGTACCTTCCTAAAGCTGTTTCTGGTTTGTGTCCTCCCTTCAAGTCCACCTGACCTCTAAAAGCTGACTCTTGTATCCACATGGTCAGTCTCTCTCTTGCTGTGCTGTCCTTCTGCTTTGTGGTAATTGAGAGTGAAAGGATGTGACACTGAGAGAAGTGCTTCTCATGTTTTAATGCTCATAAGAACTATCTGGAGATTTTGCAAAAAATGCAGGTTCTAATTCAGATCATCTATTACACTTAGGGTTGTAATGTGGATGATGCTTCTTCTGTAATTTCGAACTTGTAAGAATTACTCTTGTTATCACAGGTACCTTATGTTTATTTCCTTCATGGTACAAACTGCTGTGCACGTGAGTAAAGCCAGTAAAGGATAATGAGGGCGTCCAGTACAAGTATGAAACGGTAGCTGAGGAGAAGGAAAGTACCGCTGACGGTAGCAGGGTTTTTCTTCTCGTTTGTTAGACATGGTCATCATCTCTTACCACTTAGTTTGAATATAAATAAAATTAACAGCTGAGTATGCAGAATCATTAAATTTTTTTTCATATTGCTGAGCATTAGTGTTAGTAGTTAATGTATTTATATGCTAACAACGTAGGACTTTTAGGACTTCTGCTAGTCAGAAAATTCTGTTAATTTCTGTGATAAAAAATTATTTAAATACATCATAAAACTCTAAGGAAATAAATACTGGATTTAGTCAAGGCAGAAATACAAAGACACAAGGGGGCACTGTCTTGCCATAATCTAGTTCATTTTTACTGGATTTTGTTTACTGTGAATGGCATTCTTTCCCAAAATTCTGTCTTCCTTGTAACCATAAAAGCTTCAATACTGTATGCGCTATAGCTGTAATACTTAAATCATACAAGCTTTCAGAGTTCGCAAATCAAATGTGCTCTTAGCAAAATGCAGAAACTTTTTGTTGTATTTGGCATGAGTTTGGGGAAGAGTGAATGATTTGAAAACTGGAGATGGTTAACACACTTAATTGTTAGTGCTTAGGCTTGTGGTATGGGGGAAATTGCTGTAAAAACAATTCAGTTCCTTTGGAGAAATATAGTGCCTCTGTTGTGGAGAGAAGAGTTAGGATAAAGATTGAACTGTTACTAGCTGCAGCTGCATTTGCCATCAAATACCAAGTTGGTCCTGATGAATGTTTTGTTTTTATTGTCATGGAAACTTGGAGCTGGAAAAAGGATATTCTATTCATCCGGGAAAAATAGAAGTTCCTTGCATAAAACATAAGGACCTTCCAGAGCAGGTCCTAAAATAGATATTGGCTGAGTATAATCCAGGAAGTAAAAGTGAAATAAATGCAGTCACTTCTGGATCACTTCTACTGTATTTTCAATACTAACAATATAACTATGTGTTCAGTTATTAGTATTATTACTTTCTGCTAGAAAGTCAAATTCCAGTGAGCCATGGTGTTTGTTTAGCAGCAATATAATGGCCCTTTAGGGACTGTCTTTATATTTCCTCCTTGATCTGTTGGGTATTCTAATCTTATGTCCTTATTAAACAATTGCTTATAATCTCCAGATTGTTACACTTTTTTATTTAAATATTTTAAAGGACTTTACATTTAAAAAAAAAAAAAAACTACCTAAAGTGAAGAAGGTGTTACTGAAACGCTGAGATTATTGTGTGGTCTGGAAATACAAAGTAAAACACAGACACGAACCTCGGAAGATATAGTCAATTCTAGTGCGTTAAATTGTTAATGGGAAGAAGTCACAGGAATAGTTTCTCTGCAATTAAAAGAAATTTTAGTTTCAATTATAGCAAATGTAGTATAGCAGACCAAAGATATGGGAAATGATGGAACATACAGATAAAGTGACAGTACAAATTAATGCAGAATTCTTAAACTGTGCATTAAAAGGAGTAATGATAGTTATACCAAAGTTTAAATTACCAAGTTTTCTCTCTGTAAGAGAAATGGTAAGTTTCTTGTACATCATAAAAGATGATAGAGAAGGAAGAGTTGGCTTGGCATTGTCTTGGGGAAGTGGAGTGTGAGCAGAGAGAGACCTAGTGGTCTGGCAGAAAGCCATGAAGAGAGTGCCTTATGTGTCCAGCAGGCTTCAGGAGAGAGGACTTGGAATACTGCAGGGAAGTGACGGACTGTAAATTTGTTTTAAAATGTTCAAATCCAGGATGCTGAAATCCTTAAGAGAAAGGATTGTTTTACAGTTACTTTGTAAGTTTTACTGTTTTCACAAATATTTTATAGAATTCAGTAGTTTTTATTGAATACAGTCGGATGTCGGTAAGAAAGTAGCAGTGCAAAGGCAGTCTAACTTACAGAGACAGACAACAAGAAGCAATGATCTCTAAAAGAATATAGTTCAGTAGCAGCAATTTACACGGGAACCTAAGGCGTACGTGCTGCAGCAAGCTGTTTGTATCATTGAGAGCTCTAAAAGGTTTGCCTTCACTGTTCTGTAGTATCTATATCATAAATTTAGAGTATATGTAATATATATATATATGTATATATATATATGCCTTACCACATATAAGAGGACCAGGAATTTTTAAATGCCTAAGCAACACATACGATACTGAATTTAAGAGAACTAGCCAGCATGCCAAAAGTGGATGCAAGAAAGCTAAGAACTGGACATTGTGGTCCCTAACTGAAGTGATGAGGGAGAACTGGGAAACTGCCAGCTTTTTGACTTTGTAGAAATAACTGTGTGCATAGTTAGTGCAGGAGATCACATTCATAGAGCAGTGTGTTCCAAATTCAAGTATGTCAGCAGACATAGTGGAATTCAGAGCATTTCAGAAATAAAACTAATGTTAAAAATAAGTGAATTTCTTTACAGTATCATACAAACAGAAATAGTCTCACAAAGTTTTTAGATTTAAGAATTCATCAAACCAGTGTCTATTATGGTAAGTCTGAGTAGGAAATTTTTAATTTTGGATGTTCTACATGTAAACATGTAACAAATTTGAGTTTTATTTTTTACTTTTTTACATTACTCTGAGCAGTTTTTGGTCAGAAAGCTTATTTACAAGAGGCAAGTTTAGCCATGTCCTAGATTCCTGATACATAAAAATGGATTTCTTAGAGAAAAGACTCAGAGAAAGTCCCACCACCTTTAGAGCTGTGTATGGAATAATTTCCAAGAAGTATAAAACACTTGGGAAATTTAATAACAGTTCTAATCAAAAATTAGTTTTCAGGCAGTAGACAAAGGACAAGTACATAAGAGTCCTGGGTTGCTTCTGTTCACTTCCTAGAAGATTCCAAGCCTCAGTGGAAGAAGGGGAGATATTCTGTCAGAGCCTGACACTCTTCCTGTTTGAGGAGACAAAGATCAGAATTGAGAGAGACCAGGGTAGCTAGACTTGGCTAAGCAAAAGGGAGGGAACACAAGGGGAGAGTCAGCAAGAGAGAGCTCAAGACCTGTATGAAGCTGGGTTCCTTGAGTCTGTGCACACATGAGAAGAAACTTATCTTAAAGCCAGGGACAGAATTATGCAAAAACAGTAGGCTGGTCAATTACTGCAACTCGAAGCTGGGAATAGTTCTAGTTAGCATGGAAAAAGCCTCATGATAACAGCTCATGTGTAGAGTCCTCAGAAGGGTATTGTTGCTGAGGCTAAACTAGCCCTGAGCTTAAGCCCTGAGCCTTCAGGCCTGGAAAAAGATGTAACTGATTCCAGTAAATTAACTGCTTGCCAGAACAAAGTCTGAAATTTTTAAAGGAATACAACAAGATCAGGCATGGAAAACTGGGAGCTTCATAACATTTCACATTGATTTAAAAGTTACTATGCACAAAAAGGAACCAGAAAATACATCCTATATAAGTTGGAGAAAAATGAGTCATTAGAAACAGTAGACCAAGCAATTGCAGAGATATGGGATCAGGGAAGAAGAACATGAAAGTGGCTGTTGCAGCGAGGCCCAAGAGCCCAGGAGTGTAGAAGTAAACATGAACATTGTATGGGGAGAAATGAGAGCTGAAAAGGAAAAGCCGAATGGAATTTCCAGGGATGAAAAATAGTCAGAAATAAATACAGTGGATGAGATTAACTGCAGATTATTCACGCAGAAAAAAAGATCAGTGAAGTTACACACATGAAAATCAAAATTGTCCAAAATGAGGATCACAGGACTTCTAATTTCTATGTTAGGGCATTGATAGCTAAACAGAACAACACTTCTCCTTCAATGATGTGAAAAAGGGGCTTGATTAACTATAAAATTCAGTGTTCTCCAGCCCCTAAGAGAGCTGAGGTTGCAAGGAGGAGTCGGGACTCACGTTCCACTGTAGCAAAGCTTGGAAGGAGTAGGCATCACACCAGTTACAACAAAAGCAAGTAAGAGGAGTGAGCTAGAACATTAAAGTCTGGCAGAGAGCTGAGCGAGAATTAGCAGTATCTTGGTCTGAAATAGCTGAAGATACCTAACAACAACAAAGTCAAAAGGGTGTTTCACTGTTACTCAAAAACTTTTCCCCAGGCCTTCCCTGGGTATTATAAGAAAAGTTAGCACCAAGGCAGGCAACTGGAGAGAATTGCAGTGCTGCATTGGACGTTATTGTGGGAAAGGTACAAACGCCTGCCAACTTTCCCAGACCGTAGGTAGAAAGGGAAGATACCCAGGCTAAGATACAGTGCGACTACTGCGAAAGCACTAAGCTTGTCTTAAACCTATGACACCAAGTACAGGTCTCTTTTCTCTGAGAAAAGAGTGGAAACTTTAACCCAAGGTAAACTTTTTAGCTATGAAACAGAATTTAGCTGCTGTAGGAGGACAGCAGAGAGGGGAATACACAGCTAAAAAAGTTTTAAGGCCCAAGCATACAAAATCTACTTAGACTGAACCAAAGCAGCAAAGAATATGTCCAGCCTAGCCTAGCAAGGGGCACTAAGCAACAGCAGTGTAGCACTGGGGCAGGCAGAAGAATGGAGGAGGAGAAAAGAGTCATGCCCATTTCAAAGCCTAAGTGTTTCTCCACTTTATGCATGATTATCTTGCACTAAATAAAAGTTATAGGACATGCATATCAGCAAGAAATAAAGCAAAAACCTTAAGAGGCAAAACAGTCAACACAACAAGATTAAAAGATGCCCACATTTGAACTATCAGACAAAGATTTAAATTAACCGTGGTTAACATGTTAAAGGATCTAATGAAAAAGATAAAAAGCATGCATAAACAGATGAGTAATATGTAGCAGACATGAAAATATTTGAAATGGTAGAAATAAAGAACATGGTATCAGAGAAATTCCTTCAGTGTCATCTGTAGATAGTACAGTTGCTGAAGAAATCAGTAAATTTGAATATAGGCCAATAGAAATTATCCAGACTGCAACACACAGCAGAGAAAAAGTAAAACAGAACAGTCATAGGACTGTATCAGTCTAATACTTGTATAATGAAGTTTTTAGAAGGTGAGGGAGAAAGAAGCGTGCAGAAATAGCTGACATAGCTGAGGTGGTGGTGCACACCTGTAATCCAGCACTCGGGAGGCTGAGGCAGGAATACTGCTGTGGGTTTGAGACCAGCCTGGGCTACAAAGTGAGTTCAAGGACAGCCTGAACTGCATAGTGAAACCCTTTCTCAAAAAGACCAAAAACAAACAAAAAAGAAAGAAAAGAAAAAGAAAAGAAAAAACAAATATTTGAGATAATTCCCAAGAATTTTCCAAAACCAGCAAAAAAATCAAACTCTTCAAGATTATAAAAACAACACACACACAACTAGATATATCTAAACTGCTGAAAACCAAAGATAAAGAAAACATCTTGAAGGTAGCCAGAAGCAGAAAAGCACGTCATACACAGAACAGTAAAGATGAACTACAGTGGACTTCCCGTTAAATCTTTGCAAGCAAGCAGATGTAGAGATTCCTCTACTGCACTAAAATTAAAACATACAAGAAGAGCCCTTAAAAAGTGTCAGCTAGAATTATATATTCATTAAAACAGTTATTTTTTTAAAAAGGGGCAAAGGCTGGGGGATGTGGCTCATTGGTAGGGGTAAGTATGAGGCCCTGGGTTCATCCTCAGCACCACATTTAAAAGCTGAGAAAAATCCATTCTTGGTAGTCTTGTGCTATAGTAACAGGAAGTTTCAGGCGAAGGGTGTATGACTCGTGTCAGAAACACAGGTATACACCAGTATTCAGCATACTGTTTTCTGTGAAGAGCCAGTGTAGCATAATGTAGGCATTGCAGCTCACTCCCTGCTACAGCCACCCTACCCTGCAAGGCGCAGGAGCAGCCATAAACTGTATATGAGAATAGTGAGAATAGCTGTGCTCAGTGAAACTTTATTTACAAAATAAGAAGCAGACCAACTTTGAGCTGTGAGTCATAGTGTGCCAACCCCTTATCACCGCAAAGAAATGAGAATGAGAGTCAAAAACATGTGTTTCCTTCTTTTAAAATCACGTTATTAAGGAACCAGATGTCTTAAGAAAAAATAATGTCATTGTATTGTGGAATTTATAAAATATAAAAAATATGTGACAATCACGAGAGGATAGGAGGGTTTTGGAAGTTAGACTGTGTTAAAGATTAGTATTATAGGCTGAGGGTAACCACTGAAAAAAATTAAAAGAGAAATACAATTCATGTACCAGTAGTGGATATTAAATGGAATATTCAATACAAAAGCAGGCTGAAAAAGAAAACAAAGAACAGATGAGACAAATAGAAAACATCTAACAAAATGACAAATTTAAATCCATCCATATCAACAATATCACAGTACATCTAAATTACGAAAATGAATTAGGCACCAAGAGAAATGAAGAGAAAGGGGAGGAGGTGGTGTTTGACTTTTTTCATTTGGTTTTATAGTGGTTTGTGTACCAGTTTTTAAGAATGGGTTCTTCCCTTGCTAGTATAGTGGTACGTGCCTGTAATCCTAGCACTTGGGAGACAGAGGTTCAAGGCCAGCCTAGGCTCTGTGAGACCGGTAGAAGGCAGGGAAGGAGGGAAGAATTCTTTCCTAGATGAAAACACTTAAGTAGTTAACCTTGCAAGTTAACATCACATCTATTAACACGTTCCACATGCTGCTCTTCCTTGTTAGAAGATGGCCCTCTCTCTACACTGCCCATAAACTTAGGTAGCACTCAGTCTACCTTGAGCCAGTAATGTGAAACTAGAAGGCCCAAAGTGTTTTCCTCTACTTTTCTTGAACGTTGGGAGAAGGGAAATAAGCAAATTTATATCCAAATTTGACTCTCCTGTTTCCTTTGTACTGTGTATTACAGAATCTACAATTCTATTAAAATTCACTTTAGCTGGGCATGATGGCATGGGCCTATAATCCCAGCCACTGGGGAGGCTGAGGCAAGAGGGTTGCAGATTCAAAGCCAGCCTGGGCAACTTAACAAGACCCTGTCTCAGAATTCAAAAAATAAGTAATTGAAAAGATGTGGGCATGTAGCGCAGTGGTAGAGCACTTGCCTGGCATGTGCAAGAGGCTATAGGTTCAATCCTCAGTACCAGGAAAAGCAAAATTCACTTTATATTATGTGTACTTTTGTACCTTCTTGTCTGTTCAAATCTTTCTACTGTTTCCAGATCTTGCATGCTTTCTGTAGTAAATGTTTTCTTTTTACTGCATTTGTTGTTAATTGTTTGTGGCTGTGTATACAACTAATGTTAGAGATAAACACATTCATTAATGCTAAGGAAAGAGAAAAGCCATTAGGGTTTAATGATATTTAATGAAATGAAAGGCATAAAGAATTTAAAAAACCTGTAGAGCTATCCAAAACTTTCCTTTAAATTCCTTCCCTAGAATCTACTTTCTGTCCTGTAATTTCCAAATTTTTCTTCAAGTTAATATTCAAGATGCATATTTTCAGGTTTTCTAGTCAGTGTATTTTATTTAAAAATCATAATTAAAATTTAGGTAGCCTTGATGTTGTCACTGTTCTATCCAGTTTACATATAGATTATTTTAAATCCCCATTTCACAGTTGAGACAGCTGAGGGGACAGAGCTTAAGGAAAACTGATAGTAAGCAATAAAGTGGGTCTTTAAACCCAACTAGTCTGTGTCTACAGTGTCTGTTCATTAGGACTACATATCTTCTCATTTGGGGTTACAATACATTGAATCCTTTCCTTTCCTTCTGTTCCTTTTCCTCCTTCCCTTTATCCTTTACCTCTGTGTATTTTCTTCTCTTTCTTCCTTTCTCCCTCCCTCTCTTCAACAAGTATTCTATTCAGACACACTTTAATTGATTTCCATAATTGATTTGTTTAGCCATTTATATAGCCGTTTGGGTTTATAAAAATCTGTAATGCCAGGCTGGGCATGGTGGTACATGCCTGTAATCCCAGCACTCAGGAGGCTGAGGCAGGGGGATCACTGTGAGTTTGAGGCCAGCCTGAACTGCGTCTAGAAACCCTGTCACAAATAAACAAACAAAACAAAAAATCTGCAATGCCTCCACAAATGAACTTTGGATTTTGACCTGTTGAGAAGTTAAGACTAGCTTTTACCTATTTTCAAACTGCAATGGTAAGATGTCAGTAAATTGTAATGTTTGAAGCCACTCAATAAAAATTGAACATCTCATATTTTATCCTCAAAGTACCTATCCGGTAGCAAGAACCTTGTTTAAGTCTTAGCACACCATAGTGAAGATTTAAGGCTCTTTTCTGGGCTTTCTCCACCTGTTTCAACAAAATGAGACAATCTCCTTGTGATGGCTGCATGTCTGTATGTCTTCTGTGGTATACAAAGTGTGCTATTTCTCCATTGTATAGTGGAGGCTGTTGAGCCCTCCTGAGAAATTTTATTAACATGTAGAATTTTTCTTAACCTGACAAGAACAAAATGTTGGTAGTTTTGAGTATATTGACTTCAATTTGTATATTAAGCATGTCCTATTCATAGTCAAATACCTGGAGTATAGTGATTTGCTTGTGCACCTCATTTTTACAGTGGCACATCATCATTGTACCAGAAGTTCCTGTTGTTTTTAGCAGCTTGTTTTCCCCTTTTCACTGTAGGCGGGGCCCAGTTTACTTCTGTCAGAAGGGAAGTGCCTGACAATAGTAAAGTTGACACAAGATGTCAGATTCATAGAATGTTAAGATAAAAATCATCCAGTCATATTTGCCAAGTTTTTCAGGTAAAGAAACTGAGGCCTAGAGAGGTCCAATGCCATATCAGTGTCACACAGCTGTTCACAGTAGAGATAGAGAAGGACCCTCATGACTCTCATCTCCATGTTTATTTCATTCCACCACCTTGTTTATGACCAGATAGTTGATGAATTGTACCAGTTCCACTGACAAGCCCTTTTCCTTCTAATTCCAGTTCTTGGTGCCAAGGGAACTAGCTAATTAACAATCATTTGTTATCCTCTATTTTAGAGCACAATTCTCTTACACTGTCTCTGCTTCCACATGGCTCTATGCCATAGATGAGCCTTGGAGGAGGATCTGTCCCTGGCGTACACACAAAACAAGTCTAGAATTCCAGGCCAATGTTCTCTGAATAAGTGACATCTGCCTTCTGGTCGCTAGGTGCTGTAAAAAACAGACTTAGACGCTGACCTTGCCTGGTAAGGTCATAGTGTAAATTAAACAGCCAAAATACCAAAAGATGTGAGAAAATCATGGAAGTTCCCAGCAGTGAGCTTAATGTTCTGTTATTGTAGAATACAGAAAAAATAAGAGGAACACCGATACAAGAATTTTGTAGAAAGAGTCTGTCAGGAGGAATAGGTTGTTTAAATGTGTGATTACAAATACACATTAATGTGAGGGAGAAAATGAGGTACAAAAACTAGGTGTATTTGATAATTTTCTCCCTTCTCTGACCCCAAAGTATTTGTTGAGGTGACTGTTACTTGATTTACTTTCTTTTTTTTATTTTAAACAGAATAATAAAAAAAAAAAAACCAGCAAAATACCAACAACATAGTCAAAAACAAAACAAAACCAATAAAAATGATACAGGATTTCAAAACAAAATGATAGGAATTAGCAGTGGCTGTTATATTACATATTGTTATTTTTAACGAAGTTGCTCAAATTGCCAGATGTAAGAATGCAAGATTGGTGAAACCATTAAAGAGAGTTTAAAAAAAAAAAAAAAAGTTAGAAACAATACAGAGTTTCAGTAGACAAGATGGTGGGAATTCACTAGTGGTTGTTGTATTGCATATTGTTGTCTTCAGATTAATTGTTCAGATTACCAGATATAAGCATGCAAAATTGGTCAAAAAGAAAAAAAAAATTAGGCATTAACTCTTTACTTTTTTTTTGAGTAGATAGTGTTATGGTATTGAATGACTGGCTCAAGTTATTTAGTACCTAGAAAGTTGTAAACCACCAATTAAAATTTTTAAAATCCTTTGTTATTTAATAATAGGGTAAACATTAAGATACGAAAATTATTTGATTTTTTTTAAAAAAAGAAAACATTCTTGACATTTTTCACTAAACTGCAGAGAAAAGATGGATCTCAATTCTTTAATCTGTTGAATTGTGAGAAAAATGGAAATGTGTTCATTTCTTAGATTTAAACATTTTAAACAGCATGGGTTGGAGATAAAAGAAAACACATTAAGAAAACACACAAATTCTGAACTTAATGGGAAGAAACAATACAGTAATAATCTACATGTGTTTTCCGGGACAATTTTAAAACTACAGTTGTTAAGTAAAGCATCTCAGAGAAGTGGGATTTACATTTTGAGCTACCTATAATAAGCACCTTTTTATATAATTTTATGTTTATCACATTAGACCATAAAATGATGCAGAAAGTTTTGATAAATAACTAAAATTGATCAAAATTTATTTATGTCCCTCTGTTGATTCGTTCCTCATTTCTGACTACTCACCGCTTCACCCACTCACTTGAATGGGTTCCTCGGGGCATTCTAATGGCCAAAAAGCCCTTCTCATTCTCATCCGCTTGTTTGTATTTAACTTGTAATTCCGATATTAAGTGGAGAAGCACAGCATGAGAGGAAGAATAACTGCGTTGGTGAATGCTTCGTCTCATGTTGAGAAGTCTCAGAGGTCGTTTTTAAAACCTGTTTCGATTGTCCTGGTTTGATTCTGTGTTCTTACCAGGATAAAAGACTTCATTGGTCCTTCAGCAGTTCTCCAGGAGTTACTGATTGGGAAGCCCTTCATAGTTTTGAGGCCTAAAACAGGAAGCTGGTGCAGAATTAAAATGGCGTATGGGATGAGATAATGGCTCAGTTAGAAAAGTGATTACAACTGAGAACCTGCTAATCACCTACTGCTCTAGGGATTCGCTGGTTATCACTGATCTTACTCGCGCTTGGCTTTTTCCTGTGTTGCTGCCTCATCATTCATAGCTGTCTGAGTAATTTGGCATGGAGTGAGCAAGCGAGGGCATGGAGAGTCCAGCAGCTGTACTTGTTGGCACTAGATAGTTAAATATCTTCAGTGTAGCCAGCAGCGTGCTTGGCACAAATGTTTGCCAATACTACTTAAACAAATTGTTGTGAAGAAAATAGGCAGGCGTTTATTTTAAAATCCTCTCCCTCTTTTCTTTTTCTAGAAAAAAAATCTGTTAGATTGAGATCCTTATTACATTTTTTTTTCCCTGCGAGTTTGAGCAGATTGCTTCCGAAATGAGGTCTATAATTCTAATGATAGTTAGCAGTGGCTGAGAGTCTTTCAGACAAGAATATCCAAGTTCTTTATAATTTATAAAAATCAGGCAAACTGTACAGGCCTTTATGAGGTACATGTCACTTAGCTACTATTCCTAAAAGAGTGAATGGGGCCATTGGCTTGTTCAGCAGGGAGAGAGAAGGGCTGAGAGGTGGATCCAGTCATTAGAATTCACCATTCTCTCCTCTGTGGCATCCAGTACCCACTTCATAAGACAGCATGTGTGTTTCTCCAGACGGTTCAATTTTTGGTGTGTAATTTTTGGTAAGCATTACCTGAAGAACTCTCTCCATGCATGAAAAGTTTTCAAAGACATCACTGTGGAGGAAGACAGTTTGCTCATCAATTTTAGATTTGTGCCTAAGTATTTAGATTTGCCTTTATAGGGATTTCACATTGTTTTTCTGAAATACAAATGTGGAAAAACACAGGCTTTATATATTGAAATATTTCATGTTGAACATAGTAATGTTGAGTGGGGTAACTTTTGCAGCATCCAGGAATCTTTTTTTCTGGGCTAAGCTGTTAATCGGTTTAAGAAAAATTAGTGTAATGGTAACCACTTAAATTATAGCACACTGGAGGCTTTCACATAATAGATGATGGCTTCAGATTTGTGAATGCAAATCAGTGTGTCTTACAAAAATGAACAAAGAAGCAGCATTGACACCCATAGAAATAGAGAAGCCACTCATTTTAATCTTTGCTGTTGCTTACCAAGTCAACAATTATTTCCTAAATAATTTTTGTAATTAGTAAACTTTACTTTGATGGAAAATTATAGATATTTACTAGATTGCTAGAGAAATAAATACTGAGCGGGGTGTGGTGTTACACGCCTGTAATTCTAGCACTCCGGAGGCTGAGGCAAAAGAATTGTAAAAGTTTGTAGGCAGCCAGAGCTACAGAGTGAATTCAAGTCCTTCCTAAACTGCATGGCAGTCTCAAAAATAAACAGACAAATGCTGAGCAGGCTGTATCTTTTGTATTTTTTAAATTTCTGCCTATTTATTCATTAATACATTATTTTTAGTTGGAAGAAAAAGAACCCACTGTGAGGGCATCATAGAGCAGGTTTCTCTACCCTCTACATTGAGATCTACAGGAGATTATGAAAATACTCTGTCACATCTCACAACTGTTAGCAGCTTCGTTAGTCAGTCTTGGTATTAACAGGATTCCTAGTAGAAAGCTACAGCTGGAAGGGGTGCTTTCATTATGAGGCAATAAAATACTTTTTACAATATCTTGCACATAGTAGCTTGTCAGCCATGCTTGCTGTACTATACTCAAAGCAATCTCAAGACTTAAGAATATAGGATGAAAGGTAGGACAGACTTCTGCTGCTCTGCAGTCTGAAAAATTTCAGGTAGGAGTTCTTGTACCTAAGCCAGTCAACACAGGATGCCCTGTCTCCAGGGAAAGAGTTGCTTTTGTCTCCCAACTGTACTCTGTCAACGCCTGCTAGAATCAGGTCTCAGTGCAAATGTATTGTGGGTTTCAGCGCACAGCTGCTTGGGCTCTTAGACAGTTGCCTTTCTGCAGTGGGAGTTCTGCAGGGGGCCTTCTCGCGGAGCCCATGGCAGAAGTGCCTGTGTGTGTATGGGAGGGTCTTGCTGGAGCCCATGGCAGAAGTGCCTGTGTGTGTATGGGAGGGTCTTGCTGGAGCCCATGGCAGAAGTGCCTGTGTGTGTATGGGAGGGTCTT
This sequence comes from Chinchilla lanigera, assembly GCF_000276665.1. Classification (NCBI taxonomy): domain Eukaryota; kingdom Metazoa; phylum Chordata; class Mammalia; order Rodentia; family Chinchillidae; genus Chinchilla; species Chinchilla lanigera. The sequence goes on along the minus strand of NW_004955450.1, from coordinate 17,113,782 downwards.
GCTTTTTGTTTTTGGATTGAACCCAGGACCTAGTGCATGGCCAGGCACTTCCTTTACCACTGACTCCTCCAGTCACAACTTTTAAATTAATTTTAAGTTTATTGACATGAAAAAATTCCTGCATTGGCTGCATGAAACAGTCTCTCAGGATAACCTTATGCAATCTGCAATCTTGCCCAACTTTATTCATATTTACAGGTTAGGTGATTGAGAACGAGCATGATGAGAGTGGAATATTTTTCTAGTAGACACTTGAAGCAGGAAAAACAGTAGAATTTGCATGTGAATGAAACTAGTATAACTGACATATTGCATTTATATCCAGGACAGACCTGAATTACTTGGATTTTGCTGCCAATCATTTCGGGAGTGATTCGTCGTAAATCTCCCTTCTCGGCAAGACTTGGCTTCGTATTCAGTCCCATACCAGTTGAGAGGTGGAGGTAGTTGTTTTAAGTGATAAAATGAAAAGGATTTGGTATGCTGTACCAGGGCTCCATACCAGTAATATCTCAGTTCATGAACACTTCTGTTCACAGTCTCTACATCAGGTGATAAACACAACCCTGACACATCTTCCCTACACAAACACAAATGTAATGTGACCATCTTCCCCAAAATTGTAAAGCACATTAGGGTCTTGAAACAATGTACTTCTGTAATTGGAATATGAGAGTCATACCCTAAACTTCCCTTAGAAACAGTGCGGTGTGGGGTGCTGTTAAGAATTTGCTGTCAGGCAGGATGTGGAGCTCAGTGGTAGCATACATGCTTAGCGTATGTGAATCCCTGAGTTTAATCCCCAGTACCACCACTCCTGAAAGAATTTGCTGATAAGTCTGTGTTCTGTTTCTTTCTGCTAAATCTTTTGTGATCTTCAGCAGGTTATTTCTACTTCTTATGGAAATGGAAATTAAAATCATCTACCTCGGTGGGTTGGAACAATTAAAACCCCTATTAGTTTTTATCTAGAATATTTAAATAGTCTTAATAGTTAATCTGCCTGCTCCCCATATTTGTTCTATTTATTCTCCACAAAGCAGCCACAGTGGTACAGTACTTTTAAGATGCAGAATGTTTTTTTCAGCAAACCAATAATATTCCTACAGAAAAAAATACACCTAAGACTTTTTTTTTATTATTTTAAAGAGAGTAGTAAAAGAAAGAAAGGAAAAAAAAAGAACAGTAGCAGCATACCAACATCGCAAATATAAACAAAACAAAGCAAGAACATGAAAAGTGATATAGGGTTTCAACATAAAATGATAGGAATTAATAGTGGTTGTTGTATTACATATTGTTATCTTCAACTACCTTGCTCAGATTACCAGATGTAACAATGGAAGTTTGTTCAAAACATTAAAGAGAATAACAAAATTATTATTAGATAAAACATTAGAGGTAATACAGTGTTTCACTAGACAAGATGGTAGGAATTCACCATGGTTGTCCCCTTGCATATTGTGGTCTTCAAATCAGTTGCTCAGGTTATCGTATATTAGCATGCAAAATTGGTCAGAACATAAAAAAATTTTAAGCATTAACTGTTCCTTTCAATATACTGTCAGACATCAGCAGTACAATTATCCCAGAGATATATATATATATATATATATAGCCTTCCTTCTTTCTTTTTTCTTTCCCTCATCCCAGTTGTTCCTTCCTTTGAGCAATTTCTTTCCCTTTCATATCATCTGTTGTACATTTTGAGTTTTACTTACTCTTTCAGGTTCCTCCTCCAGGGAGACAATGTGATATTTACACATGTGGGTCTGATGTATTTCGCTTATGAGTATGGTCTCTGGTTGCATACATTTACCTACAAAAGCCTTGAGTTTATCTTTATTATACCTGAGTAATATTCCATTGTATAAAAATACCGCATCTTTCTTACCCATTCCTCAATTCACGGACATTTGGCTTCTTTCCAAGATTTAGCTGTAACAAATTGTGCTGCTATAATATAAACATGGGTGCACATATATTGCTGTGATACGGTGTTTTTTATTTTTCTGGGAAAATACCCAGAAGGCAAATAGCTGGATTAAGTGGGACTTCCAATCCTAGTTTTGTGAGGAATCTCCAAACTGATTTCCCACAGTGGTTTCAGCAATCTACATTCCCACCAGCAGTGGAGTAGGGTTCCTTTCTTTCCACAGCCTCTCCAGCATTTGTTATTGATTGATTTCTTGATGATAGCCATTCTTTCTGGGGTGAGATGGAATCTCAGTGTTGTTTTAACTTGCATTTCTCGAATGACTAATATGTTGAACATTTTTTCATGTATTTATTTGCCATTAGTATTTCTTCATCTGAGAAGTATGTATTATTCATCTCAGATGCCCATTTTTGGATTGGGTCTTTGAATTTTGGGGACATGATTTTTTTTTTAATTCTTTATATGTCCTAAATAGAAGTCCTTTGTCTGAGGGGCACTTGGCTACACTTTTTTCCCAATTCATGGGTTTTCTTTTTACTCTATTGGTTATTTCTTTTGATATGCAAAAACTTTTCAATAAGATGAGATCCCAATTGTTGATTCTCTGAAGCATTTCCTGTGCAGTTTGGTTTTTGTTCATGAACTCTCTGCCTACCCCTATGTCTTCAAGATTTTCACCTACATTCTGTTCCAGTAGATTTAGTTTTAATATTTCTGTTTTAATATTTAGATCTTTAATCCATTTTTACTCTAGTTTAGTGCATTGTGAAAGATATGGGTCCAGTTTTAGTCTTCGGACAGTTTTCCCAGCACCATTTATTAAAGAGGCTATCTTTCTTCCAGTGAACATGTTTGGCCCTTTTGTCAAAGATAAGGTGACTGAGTGTATTTGTAGTTGTATCTGCATCTTCTAATCTGTTCCACTGATCTTCAGGTCTGTTTTTGTGCCAGTATCATACTGATTTTATCACAGTAGCTTTGTAATATAATTTCAAGTCTGGAATTGCAATGCCTCCTGCCTTTCCTTTGTTTCCCAAGATTGCTTTTCCTATTCTAGGACTTTTCTGGTTCAAGAAGAATTTTAGGAATGTTTTCTCTAGATCTGTGAGGTATTACTAATGGTATTTTAATTGGGGTCACATTGAATCTGTAAAAGAATTTTGGGAGTATGGCCATTTTCATGATGTTCTTCCTATCGATGGGCAAGGAATATCTTTCCATTTTCTGATATCCTCTTTGATTTCTTTTTTCAGAGCACTAAACTTTTCACTGTATAGATCTTTTACTTGTTTTGCTAGATTGATTCCTAAGTATTTCATCTTTTTAGATACTACTGTGAAAGATGCGGTTTCCCTAATTTCACTCTCAGTCTGTTTGTTGCTTGTGTACAGGAATGCTATTGATTTTTGAGTGTTAACTTTGTATCTAGCTACACTACTGATTTTGGTTATTAAATCCATAAGCCTTTTGGTGGAGTTTCGGGGGTATTCTATGTAGAGTATCATGTCATCTGTGAATAATGATAATT
>NW_004955450.1:17019306-17109355 GCF_000276665.1 Chinchilla lanigera | reverse complement strand
GCTAGGGGTTTATCTATTTTATTTATTTTTTCAAAGAACCAACTCTTTGATTCATTAATTCTTTGTACTGTTTTTGTAGTCTCCATTACATGAATTTCTGACCTGAGCTTTATAATTTCCTATCTTCTTTGGGCCTTGGGTTTGACTTGCTCTTCTTTTTCTAGAAGCTTGAGGTGCAGCAGAAGATTATTTACTGTGCTCGTTCTGTTTTCCTGAGGTGGGAATTCACCACTATAATTTCCCTCTGAGGATTGCTTTCATTGCATCCCACAGGTTGCTGTAAGTTGTATGTACATTTTCGTTTGATTGTAGATAGTGTTTAATTTCTACTTTGATTTCATCTGTGACCCATTGGTTGTTCAGGAGGATGTTTTTTAATTTGCAACTGTTTATGGAGTTTTTGTGATTTCTTTTCTCATTAATTTCCAATTTCATTGCACTATGATCTGATAGTATGCATGGGAAAATTTCAGTTCCTTTGCATGTACTTAAACATGTTTTGTGTGCTAACATATGGTCTATTTTAGAGAACGTCTCATGTGCAGCTGAGAAGAATGTGCATTCTGATGCTGTTGGGTGGAACACTCTGTAAAGGGCTACTAAGTCCATTTATTCACAAGTTTGTTTAAGTTCTGTTATTTCTTCACTGATTTTTTTATCTAGTTGATCTATCTGTGACAGTGGTGTATTAAAGTCCCCTGTTATGATTGTGTTGCTGCTTATTTCATTTTTCATGTCTGTTAAAATTTGTCATACATACTTCGGTGCTCCTGTACTTGGTGCATAGATATTTATGATTGTTATCTCTTCCTGTTGAAGTTTTCCCCTCACAAGTAAGTAGTGACCTTCTTCATCTGTTTTAATTGTTCTTGGTTTGAAGTTCACATTTGTCTGCAAAAAGAATAGCTATACCCGCTTTTTTCTGGGTTCCTGTCGCATGGAATATTGTTTTCCAGCGTTTAATTTTCAGTCTATGAATTTCCTTTTGAGTTAAGTGTGTTTCTTGTATACAGCATATACTTGGATTTTGTTTCTTGATCCACTCTGCCAGTCTGTTTCATTTGATTGGTACACTGAGATCATTTACATTGATGGCTGTAACTGATATGTATTGGCTTATCTTTGTCATGTTTTTTTCCTGCTCTTGGATCCTCCTTTTTCCCACTATCTAATTGCTTGCTCTGCTTGGTGGTTCCTTTCTGTTGTTGTTCTTGAAGCTGTGGTCTGTTTTATCCCTTTCTGAAATATCTTTTAGTACTCATTGTAGGATTGGTTTGGTGTTCATGAATTTCTTCAGTTCTTTATCATGGAAATATTTTATTTCTCTATTAAATTGGAAGGATAGTTTTGCAGGGTACATCAGTCTGGGTTGGAAGTTGTTTTCTTTCAGTACCTCAAATAGTTCACTCCAAGTTCTTCTTGCCTTGATGGTTTTTGTTGAGAAATCTGCTGTGATTCTGATGGACTTTCCTTTATAGGTGATCTGTTTCTTTTCTCTAACAGCTTTTAATATTCTGATCTTTTGTTGAGTTTCTGAGATCTTGATCACTATAAGTCTGGGTGTAGATTTATTTTGGTTATGATTAACTGGAATTCTGTATGCTTCACTTACCTGGATGTCCTATTCTTTTTCCATGCCTTGGAAATTTTCTGCTGTTATTTCTGCAAATACTCTTTTTTATGTCATTTGTGTTGACACCTGCTATTTCATAGATACCTATTAATCTAACATTGTTTTTCTTTGCTTTGTCTTGCCATTGTTGAATTGTTGTTTCCTTGTTCCTCATTGTTTTTTAAGAGATCCTTCTGTCACATTTGTTAGTGGCAATACTGTCTTCAAGGTCTGAAAGTCTATTTCAGCTTCGTTCAGGTGGTTTTGCAGCTTTTGATGAAATTTTTTATTTCCTGGGTATGTGTTTGAATCTGCTTCATGCATTCTAATTCTTTTCTATATTGCTCATTCAAGGTTTCCATGAGTTGTCTATGCTGCTCTATTTTCTTGTCAGTGTCTTCTTTGGGTATGCTGAACAATTCTTTCATTATTTTTGTTATTTCTTTTTTTACCTGAGAGATTATTTCTGATCTGATATCTTCTATGGCCTGATGGAGTTGTTTCTTTACTTCAGTTGCTATCATTTCAGAAATTCCAGGTGTATGATTTCTAGGTTCTTCTGTGTTGATGTCTCCTGGACTTGTTCTGGGTGGTGTAGAGGTCTGAGATTGCATTTTCCTCCTTCGTTTTGTCATTTTTGAAGATCCACAGGTTCCCTGGAGCTCAGCCTCACTCTCGCTTGTGTGGGAGTGGTGGGGTGAGGGTCTAAAGATCTCCAGTGCTCATTGTTGCTCCTGTGCTGGTGTGTGGGGGCAAGGTGGGGTCCCAGATTGTCATAAAACTTTCTTACGTTCACTTGGCTCCCAGGCCAGTGTCTCAGGGGAGGGGGAGACTCACTGTAGTTCCTGAAGCTGTGTGGGGTTCATCTGGGCTTCCAGAAGTGTCAGGGGGGATGCAGGTCGTGGTCACCGAGGCTTCAGATGCTGCCCAGGATCCAGCCCAGTTCCCACACCGGAAGGGGCAGGGGTGAGGGTGGAGTCCTCGAGGCAGCTGTCTGTGTCCGGGTTTCAGCTAGGCTCCTGCGGGGGTGCAGGCTGAGCTGGGAGTGACCACTAAGGCCCCAGAAGGTGCCTAGGCTCCATCTGCTTCACACACTACTGGGGGAGGCACACGGGTGACTCACTGGGGTTCCTTAAGATGTCTGAGGTTCAGCCCAGCACCCACAGACTTACTAGGGGTGTGGGGAGTGGCCACCAAGGCCCCAGGGCTCCGTCTGCCTCACACAGTGGTCGGGGAGGCGCAGTGGTAGCTCACCATGCTCCCTTAAGATGTCTGGGGTTCAGCCCAGCACCCACAGACTCACTGGGGGTGCGAGGTGTGGCCATCAAGGACCCAGATGGTGCCTGGGGCTCCACCTGCCTCACATGCTGGTTGGGGAAGCACAGGGACTGCTCACCAGGATTCCTGAAGATGTCTGGGGTTCATTCCAGCTCCCACCGTGATCTAGGGGTGCATAGCTTGGCTACCAATGGCCCAGAGGGTGCCCGGGGCTCCATCTGCCTTGCATACTGGTCAGGAAGGCACAGTGGTGGCTTACTGGCATTCCTGAAGATGTCTGGGCTTCAGCCCGGTGCCCACAAACTCAGTAGGGGTGGAGGAAGTGGCTACCAAGGCCCCAGATGGTGCCCAGGGCTCTGCCTGCCTCTCACGCTGATCTGGGATGCATGTGGGCGGCTCACTGGGGTTCCTGAAGAAGTCGGTGGTTCAGCCCAGATCCCACCAGCATCTGGGGGTGCAGGGAGTGGCCCACACACACCTTAGACTTCTGCCAGCAGATATGAAAACCATTCTCATTTTAATGTGAATGTTAAAAGTGTAAAACTTTTGATAGAAAAAGATTGATAAGCTTGAAATAAGCAAGGATTTCTTTTTTTTGTTTAATTTTAAACAGTATTAAATGAGAAAAAAAAAAAGAACAATAGTAGCATACCAGCATCACAAACATAAACCAAAGCAAGAACATTGAAAGTGATACAGGGTTTCAAGACAAAATAATACGAATTAACAGTGGTTGTTATATTAAATATCTCTATCCTCAACTACTTTGCTCAGATTAACAGATGTAAGAATGGAAGATTGTTCAAACCATTAAAGAGAATAAGAAAATAATTATTAGATATAACATTAGAGATAAGAGTTCCACTAGACAAGATGGTAGGAATTCGCCATGGTAGTTGCATTGCATATTGTTACCTTCAAATCAGTTGTTCAGATCACCAGATATAAGCATGCAAAATTGATCAGAACATAAAAAATTTAAGCATTAACTGTTCCTTTCAATCTACCACCAGACATCAGCAGTACATAGGCAAGGATTTCTTAACCAATGCACATACTGAAAAATGCTAACCATGTAGGAGAAAACGGAGGAATTGGCCTACATTAAAATGAAGAATTTCTGCTTATCAGGGGGATACTATTTTAAGAGAATGGGAAGTTGGTCTGAAAATATTTGCACAGATCCCATAAAAGGTCTGCTGTGGTTTGAATGTAACTTGTGTCCCACTGCAGGGTTGTGGTATAGGAAAGTGCCGTGGAGCCTTTAGGAGATGCAATGTAATGAGAGTTCCTTCGGTCATTTTGGGGCATTCCTTGAGGAGCATTGTGGGACCGCAGTCTCTCTTTGACTTCCTGTTCAGCATTGTAAGCTCTTCTTCGTACACACACTCATTCTGCCAAGATGTTACCTGGGTGAGGGGTAAGGGAGCTCACCAGGACTAAATGAATGCAGTTCTGTGCCCTGAAACACCAAATTGCAAACTAAATGAACTTTTTCTAGTGTTAGCTGCCTTAGGTATTTTGTACTAATGCAAAACTTACCAGTATAGTCATTCATGCAAAGTACATGAAAAAATTAAATTCATAAAAGTCAGTAAGTAAATGGCAGTAAATGGTAGGAAAAAAAAAATGAGCAAAACATGTGAAGTCATTTCATTATAAAACGTCTAAATGTGCAGTAAACATGAATTCACTGTTACTCGGCAATAGGAACTTACCTGCCAAAAATGTCTTTATATTTTTTTGCATTAATAAATACATTTGCAACATGAGTTTATGAGTTTATGTTTCTGCATAGCTCTTCCTAAATAAGAGCAAATGAACCATTATGTAATTTTGGCATAGCTTTATGTTACTGTTGAAATTTCTATTTTCTGTGATTTCTGCCTTATACCAAGCTAAGTAATACATCAGTTTACTTTAGGGGTTTTGTTATTGTTGTTGTTGTTTAATCCAGAGTTTCACAAACTTACTTGATTAGAGGGCCTTTAATCAAGCCCACTGGGGCTGGGGATTTAGCTTAGCGGCAAAGTGCCTGCCTGGCAAGCGCAAGGTCGTAAGTTCGATTCCCAGTACCGGAGAAAAACCAAAAAAAAAAAAAAAATCAAGCCCACTAATATTTTTGTACTCATTTTGCAAAATACCTTTTTGCCCCATATCTCTTCACTGGGACCAAACGCTGTAGTCTGATTTCTCTTTGGCACAGTAGATTTGTAAATCTTAAAGTGTAAAGAGACCAAACATCCCCATTCTGGTTTTTGTTGTAATCACAGGAGAGCATGATCTGAGTCTAAGCGAGAGCATACTTGACAGTTGTAAAACTGTGCACAGCATAATACAGCTTATCTGTCAGACCACCTCTGTTGGAAAATTACTAATGTAGAAGGCTCTATTTTCATTCAGGCCAACTACTCCAAAGAACCTTCTGTGAAATGGTGGATAGTTTCATTTCTATTTTAGTATGACCAGAAGGTACAAATTTCTCCACTTAAATAGCGATAGGTGTCTCCTTCCTGATTTGGTGGCCCTTAGGAAATTGCCCTAGCCCTAGCCCTAGCCCTAGCCCTAGCTGATTCCTTATCAAATCTTCTGCCACCACCTATACTGTGCTTCACTTTGGATACAGGTCTCATGGCAGCAGACCTTGCTGCAAAGAGTTACTTTAGTCTAAATTGGCATATTAAGTAAGAATAAAACTGATCACCATTTTCAGCAAGGATTGTGGCACCATCTACCTGCTAGGGGTTAATTTTTTAAACATATATGCTGTTCAATAACTGGTCTTCTGGTAGGGTATAACCTTTTTCCATTAGTTGGCATATATTGGAGGCAGCAACTTATATATTACTCATTTTGTAATTCCACTCTCAGAATGACAAATCGATAGATGTTTGAGGGAACATGTCAAACTTAGGTTCTCCTTGTTAGTCTAATATTGAGTATTTGTTACTGGATCGAGGAGGAATAGGAGTACAAAACTTTCCCTGTCTATTCTACAGCTTCAGTTTTACTGCCAGTAGGATCCTTTGACAAAAGAACTTAGACTAAATTATCTTTTGAAGAGTTCTTTATAGGTTATTTTATTAACAGTTTGTATTTTCAGAGCTTTGGTGAACAGTAGTTGTAACTTGAATTACATTAGTGTCTTAGTTACTTTTCTTTCGTTGCTGAGACAAAATATGTGACACCCAAAATTAAGGAAGGAAAAGTTTATTTTTAGCTTACAGCTTGTGGAGGTTTCAGTCCATACTTGGCTGGCTCCAAGGCAGAGTGGCACGTGGCAGAGGGCAACATTTCATGGTGGCAGGAAACAGCAAAACTAACGAGCAAAATGGAAGAGCAGCAGCAAGCAACCTCTTTCCCTCCCTTACATTGTGTGCAAACTACCTGCCCCACAACTGCATGAAGATTTGGGGGGACATGCAGACACCAACCATAACAATTAGAGATGACAGACTTTTTAAAATTTCTGTGAATATTTATTACAGTAACTATTGCAACTCATAATTCATGTGTTTTATAGAAACACTAGGGAAAATAATTTCTTGAACTTCATAAATTTACTGTTTGAGTAATTATTTTTAAGTACTGTGTTGATTAATGAAAATCATTTCATGAGCAGTTCTTAGTTTGAGATCAGAAAATCACAAGTCTTGTTAATGCAGGCCACAGAAGTCTGCTTAAAATATATTTGTACACATAAGGTACATATTAAATGTGTCTGCTGGCTTTATACACATATAGGTAGATATTTGTATTTTATCCAATAATACATTGCTATTCTACCTGTCTAGGGTTCTGATCTTGGGTTTCAGGAATTCCAGGATAGAGGGAAAATCAGTGAGCTTGGACAGAACAAAATTACCATCTCATTTTTGTGAATCCCTAAGTGAAATTAGCATGACTCTTCAGGTTTGAAGGAGGAGAGCAAAATATTCCTAACAGTACCTGTGATTTCTGTCATTAATAGAATAGACTATCACTTAAGTTTTAAAATTATTGTTAATAAGCCTACTAGTAAATCTATTTAATATGATAAATTACTACAGTTTTTTAAAAATGTGAATGGTTGCTTATCAATTTATAATGCTGGGAAGTGTGATCAAAAATACTTTTAAAAAATTAGTACCATAAAAAACACCTTGGTGTTAATTCCCCCTCAAAATACTCCCCCATACTTCCAACACACTCATCCCATCATTTTTATCTCGTTCTGAAGCAATTCTGGAAATTCTCTTTCATGAGTGTCTTTAGTTACACTGTCTTGACTGCCTGTGTTCTTAATAGATTCAAAATGTTTACCTTTCAAGATCATTTTCACTTTTGGGAAGAGCTAGAAATCATATGGTGCCAGATATATGAATAAGGTGGATGAGGATACACTGTAATGTTTTACTAGCGTGCCTTTCAGTAAATAGAGCTCGGCATCAGCATTCACTACATTCTGGATCACACCTCAAAAAAATAAGACACTCACTAAATAGGACGTCTCTAAACTGTTTCAGAAAGTGGCAAGAACATGAAAAAAGTGTTTGAAGTGAGGGTAAGAATTTTAAGAGGGATTAATGTCACTATATCTTTTACTGGAATAACTATTTTTAAATTTAAACATGCATTATGTATTTTGATCATCTCTTGCATATATTGTTTTGCACATTTGAAAACATTATTTTAAAAAGCCAGCCAATGAGGCCTATGACACACATGCACTCCTCTCACCCCAGTCCACATCCTCAACCTAAATCCCCTGTACTGTAATATCCCAATAAATTCTTTGAAATAATTTTTTCTAGATGTTTCAGGGAATGACACATGTTAAGTTACTAATAGTTCTTAAACTGTGTTCAGCCAAAGTTTACCAGTTAAAATTGTATACATACTGACTACATTTTTATAAAAGATAGCAGAAACCCATAATATAGTAGCCAGAGGTTTTCTGCCAGACACACCTAAAAGAAAGAGAATCATATGGTTAATTATAATTTATGAAAATAGTTCTTATGAAAAGTAATTTTGGAAGAATTAAAGATGCCTAACTTCTGAGTCTCGGATTAAATGCACATTTTTATATTTTAGGAGTTCCCAGACTTTAAAGATCCTGAGAAAATAGCTAGTTCCTAATAAAATGGAAAGTGGAATAAAAATGTATTTACATTTCAGAATCTTATTTGAAAAGGTTATCAGTTTTAAAACAAGTTATCAATTTTTCATTTCAAAAGAAACTTTTGCTTTGTAGTGTTTTTAATTTCTATTAAATAGTTTCCATCTTCTCTGAATTGAATATCCTCTTTGAAAGGGCGAGAAGGTTTAGATATTTTGATAGACACAGGAAAGTAAATTTAGATTTTTGCATTTTTTTAAACAGTCTGTTAAGTGGGTAGCCCCCCCATAGGTAACTAAGATTGTTTTAAAATCACAATTTATTAAAGATAGAGCTAAGACAAGTTATAAAATCAGCATTAGAAATCAGTAGTTTTTCTATATACCAATAAGTGAACTAGTGGAGAAAGAAATCATGAAAACAGTTGAATTCACAATAGCTGTAAAAAATGGTAATATCTAGGGATATTATATTTTTTTTTTACAGCTATTGAATTCATAGTAGCTGTAAAAAAAAAAATATCTAGGGATCAACCAAGGAGATGAAATACCACTACAGTAGAAATTACATAACATTAAAGAAAGAAACTGAAGACACTAAAAGATGGAAAGATCCCCTATATTCATGGACCAACACAATTAATATTGTTAAAATGGCCACATTACCGAAAGTAATCAACAGATTCAGTGTAATCCATCAGAATTCCAATAGTATTCTTCACAAAAGTAGAAAAACAAAATTCTAAAATTCATATGAAGCACAAAAGACCCAGAATATCAAAAACAGTCCTAAGTTAAAAGAGCAAGGCTCGAGCCATCACAATGTTTGTTTTCAAACTATACTACAAACCCACAGTAACAAAAACATGGTTGTGGTGTAAGAATAGACACACAGACCAGTGAAACAGCCAGAGGACAGAAACAAACTCGTGCAACTTAAGCCACCTGATTCTGGACACAGTGACCAAAAGTATCCATTGGAAAGAAGACAGCCTCTTTAACAAATGAATCTGAAAACTGGATATACATATGTAGAAAACTGAAGCTACATCCTTAATTCTCAGCTATACAAAAATCAGTTCAAAATGGATCAAAGAGCTAGGTATAAGACCTAAAACTTAGACACCAACAGGAAAACATCTGAAGCCATATATACAGGCAGAGACTTCCAGTTAGGATGCCAGTAGCACAGGAAATAATAGCAAGAGTCAACAAGCGATACTTCTGTGCCACCTGAGAATTAATATCTACAGTATATCAAGAACTAAAAAAAAAAGTCATACTGTCCAGTCAGTAAATGGGCAAAAGAGTTGTACAAGCCACTTGTTAAAAGAAGTAAAAACAGCCAGTAAGTCATTTCCATTAGGGAAGTGTAAATCAAAACTACATTGAGATTCCATCTCACTAGTTGGAATGGCTATCATCAGGAATATAAAAGCAGTGCTTGAGGAGTTTGGGGTAGGATCTGTACTGCTCATGGGAATATAAATTAGTACATTCACTAAAGAAATCAGAATGCAGGTTCCTCCAAAAACTAAAACTAGAACTGCCATATGACCCAGTTATACTATTTCTTGGAATACATCGTAAATAATTAAAGTCAGCATAAAACTGCATACCCATGTGTAATGCGGTACAGTTCATGGAACCAGCCTAAGTGCCCACCTACGGATTATTTAGATAAATAGTGGTGTATATATGCATAATGAATATTAATTACTCCATCACAGAGAAGACAGAAATTATGTCATTTGCAGGAAAATGGATGTAACCAGGGACAGTCATACTAAGTGAAATAAACCAGACTCAGAAAGACAGGAACCACATTACTTGTAGAATCTGAAAAACATGATAAAATAGAAGGGGGACTCTTACTGACAAGAGGAAGGGGAGAGGGAGAAGATGTAAGGATGGGTAATTGGGGATGGATATGTTCAAAATATATGCGTGTATGAAAACACTATATTGAAACCCAGTTATTTTATAAAGTTAATAACTAATGTTTTATTTAAAAATGGGACTAATATTCATGTATTGCTTTGTTTCCTTTCTATCCTCTACATGGTTCTTAAAAGATTTTTCCTAAAAAATAAGTAAAAGGTTTTTCCTAACACATTTGAATGCAGATATAGTACCCTGCAGATTGTTACTCAGCTGTAAGCCTTTTTATCTATTTTAGTTTTAAGTAATTACGTGTATTTATGGGGCATGATGTGATGTGTGCATACACTACAGGATGATTATATCGTGGCTTTAAGCATGTGCTGATTGTTAAAAGTGTTTCAAAGCAAAGTATGATGGCACCTGCCAGAAATTCCAACCGTCTAGGAGGCAAGGCCGGAGGATGGTGAGTTCCAGACTAATCTAGACCACATAGCAAGTTGGAGGCCTTCCTGGAACACAGAGATCTTGACTCAAAAAAACAAAACAAAACAAAAACAGCTATGTTTCAAGAAGAGAGATTTGCAAAGCAGCAAGAGCTTGTGAATATGACAGCCGCTTCGGTCAGTAGCGCACTGTGTGAGTGACGAAAGGCACTGGTTGCAGCCTTTTGACTTCATTGCGTATGTGCATGAAATGCTGCTGTAGTCTTCCACTCTGTCCTGCCGGGGGACGGGGCTCATTTACAAAGGCAGTAATGTTTAAAAACTAAAGATAAGTTCTGAGAATGATTTTAGTATCTTGAGTTAGTTCATCTCATTGAGAAATGATACACCTCCACACTGTAGATGTAAGCTATCCTTTATTATTTTCCCAGTAAACTCTTCTCTTCCAGTTATTCTGTTTTTTTAAATTTATTTTAAAAGTAAAAGAAGGAAAACATATTAACAAACAGACATCCACTTAGAAAATAGTATAGGAACAATACAAGCAATATAGAGTTACAGACAAAGTGGTAGGAAATTAACAATAGTTGTTGTTTTACGTATTAATATCTTCAAAGTGGTTTCTCAGGAAAACAAAGGGAGACATGCAAGATGGATCACATAATTAATCATTAACCGTTCCTTTCAGTAAAGGATAGAAGTCAGTAGTACAACGATGTTAGCAGTCCTGTATATACATACTTTTATACATAATTTCCTCTTCTTTCTTTTCTTTGTTCCCTCACCCCAGTTGGTCTTTACTTTTGAGCATTTTCCTTTCGTTTCACAATGTCTGTCATACCTCCTAATTTTTATTCACTCTTTCAGGTTCTTACACTAATGAGACAATACGTTGCTTACACATGGAAGTCTGGTTTATTTCACTTACGAGTATGGTCTCTAGTTGTAACCATTTACCTGTAAAAGCCTCAAGTTTATCTTTCTTTATAGCTGAGTAGTATTCTGAATTGGCATTTCCCTTCAGTTTCCTCTCTCTTCATTTCCAGGAGTCTCTGATCCATTTTGATGAGACATGGGTAGGGAGGAGTATGTACCAGAACTGTATGCATTACAGTCCTCTAATAGTTTTTTTTGAGGCAGGTCATCCAAGAGAAGAATCCAGAACCACAAAGCATCACTTTGACTCTTACAAAAAGGTCTTGCTTTAAAAGGTACATCCTTTAAAAATTAAGTATTTCTCACCTCATAAG
Source organism: Chinchilla lanigera (assembly GCF_000276665.1). Taxonomy (NCBI): domain Eukaryota; kingdom Metazoa; phylum Chordata; class Mammalia; order Rodentia; family Chinchillidae; genus Chinchilla; species Chinchilla lanigera. The sequence goes on along the minus strand of NW_004955450.1, from coordinate 17,097,788 downwards.
TATATTTGGCAAATTAAAGTTCTGTATGAAGACTATATTAATTTATGGTGAGAATATAAAGTAAACACACTATTTTAACTACCCTTTTCTTATAAATCTACTTTTGTGTTGGCGTTACTTGACCTGAAATAGTGGGTCACCCTAGCAGCTAGGATACCTTTCTTAAAAGGCATGCTATAATATCTTTATTGGACTCAGTAGTAATATCTTTATCTGTTATCTGTTATGTGTTTCATAATAACTTGATTTATTATTACAGGATCATTTTATGTCTAAGGAATTAGCAGATGCCAGATTTAGAGATTTAAGATATTCACATCAGTTAGCCAAAATAGCATATATACTTTAATGAGAAAGACCTAAAACTTCTATTTAACTGCATGTATTTACAAGATTTTCAGTAAACAGTTTTGAGCATCCAATCCATTTGTACAGATTTTTAAATTAATAAACTATACATTTTATATAATTATAAGCTGATAACTCAGTGTGTATAGTATACAATTATGGTCATCTCCACATAGTCTTAATTTTAAATCTTTGGAGTAACTTTATCAGATTTAAACAGTTACTATTTTTACCTTGGAACAGAGAGTCATTTTGTTGTTTATTTTGCCTGTTTTTTGTATTATCATCAAATTGTGATCTGTTTGCAGAAATCTTGTTAAACAGCATATGTATTTGTGAGGGACTATTTAGTTAAAACCATATAAAAATCATATCATATTTGGAATTCACTTTACTGAGCATACATAAACTAACGTATTTAGAACATGTAAGAGATTTATCTTTTGTCAGCCCCAAAAGCTTGCCCTATGCTGACTCATGGGACAGTTGTGCATGTATCCTTGGTGTTTGAGAGCTGCCCAGCAGCAAGATTTATGAACTATGGCCCCATCGTGGACATGTTAATAGTGAATACTGTCCCCATAAGCACTCTTACACATTGCTGAAAAGGGTTTAAATTAACACCAGGACTTCAGAGAATCCAAAGACAGTGCCTGCAAAGCTAACAGTACACATCGTTTACTTCACCACTGCCACTCTTTTGTATCTATCCTGGGGAAACTTTTGTGTATAAGATATGTTGAAAGATACTTGTTTCAACACTATTCATAATAATAAATTGTCCTTCAGTGGAGGAACAGGTAAACTGCTTTCATTTGTATAATGAGACATTTCGTAACTAAAAATGAGTGAGCCTAGTATCTGTTATCAGTATATACTATATGTCAGAAACATAAGGTTGCATGTAAAGACAAGTTTCTAAATAATCCCATCTACCTCTGCACTAAATAGTAATGTTTATCATTTGAATGTGTAAATATACAGTGGTACCTCGGTTCTGAAATGCTTTTGTTTGCAGTTTGGTTCACAAGCAGAACCATTTGACAGAATTTTGTTCTTGTTTGTAAACTGCATCAGGTAACAGACAGGACCACAGCCATCTTTCCTACATAAACACAAATATGACCATCTTTTCCAAAAGCATAGAACAAATTAAGTTTCTGAACCAAGGTACCACTCTATATTTAAAAGTAGAAAATACACATGACACTCACACACCAACTTAATAATAGTTATCCTGGGCTTTTGGTTGAGCTGTACTTACAGTATATTAATTTCTGAAAGAGAGGAGACGAGGAAGTTTCAGTTTCAAGCACATATGGAAAAGTACCATTTTTGCTGATATGTACATGGATTGTATTGTAGGCTATTTAGACATCTGTTCTTACTCATTCTTTTGAGTGTATTATCACAGCCATACATTCACAGTAAGGTCTACATGCTATTTTATGTAGAGAAGGAGGTAACTCTTAAACTGGAATCGAAGTATGTCTTTTAGAATTTTTTTTTTTTTTGTATTTTATTCCTGGTTTCTAATTTAAGTTTTTCAATTTTCAAACCTTCCGATAATTACCCTGAGTAGTCTAGAAGTTGAACTGTCAGTAAATGAAGATTTTTAATGTAAAGTTATTTTCTTTATCCTGTAGGAAAAACATCAGAAAGAGGCTCATTTTCCTTGTACAGCAGAGATACCGGATTACCAGGCTGTCAAGTAAGTTTTGTTAATAAAAAGCAATGCGTTGATTTTCTTTTTCCTATGGTGCTAGGGGTTGGACTGAAGACCTTGCATGTCCCAGGCAAGCATTTTACCACAGACCTACATACCCAGCCCAAGGAGATGATTTTTAAACACTTAAGTAAGGACTTTTCTAATAATAAAAAACGTAGAAATCCACATTATTTTACCATTATTTGTTCATTTAATTCTTGCACTACATATAATTTTTTAGCAATTAAATGTATTTTATTTTCTTTTGCTCCCTTTGTTTAAACTGTTCACCCTCCAGTTTAAGATACTGTCTTTATCAGCAAAGATTTTGATAAACCACTTCCATTTTAATTGGAAATAAAGTAGCCAAAGCTCCTACTCCTCTCTAAAATGCCTATCATTTCTGAAAAAAATTTCTGCATAGTTCCCATAGAAAAATAAAAGTGCTGGTCTATCATTTTGTTAATTTTATTGTTTCATTATAAGCATTTTTTATATAACCAGTGGTATGTATTACTAGTTCTTACCAACTCACAATAGCAAAATAGTTTAAATTTTTGTAATTATTGCAAGGTGGTTGACATCACATTATCTTCAAACTGTGTATCATAGAAGTGTATGTACCATCGAAATCCAAAAATGTTGCAAATCAGGTCTCTCTTTTAACCAGTTAAACATTTACCAGCACACTGCCCATGGTTAGTCAGTTACAGAGAACCAAAACGCATAAATGCTTATTTAGGTCACAGTAGGTCACTAGAAAAGCAGCAGTTGAATTTCTGGCCTCTGATAAGGTACTTGTCTGACATTTTTGAAAGGTAAAAGCGTTAGCTTGGATTGACCATTTCTTCTATAATGTATGTTTAGTAGCATCTGTTGATAAGTACAATATCCTTTTAGGTAAGATCAGTCATGAATTTGTGATTTTTATATTTCATTTATGATTGGTATAAGAAATCACTTTTTATGGTGTAAATTTGAATTTCATAGTGTAAATTCTTTAAGGATTTACAGTGGGGTTCCTGGATCTCACTTTTTGTTTTCTTTTTTTGGTCTTTTTGAGAGAGGGTCTCACTGTGCGTTCAGGCTGGTTTCGAACTCACTTTGTAGTCCAGGCTGGCCTCAAACTTGCAACAGTCCTCCTGCCTCAGCCTCCTAAGTGCTGGGATTGCAAACATAAGCCACCATGCCTGACATGGATCTCATTTGTGATCTCAACTACATCTCAGTCAGACTTTTTTTTGTTTAGTTGTGTTTGTTTTGGGTTGATTGTTTGTCCTATAGAAATTGAACCTGGAGGCTTTGCACTAAGCCAGATCCCCAAGCTTTTTTAAATTTTGAGACAGAATCTTCTTCAGTCACTAAGTTGCCAGGGCTGGGCTCAAATTCCGCCCTACTCTCTTAGAGTACTGGGATTCTAAGGCATGCACCACTATGCCGTGCCTCATGATCAGAGATTTTATTACTCTTCTTCTATAAATAGGTTCAGAGCAAAAGAAAATTTTAAAAACTAATTTATATCATTTTGACCACAAATATTTGACAAAAATAACTGCAGAGTCCCCTAGGTGTAAAGCGTTCTATAAACTGCCACGTGACATATCACTGAGTAGATTAGGCTGCCGGCCTGCTTCCGGGCCTTCAAATTCTTTTCACCTGGATCTCAGATCTAAGGCAGCACTGGGCCAGTCAATACTAAATCTTACATTAGGTCTTTAAAGTCTTATTCCATTGTTGGTTACCAGGTATATGAAAGTGTCGTTCTCAGTTCCTGATAGTGTGTACTAGAGAATCAGTAAATGTCAGCTGAGTACTGTAAGTAAAAAGGAAGTCAGAAGACCTGGATTCATACCCTTTCTCTGCAGTGATTCCCTCAGAGAATGGGATCCCTTAAGAATGGGATTAGCAACTTCTGCTTCCACCTGTTTTCTTGGTCTTTAAAGGTTAAATTCTACATGTTTGTGAGAAAGTAGTTTGTATCTAAACCTGTGCTAGCTAGTGAGTGGTGAACCTAAACCCATATTTGAGATTTCTAGCTATGACATGACTAAATAGTACTTTAGCATGTAGTTTCAGATGCATAGTCTATGCCCTTACCTCTTTCCATTTTATTTTGTTTGGGTGAGGAAAGTACTAGGAGTTTATGTTCATCAAGTACCCCAGGCAATTCTGATTCACATGGACTGGTATTTGTGCTTTGAGAAACTCCATATGCCAAATCTAAGGACATACGAAATATAAAAAAAAAAAAAAAATACAAATTACAGGACTACTGTTTGATAACTCTGTACACAAACATTTTGGAATCAGGCAAGCCAAAGCAAAAGACACCGAGATTACTGAAGTGTATGATGCAATATACAATACACAGTGCTGTGTATAAAATTTAAAGGTACTTAAGCACAGGAAAGATTCATTTCTGAAAACTTCATGTCCCTAGAGAGGAAGTCCAAAATATAGCAGAGCAGAGAGAGGATCATACTGAGCAAGAAAAGCCTCAGTGAGGACAGGAGGGTTCTTAAGAAGTAAAAGGAGGGCTGAGGATATAGCTCAGTAGCGTAAGTGCCTGCCTGCAAGCACTAGGTCCTGAGTTTGATTCCTAGTACCAGCAAAAAATAAAAAATCAAATAAAATAAAGAAGTAAAAGGATTCATCACTGAGAGGGTCAGTGGTTTTATTTTCCCTGTTCCTTATCACTGTACTGCAGTTGCTAGGAGGAAGTATGATGACAGTAGCTGATTAGGGGCCTGATTAAGTAAGCTCAGGAAATTCAAGAGTTAAAAAGGTGTGTTATTCCTATTCAAAGAAAAACATGTACAAGTTAAAAGCTTGCAACAATATTTATTATGATGGGTCAGAGAAGGAAAAAAATACACTTAACTAATTGACTGTTATTTTATCTCACCTATTTACAAATGACAAAAATCCAAGGTAGTGTAAATTAGTAACTATAAAATCATGTCCAAATACCACCTTGAAGCTGTTATTCTTCAATAAAATCCCCTAGGAAACATTAACTCTGCTATTAACATAAATGCTGCCAACATACTGTAAAATTCAGGCTAATTTAATAATATCTGATGGGCCTTACTTCATGTTAGGATGGTGTAATGATACGTCACTAGATGAGTCTCCTCATAGTATTTTCACAGCAGTTGCATAACTGATGGGTCATTGAAAGGAAACTGGTATAGCAGCATTACTAGGAACAATGATAGATCATTCTGGAATTGAATTGCTTTTTTATTGATCCAACATAGAGCGTAGAACCCATCATCTATAGGTTCAGAACCTTTTTAAACTGCCAGAGTTATGTGAAAAAGCCTTTTATCGTAATGACTAATTGATTCATATTCATTCATTAATATTTCTCAAACAAGTATGTATTCAAGTAGTTTGAATATGAGTTTTTCTGTAAATGTTCAAACCTGAAAGATAGCAGAGTCTTGTGTTTTATATTCAGAAAGCTTGAAGTTTCGTTTGAGTTCAGATAATATGCCTTTGAGAAAATCACAACTTTAAAAGCAGTTAACTTTTAGTTACTTATAAATACATCCATACCGTTTGGTTCTTTTCTCTTTTTTCATTATATTCAATCTCACTATTTATACACATTTCTAATGATAAATGATAAAAGGGTGATAAATGTGTATATACCTAAAAAGAGAACTTGAAATAAATGAAGCAAAAAAAATTTGATAGAGAAATAAACGTACTCATATTTAAAAAGATTTGAATACTTCTTTCTCAACAATTGATAGAATAACTTGGCAAAAACAGTAAAGATGGGAACTAAGTGAACTTTCAACAACTTTGACCTAATTGATTTTTATAGAACACTACAACTGAAGAACAGAATTTTCTCTCAAAAGCACATGTTACATTGAGCAGGTTTGAACCATATACTGGCCCATAAAATTAGTATCAATAAATTACAAAGATTTGAAAGTAAGAGTATATTCTGTATCTACAAACAAATTAAATTAGAAGTCAGTAAGCTGTCCAGTGAAACACTAAATAGTTGAAAATTAAAGATACATGTCTAAATAATTCATGGTTTTAAAAAGAAATTACAAGAGAGTTTAGAAAATACTTCTGAGTGATAATGAAAATACCATTTCAAATCTGATAAAATTTATTGATACAGTTAAAGCAGTACCTAGAAGTATAGCAATATTTACTTTAGTATAGAAGATCTACAGTAAGTGAACTGAAATTCTAACCTAAGAAGCTAGAAAAGTACAAAGTAAACCCTCAAGTGAACAAAAGGAAGTGCTAAAAGAAGACCAGAAATCAATGTAATAGGTGAAAAAACTGACAGTGTTAGTAAAAAATGCTGTAAGAAAAATTACCTAGATTAGCTAGAGTGACACAGAAAAGGATAGAAAAGATGAGAGAACACAACTTATCAATATCAGGAATAAAAGACAAGTTATCAGTATAAATCATGTACACATTAAAAAGAAATATTAGCCAGAATTTAATATACAGGTAACTGAGGCATTATAGAACTCCACATAGTCACATTCAGAAAAGACCCTCACCACAAAACATTATAGTAAAAACCGCAGAAGTGCAGCACAAGAAGAGAATATTAAAAGTGGTTAGGGAAAAGGAACAAATTACTCATAAAGGAAAGCCCATCAGAATACTGCTCACTTTACAGCACAAACCTTGGGAAGTGTTTCGAGCCCTAAAAGAAAACAATCCTTAAAATTAATGGACAAGTAAGATAGTGTCATGACAAAGAGCACCTAAGAAATTCATGACCACCAAACTAGCACTCCAAAAAATTCTGAAGGGTGTCCTAGCAAGACACAAGGAAGCTGCCATCGACAAAAGTTCTAATAGGATGAATGCACCAGGTAAGCAGGGGGACAGGTACGGAGTCAGCAACAGGAAAATAAGGCAGTGACACGAAGAAGTCAGTACCTGTCAGGCTGGGTTCAAACTTTCTCTCCTCTTCCTCAGCCTCTCAGAGTGCTGGGGTTACAGGCGTGCGCCACTATGGCCAGCCCCTGAGCTCATTTTCTGAGGTGAACCACACCGTTTCTCCAAACATCATTATGATTTGTACCAGAAATGAAAGTTTAGTTTAACTCTTGAAAATCAATCTATTGAATTCACCATGTTAGCAGATTCAAGAAGAAAAACAGTATAATTTCAGAAAAAGGTACTTCATACAATTAAATATGCATGGTAAAAATCATAACAAACAGGAAGCAGCTTCCTGAATTTGATAAAACACTTGCATGAAAAACTTCACAGCTAACAACATGCTTAATACTGAAAGATTACTGTAAGTGCTTTTCCCCTGATATTAAGACTACAGGAAGAATTCTAGTCTCATATTTTCACTTTTATGGACATAGAAAAATAGAACATAAAAATTGAATGATCTAGGCTGAATTTGGACCTGATGCATTTATGTAAATAGGAAGCCCTAAGGAATCATCAAGAAAACTTGTAGAGCTAATAAATACTTTTAGGTATCTCACGAGATAAAAAGTCCATCTAAAAAATTTGATTAGCTGGATTCAAAGGCACATGTCTATAATCCCAGCTACTTGGGAAGCTGATACAGAAAGATTACAAGTTTGAGGGCAGCTTGCGCAGAAAATAATGCCATCTCAGAAAATTCAATTTCTGTGCATTAGCAATGAATAATTAGAAAATAAGAGTAACGAGATGGTGCTGGTTTTAGTAGCATCAAAAAACATAAAACACTGTGGAATAAGCTTAACAAAAGATTATAAGACTTTTCATAATAAAGATGTAAAACACTAGTGAATAAGTCAGAGATCTAAAAAGTAGATATACCATGTTCACGAGTTTTAAGACTATCATTTAAATCTTAGTTCTTCCTAAATTGGGTTACAGGTTTAATGTAGTCTCAATCAGAGTTACATCAAGCTTCTTACAGATATTGACTAGATTATTTCACAGTTCATTTAAAAAAGGCAGAAGATCAAGAACTCAAAATAATTTTGAAAGAAAGTATGGCTTTACCTTACCTGATTTCACAATTTCCTTAAAACAGTGCTAATCCAGACAAAATGAGGGCACTATTCATATGTGAAGGTTGACAAACAGCTCAAGGAACAGATCAGAAAGGCTAGAGGGTCCCATATTCATATGGCAGATGATATTTGATAAGAGCAGCATAAAATTAAATGGTAAGAGAGTAGTATCTTTGGCACGTGGTACTGTGTGTTGATGTGGCAGAGGGAGGAACTTTATCTCTTACCTTATTTCATATAATACCTAAGAAACATTGATGAGCTGAACTTAATCACAATTAGAGACTTGTACGTTTTATTTTAAAAAATCAAGAAAATGAAAAGGGGGTACAATTGCACATGCCCATAGTCCCAGTTACTTGTTAGCCTGAGATAACATGATCATTTGCCCAAGAGTTCTCAGCCAGCCTGGGAAACATAGCCAGACCTTGGTTCCTTAAAATCATGATAGAGGAACAAGCCACAGACTAGAAGAGAACTGTAACACCTGCACCTGCACACATGCGTGCACACACACAGGTATATGTAGACTATATGAGGTCCCCTGAGAATTCAGAACTCAGAAAGAGTCCAGATATACAAATACCCATTCAGCACATGAAAAAAATGCCCCACATTATTAGCTTTCAGTCACACATTAATCAAAACTGCAGTGACATACCTTTACATACCTGTGGAATAACCAAATTTAGCATGGCTATTAAAGCATCAAATGTTAGCAAAGATGAACCAACCTGAATTCTTTTACATTGCTAGTGAGACTATAAAATGGCACAATAACTTTCAGGAACTGTTTGTAATTTCTTACAAAATTAAACAGTATTTATACCATAATTCAGCATTTATATCCCTAAGTATTTATCTAAGAGAAGTGAAAGTATTGTTCATAAAAAGCCTTTAGGAAGAATGTTCATAGCAGCATTATTCATGCTATCTTAAAACTGGAAGCAACCAGCTGTTAACAAAATAGATAAATGATCTCTGGCACGGTGATTCATTGATTGCTGCTCAGCACCGAAGTGATGATCTCATGACACATGCCACTACCTAGATGAGCCTCAGTAATGTGATGCTGAGAGTGGCCAAATCTCAAAAGTATGTATTTTTCGATTCCACTTGCATGAGCTTGCATAAAAGGCAAAGGTGTCCTACGCTATACTGGTGAAAATCTAACCAGTGGTTACCTCTGGGAGGAGAATTCCACTATGAAAGGTTCCAAAGGAGCAATTTGGAGTCTTAACTATGTATTCACCAAAATTGACATGTTTAAGATCTGAATATTCTATTGTGTGTAAGGAAAGAAAAACTTAGTTTTAAGAAGATAAAAAAAATGACTTTTATGGTAGTATCTAAAAAACTCCACATAGTTTAGAGTAAATTTTGACAAAAGACATGTAAAATCCCAGCACTAAAAACTGCTAACCACTGCTTAGAAAAATTTGAAAGGATTGCAGCAAATATATAGATAAAATATGTTCATGAATTGTGAGACAATTCTCTTAGCGTGTCAGCTGTTCCCAAACTGATCTGAAGACTTAAATGCAACCCCAGCTGTAATTCCAGCAGAGTTTTTTTTTTGTAGGAATTAACAAGCTCATTCTAAAATGTCTTCAGTAACCCTGATGTTGAATTTCTAGATGTACTTTAACTACAAAAGGTTATATAAATCTAAAATTCTTTAATAATTATTTGAGATGATTTTTGTCCTTTATTAGACGCTTTATCTTTTCTCTCATGCGTCTTTCTTACTGGGTGAAAAATGTCAAGGAAGTAACACCCGATATATTACCAGACATGCTGAGAAAGGAAGAGAATGATTCAGAGGTTTTCTTGTTTTACTGTTTATGTGAGGGATTGGGCCAGGGAACAGAAATACCTGCCCTTAAGAAGCTCATATTCTGGCTGGGGGAGAGCTGTCATCACACAAAGAATTACATAACTAATCTCAAGTAAGTGGCACAGATGTAATTTGAAACCCAGGAGAGAGAAATGTAGGTGATTTTGATACGGAAAAGAACCCTGATAGAGGGTAAGCCTCTGACCTTTGGACTGCCTGGGCTGCACTGAATGTAGAGGAGTTATCTGGGACCACATGTAAAATTTTGTATACTGTAGTAGTGTATACAAGTAAGAAAGTTTAGTTTTATATTTTTATTGTAACATTTCTAATAGTACTAACGTAGTTGACTATAAAATATCATGACAAATCTGCCTAATGTAATTCTGTACTGTTTACGCCCCAGCTGCTGTAAAACTATTATTTTACAAAATAATACAAGCTCAAGTTTAATAATGAAATAAGGAAGTTTACATGTCTGCATGATACAGTAACAGTAGAGGTCTGTCTTCACAGGCACACACGAGTTGGTAGGTTGAAACACCATTATCAGTCGTCAGTGCATTGTACTTACAGATGGCACAAGCACACGTAATGCCTGTGTGGTGGGTGCAGGAAGGAGGCAGTGTTAGCATTGTAGTGCGTCCTTCCCTCCACAGTGTGTCTGTTGTCAGTTTTGCAGTCTGTGCTAAAGCACAATATAATCAGTTACTGAAAATATTGCTGAAAATCATGTCAAGTTTATGGTCTTGTGAGGTCACATTAGCTATCTAGAGCCACATGCAGCCCATAGCCAAGTGTTTGACATACCTACCTTACAGGATGAGTAGAATTTGGCAGGTTAAAAAAAGAGGGCACCTTGGGAAAAGAAAATACAGCTAATCAAAATGAGACAATGCTGAGTGTGTGAGTGTAGCTGGTCTGTTACTTTTCTCCCATCCCATCCTATAAACTGTGAGCACGGTTTCTGTGGCTGTTTGCTTGTTGTATTTTTAGTGCCTAGCTCAGTGTCTGGCAAATGAAAAGTACCGTAGACCTGTTTTGAATGAAAAAAAAAATTATGGATGTGTTTGCTCTAGGAATAAAATTTTCATGTGGCTTGATTCAGATATTTAGGAGAATGGTGTGAGATTTCTAAATTATAAAGAAAAGGGTTAGATGCCTAACCAAGGAGTTTATATTATATTCTGTAAGAATTTTGATTCAATAGGTGGCATTATAAAAACTAAAAGTATTTTTTAGTGAATTCAGCTCTGGCTCAAGTACAAGAGTTTATAGACTGGAGACAAAGTATTTGAGATAGTATTGCTTTCAGCCACATAAGAACAATCTGATGTAAGGTAATTTAAGCACATCTTAATTTTATAGTAGCACATTGCAAGTGTTAGAGAACAGTCTTTTAAGGTAAAATGATAAATTTCCCACAGATACAAAAATAGACAGGTATATAGAATCTATGTCATCATGGAGAACTTTGTAAGATGATACAGCTAGTTCAAAGGGAAGTCCATAAACAATGGCATTTGTAGAGCAAACATGGAAACAAATGTAATAGAGGCTAACTTTTTTGTTTGTGTGTGCAGAGGGAGAATAGACAATAGAGATATTGAGGATGGAGGAGGTTGTATCCCTTCTCTTGATAGAATTTTTTTTTTTAGCACATCTGCAGAAAACTATTTTTCATTACTATCACTGACCTATAACTTGAGATATGAAAGGGTCTTACAGATTGAGAATCAGATAGCCTGGAAAGTTGAGTGCCGTAGATCAGGCATCAGCAAACTACTACCATTTAATCCACTTGCCCCTTTTAATTGCAACATAGTCACATTCATTTACTTTTATATTGGCTAGAGCTCGTTTCTGGTTTTTTTTGACATCTTGTTTGTTAGTACATACTGATTATACAGATTAATAGGTTTCACTTTGGCATATTCATGCATGTGCATAATGTACTGTTTGGCTGTTTTCATGCTGACCACTTGCCTTGCCCTGTCTTGCCCCCGTTTCACATTCAGGAGGGCTCTCAGTGTATACATTTTGATTCTTTCCATTCTTCGTATTGGCCATCCTTGTACCTTCTCCCTACTTGCTGTCTTCTTGTCTAGTAATAGTCTTCCTTCTACTTTCATGTCATCTTTTCTAGATTCTACATATTAGGGAAAATGTGCAGTACTTGTCTTTCTGGGTCTGGCTGACTTCACTCAAGATGATCATCTCCAGATCCATACATTTTTCTGCAAATGACAAAATGTTGCTTTTCATGCCTCAGTAATACTCCATTGTGTGTGTGTGTGTGTGTGTGTGTGTGTGTGTGTGTGTGTGATGTCCGAATTACTTTATCCTTTCATCTGTTGATGGGTACCTAGGATGGTTCCATGGCTTGGCCATTGTAAATTGTGCTACATTAAACATAGGTATGCTTACTTATGGTATGTATCAAGAATAATATAACTGGGTAAAATGGTAACTCAATTTTTCAGTTTTGTGAGGAACATCCATACTAATTTCCATAGTGACTTACTGATTCACATTCCCACCAGGAGTATAGAAGGATTCTTTCATCTCACATCCCTGCCAACAGATTCATTACAGTTCCCATCAAAATACCAACAGCAGACTCACAAAACTAGACAAAAAAAATTCTAAAATTCATATTGAAACATGGAATACCCACTATAACCAAAGCAACCTGAAGCAGAAAGAACATGGCTGGACACATCACTATACTTCATTTCCAATTATGCTACAAAGCCGTGGTAATGGAGACAGCATGGGCTCTGGCACAGAAACAGATGTGTGAACCGATGGGACAAAATAGATGACACAGAAGCAAAACTGCACAGTTACAGCTGCCTGCCTCTGGAAAATGGAGCCAAAAGTACACATCAGGGAAAAGGTAGTCTCTGTAACAAGTAATGCTGGGGAAATTGGATGCAACACTTGCAGAAAAATTGAAACTAGATCCCTATCACCCTTTATAAAAATTAATTCAAAATGGATCAGTATAAGACCTGAAATCTTGAAAGAAAATGCATTGGTTAGAGTTCTCTAGAGGAACAGAATTGATAAAATGCATGTAAAGTTATGCAAGTGTATTTATTATGTAGGATTGTAGGATCAGAGACAAGAGTGTTTACAATGGCGTCCTCATGGTAGAGACATGGAAAGTCCAGAGCTACTCAGTCCAAGAAGCTGGGAGCCATCAAATGAGGGATAAAGGGTACAGCACCACTCTGAGAACAAAAGCCTGGAAGTTTTCTAGACAGTTGTGGTATAATCTCCATTGGAAGGGTGAAGGAACTGGAGTCTGTCCACAGGGGATGGCAGTGAAAGGCTGACCTGCTCAAACATGATGGAGTTCTCAGGACACACCAGCTTCAGCCTTCTTCCCTTTTATCCCCTCCAGGCTACAAGCCTGCTGGCTGACACCACTCACACAGTCAGAGTCTTCACTGGACTGGCCTGTGTGCCAGCCAGCTGTGGGCACACTGCACAGATATACTCAGAAGTGCACTTCACTAATATGCTGGCATTTCTTAATCCAGTCATGTTGATGTATCAGGATTAATGGTCACAGAAACATAGGGGAAACAGTTGAAGCCACAGGCACAGGCAAAGACTTTCAGAATAGCACTCCAGTAGCACAGGAAGTAGTGCCAGAAATCAAAGAATGGATTCCATCCAGTTAAAAAGCTCCTGCACAAGAGGGGAAGCCCACTAAGAGTAAAGAAACAGAATGGGAGAGAATCTTTGGCAGCTATCCTTCTGACAGAGAAATAACATCTAAAATATATGAAGAACTGAAAAAGTTAACACCCCAAGCACAAAGAGCCCAAAGTACAAATGACCAACAAGTATATGAAAGAGTGTTCAACATTTTAGCTGTTAGCAAGAAGGAAATAAAAATGTACATACAAATTCCATCATATCCCAGTCAGAATGACTGTCACCAAGAATTGGGTTCCCTCCTTGCTGCAGTGTCAGGTTCAAAGTTTCAACAGAAACATATCTGGAAGGCTGGGATATTTTCTGTCTGACTAAAAACCAGCCCTCTTCTAGATAATGCATATTTTTTCATCTAAACACTAACATTTCCTTATGCAGACATATATGTATTTTTCTGGAAGTTAAGATTACTAGTCCCCAAGAGGATTAATTAAAGATAATTGTTTTAAAGAGCAGTTTGGGGGCTGGGGATTTAGCTTAGCGGCAAAAGCACCTGCCTGGCAAGTGAAAGGTCGTGAGTTCGGTTCCCGGTACTGGAGAAAAACCAAAAAATAAAAATAAAAAAATAGGGGCTGGGGATTTAGCTCAGCGGCAGAAGCGCCTGCCTGGCATGCGCAAGGTCGTGAGTTCGGTTCCCGGTACCGGAGAAAAACCAAAAAAAAAAAAAAAAAAAAAAAAAACAGTTTGGTTTGGATCTATCTTTATATAATAATAAACCACATACTAGGTACCTAAGCCTTGGGCTGGATTATTAGGGATACAATGTTTAGAACAAGAAAATTGACATTGTGTAGCTTTCTGTGAAAATGTATTTCACATCAGGAGTAAATAAATCAAGATGATTTAGAGAAGAATTTTCAAATTAACAACTTGAAGCTTTCTTACATAGAGAATGACTAAAGGACGTAGGGGTGTTTAGTTTTAAGGATGTAGGACACTAGTAATTTGAAAAACATTCTCCAATGTTTGATGCATAGTTTTTTTTTTTTCTGTAACTTCTTAAAATGTTGAGCAATGAGTATAAATTAAGTAGTCAGGACTTCAAGGTAATACAATCCCAGTTACTTGGGAGGTGGAGGCAGAATTCCAAATTCGAGGCCAGCCTATGCAACTTAGACTCTATCTCAAAATAAAATTTTTAAAAGGGCTGAGGATTCAACTCAGTAATACAGTGCTTGACTAGCATGTGTAAGACCCTGGATTCAACCCCCAATACTGGGGGAAAAAAAGACCTTAAAATGTTTTTTACTTTAATATACTCTTCAGTGACAAATAAAAGGCTTTCTAAGTTGTACTGACGATACCTCTAGCATGTAAGGTTGCATATGTGTTTTAATTTTCATTTCAGTACTACCCAGCAGACTAAATGGTTGACAAGCAGTAAATGGTTGAGTTGACAGTGATAAGGGTTACAAGTTACTGGGATAGATTAATGGTGATAATACTTAGTGTCTAGCAGACATCAAACACTTAAAGCTTACAGGCATTATTTCATTTGGTCCCTGCAGTATTCTGTGAAGGAAGTGTTGCTGCTGCTGCTATTAAAACTGTCATATTACTACCCTAGTTTGATAGCCCAGGAACCTGAATCCTCAGGGAACTATAATTTACCCAAGGTTACATAGCTGGTAAATGTCAGAATAGGAGTCTTGAAGTAGTGATGAGAAAATGACTGAAGTAATAGACTGGTCTAGGTTTCAAAGGAGGGAAAAATGAAGCTGTGATTAAACTTGGACTGGAAAAAAGGTTAAGATGTTAGACATCATGAGGTGAGAAAGCATGTTCAGAAAGTGATAATAGACCAAGGAGAGCAGTAGATAGTAGATAGCAGAACAAGGAGGACAGATCAAAAAGCTGTTGGGCTCGAACACGGCAGAAGTCGAATAGTTCCCAGGGCTGATAGCATCTTCCTTTGGGGAACAGGTGATTGGATGAGTGACTGGGGGATTGCTGGAGTCAGGAGAGTTCAGGAGACCTATGCAGCTCTTGAGCTGTTGAGTCCCTCAAGAGATGACTCATTTGTGAGGCGGCTGTAGAAGGCTGTGCCCAGTGGGTGGTACACAGCAGGCATTTGGAGCAGGCTTGAAGCGCAGCCCTGTGATTTAATCTTCTGGGTTGTTCCGAACATGGGTGAAAAAATTTTGTGGGAGGAACATCTCATTTTAAAGCACTAGCAATAGGCAGTTATAATTTCCTGCTTCTATTAAAGGTTACGTGGCAGGAGATAAAAAATAATTGTTTCTGTTTTCTGCTTAGAAATTGGTAATCATGCTTTTGGTCAGTGTCTTAGTTACTTTTTCATACTGCTGAGACAAAATATCTGACATCCAAAGTTAGAGAGGAAAAAGTTTCTTTAGCTCACAGTTTGTGGAGGTTTCAGTCCAAAATCAGCTGGTTCCAAGGCCAGGGCGGTGTGGCACAGGGGCAACAGTTCATGGTGGCAGAAGACAGCAAAAGCAATAAAATCGTAAGGGGGAGAAGCAGGCCTCTTCTCCTCCCTTATATTGTAAACAGCTCCCCTCACCCCGTGAGTGTAGCACTCACACCATCTCCTTGCTGTCCTCTTGCACAGGCTCAGGATGTTTACAAACTAGGACCCTGGCTCCCTACTGAGTCACTTAGTTAAATTTCTCAAGTTGACACAATGAAGAACAGTAAGGGCAGGCCCTCTACACACTAGGATGTAGAACTGCTGAATTAGTTAAGCGTCTAGATTTCTCGGGTTGACACAATCTATCAACTACAACATTGACACTTAATGCACTTTAGAAACATTATTTCAGAAAATCAATTCATTCTTTTGCAAAGTTATTTCAGGGGAAAAGAACTTACTAAATAATAGGTAAAGGTTAGATACACTCTCAAAACAAATGAAGAGAGGTGACTAGATAGTGTATATTATCTAATAAGGGGTTAGTGTAGTGTTTTGTTTTGTTTTGTTTTGTTTTGTTTTGTTTTGTTTTGTTTTGTTTGAGGCAGAGTCTCACTGTGAAGTCCAGGCCAGCCTTGAACTCAATGTGTAGCCCATACTGGTCTTGACCTTGCAGCAATCCTCCTGCCTCAGCCTCCTGAGTGCTATAATTACAGGCATGCACCACTTCACTCAGCCTGTTGTCCATTTTGAAGGATGTAACAAGAGCTGGAAAATGACAAAGTAAATGAAACAGAAAACACAGGATCATGGCAGTTGTTGAAATTGTATCCTGAGTGCATAAAGGTTCATTGTAACTTTTTTCTACTTTTGTGCAAATATGAAATTTTCTAAAATAAGATAATTCTTTTTTTAAAAAATGGGCAGTTGTAGTGCTTCAGTTCATAAAGTTTTGCATGCCTAACAATGTGCCTGTTGCTATATTGAATACTTACGCACTTACGGAAATACGAGGGATACTCCTTTGCTATAATGTGAAAGCCAGCATTAAACGAGAGGAGCCGTGGCCTTAAAGCACTAGAGGCCTTCGCTGGAACAGAAGCGAAAGAGCAGTGACATTTCTGTGTCTCGTGTTCTTCTAGTCTTAGTGCCTCCCACAGCTCTATAGCTGGCTTCCTCGTATTTACTTAAGGAAAGCTCACATGCACAGTGGTAGTACTGTAGCAGCACAGTTACATGGCCCCTTTTAATAAGAAGTTTCTCAATTCAGACATTTAGAAAAACTCCCTTTGAGCAGATATGCTTAGATTATTTAGGGTGCCAGCCCTAATAGAATTTACCTTGAAGAAACCTGTTCATGTTTTTGGAACTGGTAAGTGCAGTGGAAACCTATAAGATCCTAAAAGGAGATCATTTTATTTCAAGTTTGTGATTATTTAAATATGGCTCTAGTAAGATAGCTTTTA
The DNA here is from genome assembly GCF_000276665.1 of Chinchilla lanigera. Classification (NCBI taxonomy): domain Eukaryota; kingdom Metazoa; phylum Chordata; class Mammalia; order Rodentia; family Chinchillidae; genus Chinchilla; species Chinchilla lanigera. The sequence goes on along the minus strand of NW_004955450.1, from coordinate 17,080,309 downwards.
GCTGTTCTTTGTCATATTTCTTTTATTTCCAAGATACTTTTCTTTGTTGATGTATATCCCAGATTCCCTACTCGAGTATCTTTTCATTGACAGACACTTGATTTAGAAAACTTAGCAAAAAGATAGTGAAAAGGAAATACTAAACTAGTAAAATTTTTCCTTTACTGATAATTAGATAAGACTGGGAAGCTGGCACTGCTACATTACTATGTTTAGGTAACTTAATAGCAAATAGATAGTCTGTTTTCTTTTTAAACCAAGAAAGATAGGGCAGATTGTGTTGACAGGATGCAGTGGATGACGCTATCTTTTCAAACCTGCAGGACACTGTGTATAGACGATGGTAATTAAATTTCAGGGTTGTAAGGTTTGGGACTTGTGGAAGAACCAGCATGATCGCTGGCTGGTGGTAGTTGGTGTGTTTTCATTGACCCACGAAAGGATTGGAAGCATCTCAGGCTTTTACTGGGTTTCCCTTCACATTCCTCCCAAACCCTGTCCCGAGTCAGTACATTGTCCACAGTGTTGGTGATGACTGGGAGCTACTCAGGTTGCACAAAGCCTTTAATGAAATCTTGTCTTAGACAAAACGCTAGAGGATCATAATTAATGTCTCATTTTCTGCCAGTTGCTATTGATTACTCATTCAGGATTTCTTTGTTCTCAGAATGGTAACAACTGTAGTTTGCATCACTATCTAATGAGATTCTCAGGATACAATTCTTTAACAGCATGCTGGTAATTGCTAACGTATCCTTGAAATTTCAATGTAAATGAATTAGCATTATGATTACTGCACAAATGCCAGTGTTTTCCAAATTTAAAATTTACTACAGTCTTTTTTAATCATTCATAGAAAATTAACACTGGCCTGATGCAGTCATTATTAAAGGCCAACATTTATTGTTTGCCCAGCATTCCCCTCACCTTCTGAGACTTTTATTTGATGGTAATTTAAGAGACTTCTTTCATCATTTTGAAACTTCAGATGGACTTACAACTAAACTGAGCTGTGATTTTAATTGAAAGAATTGCAAATAAAGGAGAAATTGCACAAGCACTGTGCTAACTTTGCTCTAAGAACAATTTGTCTCTTCATCAGTAAGAAAAGAAAAACATGGTACTAGAACATAAAGAACTGAACTGAGAGGTCTTAACAGTGCGCGTCTTCTGTTATCACGGTCATGTTTTATGTCCTGTCACTTTAATTCAGCACACGCCCTCCTCAAAAACAGGCAGCTTGTGAGCAGCTGTTCGCCTTCATGTATTAAAATGCACACCATCTCAGGAGCATAAAATAGGCATGAAATTAAGAAATCTGTAAACTATATGTGCTACACAGGTTCTGTGCATTCATAAAAATTTGGGGATATGTTACATTAGTATTCTCAATCTTATTTCTTTCGAAAATTAACAATAAGTGCATGAAATTTTTAATGATAAAATGATGCTAAAAGTTCTTGACAAATGATCAGTTAGGCTTTTATTTAACCTGAAATTATGAATGGATGTCAAAGCATATTCAGCACGTGTTTGAATCAGCCCATTTAATGGTTAAAAAGCAGTTCTCAGAAAATGTTTTTTGTTTATCAATACTACAGAACAATATTATAGTATTATATCCAGTTTCCCCAGCATCACTTGTTACAGAGACTACCTTTTCCCTGATGAGTACTTTCGGCTCCATTTTGCAGTCAGACAGCTGTAATTGTGCAGGTTTGCTTCTGTGTCATCTATTTGGTTTTGGTTGTTTTGGGGTTTTTTGTGTGTTTTCTTGGTACCAGGAATCAAACTCAGGACCTTGCGCTTGCTAGGCAGGTGCTGGTGCCACTGAGCTCTATCCCCAGCTCCCATCTTTCCATTTTAAGGGCAGTGAATACCTAAATTTTTTTATAGTATAATTGTGCATTCTTCTAGCTGCTGAACACCACCATTTTACATATGATATTCTTCGAGCTTCCTGTGAAATCACATTTAGAGTACCTCCAAATATAATTAACAAGAATTCACAGTAATGATGTTGGCCAAGACCACTGCTTTATTCTTTCACTTTACCTTTCAGCCAGATTTATACTAGGTAGCCTTCTCAAGTTCACATTTGCAAGAGTCTTGCACTTGAAGAGAGAGAGAAAACTTAAAATATATATCATGTGGGTCATTAAAGTTCCTTGTACAGAAATGAGGATTTTCATTTACAGGCTGCAGGTTTGTTGTAGATAGTTCTAAATGTTGCTGTAAGTTTTACTACAATAATCTAGGCCAGAGGTGGTGAACCAATGGTACACATACTGCAGCTGGCTGTTATCACTGGAAGCTCTGAAAGGTTCACCATCACTGACCTAGGTTATATTAGTCAGCATTTCAGGGAGAAACTTTGATTGATTAGTCAGAGTTACATATATTTTTCACAAATAATTTATTTTTCACAAATAATATATATTTCACAAATAAAAATATTTTTCTGACAGTGTATTAAGAAATGAATTATATCATTTCAAAATAGTAACTCATAGTTGAATAAGACAGCTCAGCAAAATAAAAATGCTTTGCCGCTTTCTGTATCCTCTGAGATACTTGTATGCTTTTTGCCTAAGATACCTTCAGGACAAGATCAGTAGTAATCAATAATGCTTCTCATTTGTTTTAGGCAGGCAGAAAAATCAATAATATGAGCTGATACCTAATTTTATTCTAGGAGAAGAAAAATAGCTGTGGTAAGTGTTTGAAAGATCAAATAAAGGAGGAAGGCTATGATTTTTACTGGTAGAATATGTGAGTCTTTTATAATTTAGCCTTTGGTTTTCTGAATATTTTCATTGGTTTCTTAGATGTTATTTCATAGCTTACCAAGTTCTTGCAGAGAAAACCATGTCTTAAACTTTCTCTTCCTTTCATATAGTGCTAGACCGTTCATTTCAGTTAACAAAATAAAATATGACCTTATTTCTTAAAGAGAATCGATATCTCCAATATTTACTTTGCCTTACTGTACGGATCATGACACAATTTAAGCAGGGTAAACAGTTATTGCAGCTAAGTGAAATATAGCCTCTGCTTTTTGACATTACTATCAATATTTGTCTATATTGAGAAGAGTTTGTCAATACTATAATTAAAAACAAGTAGCATTTTTTCCTAACAAGTTTGTTCCGCTTTAATTCTTCCTGTATTATGTACATATATGCAAAATCTACTAATTTGTATTCCTATGTAACTCATTGTTTAGGGTAGTAATTCACAAATTCATTTATAAATCACTTATATTTTTTAAGTTAATTTTATAGGTGAAGGGAGGGGGAAGTAAAAGGGTCAAGATGCAGTATGTATATTTACCAATTCCCCACAACAGTGTATTTATTATGTATTGTAGACATACAGTGATAATCTTATAAATGATAATTAGATTCCTGAACTTTCATAGAAGTCCTGTTCTATCAAGGAAAATACTTTCTAAACATAGCTGGGTACAGTTACATAGACATTTACTAAGATGTTGTGTTTGCCAATGACCTGGTGAATCCTCAGTGTTTGTTCTTTGCTCTAGATTTTTTTATTTTGAAAAATTTGAAACTCACAGAAAAGTGGAAGAAGTGTGTAATGAGTGGCCGCATTCACCAAGATTCATCTGTTAACACTTCACCACATTAATGTACACAGTCATTTTATTCTTGCTCAGTGTATGTATGTGTGTATGTTTGCATGCTGTGTGTGACTTCATACACACACATGCATACTTCTGCTGAATCATTTGAGAATACGTTGACATTTTATTATTCTTGATCTGGATTGATACAGCCTGAATCTGTCACACTGCTCTTTGCGTTTAGCCTCTAATTGTCAACCCTCTCTCTAGGGGTCTGTCACTTCTGCCCCCATTCTCCTGCTTTTTTCCAACACACTGTCTTACCATAGCCATTGGGATTTGTAACTCAACCAGCATTCAGGGAAGAAAAGGTCTCCTGAAACCTTGGGTTACTTACTTAACACAAAAGGATTTTGCGCAGGAAACAGAAAATGAAAATACCGTTCATCCCCCGTCTTTGTGATACTTAAAGTGTGGTGATTTATGAGGAAAAGAAAAAATGAAACAGGTTTTTACTAACTAAACCGTCTACTGTTATTATTAAGCTTTACTTTTCCCAGGAACCCTACAAGCTATTGGTAATGTACACATTTAACCACTTAACAGTTTACCCCAGTGTCACTTGGGCAGTGCATTTGTTTACATACTAACTATCCCAAGTATTGCTTGGGCAGGTGTCATTTCTACCATTCAGCTCTTATATTGAATAAATTTGATAAAATTATCAATTTTATATTTTTGTTATCTTATAAAAATTAACAAATTGAGCAATTTTTGATCATCCTGTATTTAAATAGGCTGATAAGTGGTTAAAGAAGAAGAAACCAACTCATAAATGTTACATAATGTGCCATGGTATTTATAGTCAGTATCTGAAGACAGGGTACTAATTCCAAAATTGATGTTGTTTACAAGACATCAGTATTTCTTATGTAGTCCACTTTTAGAATTGTACAAAATGTACTTCCCTGTCCTTTATGTATCTTTCCTTATTCAGATGGGCTTTTTTTCACTCTTCTCCAAATTCAATCCTTTGTTTCACTATCAAAGCATTGCATTAGAGGTCAAAAAACATTTTCTAAAAAGGATTACATAGTAAATATTTTAGGTTTCAGACCATACAGTCTGTCTCTGTTGCAGCTGTCTATCTTATAGCCTGAAAATAGCCATATTCAGTATATAAATGAGTAGATAAGATTGTGTTCCAAGAAAACTATATTCAAAAACTGGCCCACTTTGACTTGTAGGCTTTGATTTGACCCCTCTTGTCAACCATTTTTTATATGCCCATACAAATTTGTATACCAGGAAATGTAAGGGGAGCTAAGAAGTGGCCTTCGATTGCCCTTCTCTTGGATATGTCTGTGTTCATTGACCAGCTTCATATGTGTCTTCCATGTGAGAAAATGAAGATGAAGTAATAACTAGAGCAGGTGCCGCAAAACATTATCAATGAAAGACAGTTTGGTGCTGAGCAAAGAACATCCTTTTGAAAGACTAGTGATGTTTAAAGGAAAACTTAAATGTACATGACCCAGTAAGGGTTGCCCTTAAGCATGTGGAAAAAATATGTTCCATCTAACATACTATGAGTCATAATGTGATTTCACTATTTTAGGAATGTTGCATGTGCCTAGCATGTACCTAGGCAAAATAAAAGAAAGAAATGCTAAACAGATGTGGCAATGGAAATTTCAGTGTAACCTCTGTGGTAGGCTTATTGACTCCTATATCACATACTCAGACATCATCAGAGAGCTGTTGCTCCTGGTTTTCTATATAGAGGGGATATATTTATATTCATTGTTTATATTTGTATTGATCATTTTCTCCCTTTTGTCATTTCTTTGGAGCTTATTATTTTAAGGAAGACATGTATTTTTCTCCCAGCCTCCTGAATATTTTATCTTGTAGAATTTATTTAATGTTAAATAATTACATTGATATTATATTGTCTTTTCCTGTACACATCATATCATCTAATGATTGAAAAGTTCTTTATCCTGCTTTTCTGTTTTTCTGCTCTATCTGCTTTGTTTAAAGAAGAATTTACTTTCTGATGAGTCTAAAAAACACTTAAGTTCTTATTATGAGTATTTCTGAAGATGTAATAACCCTTGGCTGGTTAAGTACATTAATTGCTTCATGTGTGCTTCAGCATTATTGAGTAAACTTTGCAAGCTATCGCAGGCATGATGGCATGCAGCTTTGATGCCAGCCACACAGGAGGCTGAGGCAGGAGCATTACAAATTGAGGTTAGCCTGGGTTACATAGCAAGACCCTGTCTATAGAAAGTAATAATAATAAACAAACACAGAGACAGGCTTTCACATCAGTAACTTAACTTTACAGTTTAAGAAGCTAGAGAAAAAGAACAGTAATTTAATAGAACAGTAATTTCAATCTAACAATTGAAAACCAACAGAAGAAACAATATAGATTAGAATAAATAAAATAAGGAATAGAAGGCAATAGAATCAACAAAATCAAAAGTTGTTTCTTCAGAATTATTAATAAAATTGACAAACTTTTAGTTAGATTGACTGGGAAAAAAAGCAAAATCAAATTACGACCATCATAAGTAAAACTGAGTGACATTACACTGGACTTTACAGAAAGAAAAAGGATTGTAAGTGAATGCTGTGATCAACTGAATGCCAACAGGTAGACAGTCTTGATGAAGTAGACAAATTTCTGACAGTACACATGCTGTATCAAAACTGGCTCAGGAAGAAATAGAAAATTTAAAAAGAGCCGAAACAGATAGAGATAGAGTCAGTAATAAGTTCAGTACACATACTTTATCAAAACTGGCTCAGGAAGAAATAGAAAATTTAAAAAGAGCCGAAACAGATAGAGATAGAGTCAGTAATAAGTTCTTTCCAGTGAGAAAAGCCCAAGACCAAACATTTTCACTCGTGAATTATACCAAGTTTTTAAAGAAATAAGAGCAGTGTCTCAAACACTTCCTTATTCTAAGAGGGCAGCAGTATACTGACACCACAGCCACAGAGACACTGATACATAGGCAGAGGGAAACTGCAAACTTCTTAAATATTGATCTAAACATCTTCTGCAAAATATTAGCAAACTGAGGGCAGCAGCATTGTTAAGACTGTACAGCACAACCAGGGTGGGTTGTGTCCATGCAAAAGTGTGTAACAAATACACATTGGTCAGTGTAATTCACCACATTACTAGAATTAAGAAGGAAACTATATGATTGTCTCAGCTGGTATAGAAAGAAGAATCTGACAATAACTGAAACTTTTTATGAAAACATTTAACAGACTAAAAATAGAAGGGAACTTCCTCAACTTAGGAAAGTTTATTTTTGAAAATCCATGGCTAATGTACTCAGTGGTAACAGTGTGGTAGACTACTGTAGGGTCAAGAACAAGACTATTTCCACTACTTACGTTCAAATTTGTATTGCACATTCTAGCCAGAGCACTAAGGTAAGAAAAAGAAAGAAAAGGCATCCAGTTTGTAAAATGAGGTAAAACTATTCCTATTGGTACATAAGATCTTACATAGAGAAATTTCTAAGGAGTTTACAACAAAACTATTATATAGGATATAAGATCAACACATAAAACTAGTTTTATACATTAGTAATAAATTGAGACTAAAATACACAGGAATAAATTAGAATGAGGTATAAATTTAAGCATATAATATAACTGAAAACTGCAAAACATTGTGGAAAGAAATTAAATAAGTAGAAGTATATTCAATATTAGTAGATTGGGAGATTTAATATTGTTAAAATGGCAGTAGTCCCCAAAGCAGTCTTACATATTGTCTAATTCCTATCAAAATTCCAATTGTTTTTCACAGAGATAGAAACACTAATCCTTGTTTCAAGAGATCCCAAACAACAAAAATAATATTAGAAAAGAAAATATTAGAGTGTTCACCCGAATAGCCAAACTTAACTAAAAAACTACAGTCATCAGAATTGGTGATACTGGCCCAGGGTAGACATGAAACCAATCAGGTAGAATTAAGACTCCATAAGTAAACCCAGATATCTGTAGTCAGTTGATTCTCAGAAAGCCTGCCGAGGGACACAGTCATCTCATTAACGGATGATCTCTGCTCAACCACACATCCACAGCAGGAGAGTAAAGTTCGACCCCTTCTTCATGCCATATACAAAAGTTAAACCAGAGTTTATCAAAATCTTAACTGGTAAACGAAACTGTAGCACTCTTGGAAGGAATTAGGGTTATATCTTCATGGACTTAGATTTGATAATGGATTCTTATATATGATATCAAAGAACGAAAAAAGAAATTGGTCATCATAAGAATTGAAAACTTATGCATTTAAAAGGACATTATTAAGAAAGTAAAAAACTTACAGACATGAAAGAAAATAATTGCAAATCATATATCTAATAGTGGCCTAGCATCCAGAACATACAAAGAACTCTTACCTGACACAGCCATGCCTGCTATAATCCCAAATATTTGGGAGGCTGAAGCAAGAGGGTCACTAATTCACAAGGCTGAGCAGCTTAGTGAGACCTTCTCAAAAAGGGCTGGGGATATGTGTAGCTCAGTGGTAGAACACTTGCATAGCACTGTTCAGGCCCTGGGTTTAATCCCAAGTACCCACCCTCCCCAATTAAAATCTTAAAATTCAACCACCAAAAGACAACCCAATTTTTAAAATGGGTAAAGGACTTGAACAGACATTTCTTCAAAGATACGTGTATAGCCATAAAGCCTATGAAAAGATACTCAATATTGTTAGTCATTAAGGTAATGCAAAGCAAAACCACAGTAAAATGCTATCTTAGCAATATGTCTGGGAATTTTGGCATAATTCCAGCACTTGAGAGACTGAGGAGGATGGCAAGTTCAAAGTTCATCCTGGGCTGCATAGCAAATTCATAGTGAGATGCTGTCTCTAAAACAAGAGAATGCCTACATTGAGAAAAGAAACAAACAAATGAAATAGTGTGGGCAGAGATTTAGAGAAATTAGAATCCTGTACATTGGTGACAAGAATGGAAAATGTTTCAGCTATGGTGGGAAACAGGCAGTTTCCTAAAACGGTAAACACAGAATTAGCACAAGACCCAGCAATTCTACTAGGTATGTATCTACCAGTTTTGAAAATAGGCACTCAGATAAACAACATCACTTGAACATGGCTGCCTCGTTCCCAGTAATGCTTCAAACATCTGACCTCCACGGCCACGTAAAGGAATAAAGTACTAATGCCTACTGTCAGGTACATTATGGCCACACATTATGCTGGGTGAATGAAAGCAGAGGCAAAAGCTTACATATTGTGTAACTATGTGAGATATGCAGAATAGGTGAGTTTGTAAAAACAGCAGCTGATGGTTGCCGTAGGATATGTAGGGTAGAACGAGTAGTAACTGAATAACAGGTATGTGGTTTCCTTTTATGGTGATGAAGGTATTCCAAAACTAGTAATGATGGTCGTACATCATGGATGAGTTAAATCTCACCGATTGAAGGCTTTTAAATAGTTCTATCCAAAAAAAAAGTTTTATCTTACAGAAGTTCTACCCCAATGTTATTTAAAGATGAATGGAGGTGGGGCGGGGATGTGACAGCTGCTGTTCCAGAGTTCTGCTAGTTCTTCCTGAGCAGAGCTGCAATTTGTTTCTGAGCATCTTCGGATGTACAGTGGGTGAAAGGACAATTTACTAAGAGTATAGTGACAACCGTCAGTGTTCTGCTTGCTTAGTCAGTGTATAGTGCTTGTGCCAGAGGACCCTCACCTCTCTTCCTTGAGAGTGTCCCTTCAAGTGTGGTCAACACACTTTCCCTTTGAGATTGCGTTTCAGTCTCCTGCCTCTCAAGTCCATGTAATCCATTTTCATCTTATTCCAGAACTCCTCCAGTCAGTCCATCACTATGGCATACACAGGTTCTCTTCTTAACCTTATCACCATGATGGATTTCTTACAATCACATTTTTTGGGTTGCTACACATTAGAAAGGCTAGCAAATACCTTAGTTGACAGGCTCAGAGTCTGAGAAAGGAATGGAAGATCACTGTAGACCACATAGAACAAGAAGAATTCTATCCGAGAGAACTTTTAAGTCTGTTAGTACAATGGGAAGGGACAAGACAGCAGCTTGTGCAGGGGAGTGAGGAGCCGTGAAGTGCCAGCCCTCAGCCCTCGTTCTCAGCCCTCAGCACCGGCTGAAGAGTAAGCTGCATGGATGTGGTGTTCAGAAGTGCCCTGCAATGATCAGCCCACAGTGAGGCACTGACTCCCATTCCACTTTACTAGAGATTTTGAGAAAGTAAGTCCAAAGGACAGTGTCAGGTGAGGAGGAAGACACTCAAGCCTCTGCCGTGGCGTATGAGTGAAGAGAACAGGAGTGGTCAGTCTTGGAAACATGGCCAGTCTTGAAACACTGAAAGTGCTCTGAAAAGAAGGGGAAAAAACAACATACTGCCTGTGTGACCATGAAGGCATTCAACTAAAGTCTGGGTGACCACTTTTCAAAGGTATTGTTCATGAATTAATATGGTGTATTTCAACGATAAGATTAATAGATCTACTTAATACTAAAATGCAGGCGGGGGTGGGTGGGAAGAAGAAAAAATACTGCCTGAAACCTGTGGTCTGACATCATTTAGAAAGTACTGGGTGCTTCCTAAATTCAAGACATTACTAAAGATGCCATAAATAATTTAGAAGTAATGGGATTTTCAGGTTTGGTCCCTACCTGCAGAAAGATGACTGACTTCTTTGGCCTTGTTTTGTAGTCTGCTCTTCTGAGACAAGATCTGGGGCTTGGGAGCCCAGCCCAACTATCTTCTTCAGGAAAACCGGGAACCCCATACTACTCATTCTCTACCACAAGTTCCAGGAGAAGACCCCTCCATGACTCTGCAGCACTTGGTGAGTGCATCACCCAGCATATCCCGCCCCCCGAGGGGCAGCCTGCGTGCCCCACCTCCTTCCCTCCCTTTCTTTTTGTTCCCAGGTAGTCTATACTTGTGGCTATGCCTTTAATTAGAAAAAAAAATTAGTTTCTTGGTTACCATTGATTTGAGGGCTTACTTGCATATAAGGAATATAAGCTTGACCATTCTTAATCTAAAAAGCTCCAAAATCCAAAAAATTTTGATGTTGACATTACACCACAAAATTCCACAGCTTACTTCTTGTGATGGGTTGTAGTGAAGTCATAAAAACACTGACAATTCTGTATGAAATTCCTTTCAGGCTGTGTGTATAAGGTGTATATGAAGCGTAAATGAGTTCAGTGTTTAGATTTGGGTCTTATTTCCAAGATACCACATTATGTCTATGCAGATGTTCCGGAATCTGAAAGAAAAAATCTGTAATCAAAAACACTTCTGCGGTTCCCGGTACCGGAGAAAAACCGAAAAAAAAAAAAAAAAAAAAAAACACTTCTGGTCACAGTTCAACCTATATCCATTAATACATCAGTGAAATATTAAAATTCTAACTTTCACGAATACATGTTAACCCCACCACTACCGTGACTGGGCTCAGGGCACTGTACCAGTGAGCTACATCCCCAGACCTTCTCATTTTTTAATTTTGAGACAGGGTCTCAGTAAATTGCCCGCACTAGCCTCAAACTTGAAGTCCTTCTGCCTTACAGGGTGTATGTGCATCCTGTGAGTAATTTTGGAAGATGATTTGTTTTCAAGCCATAATTTTAACAAGTTTCAAACAACCAATTTTAATATTTATTTAGTCTTCCATGTGAGGAACTAAATAAAAAAACTGAGGCTTAACCAGTTTTTTCCTCACATGTCTCAATATTAACACTTTGGTTTTGACTAAAATTGAAATAATACTGAACATGCTACAAAATGGTTTTGTATACATTTTCATTTCAGTAGTACAACAGCATTAATGTTAATTCAGTAGATATAATCTCACACTTTACAGAAAAACTGAGGCTGCAAGGAGGACATGTTCATATAATGAGTATGTAGCTTAGCTGACACAAAATTTAAGATTTTTACAATACTTGGGAGGCTGAGGTAGGAGGATCTCGAGTGAGACACCAGCCTGGGCTATATAGCAAATCCCATTTCAGCCTCGATTACGCTATGAGCATTTGTCTCAAAAAACAAAACAGAAAAATTTGTTTACTCAAAAGTGCAGTGTTTCCTACGTATCAGTTGCTCCTATTCCTCACTTTTTTTTATTGAGGTAAGATCAAAATGACATAAACTGAGCCACACGAAGGCATAGAGCTGGATGACATGGAGTGATTCAGTGTTGCACAGCTGTCATCCCATCCAGCTCCACAGTCTCGTTCAGAAGGAGACCTGTGCATAGGAAGCAGTCATGTTCCCTCCTGCCCATATCTTTTCTAAGCTTCCTTCTTTTATGTCTGTACATAACCTAACTAAACCAGCCTGTTTTGCATCACTGTTTATGATAGGTCTCAGGGATTCTCTGATGCCTGACCCATTCTCTTTAAATGTCACAGTTGTTGATGGTTCCTACCAAATATTTTTTATATAAGAAAGTTAAGGTTGTAAAACATATTTCTATTTAAGGTAGGCTATGTTCTAAAATAAGTATAATCTACCTAAAGAAAGTATGTCATAGTTATTCATTATATAAATATTTGTTGACTAATGATTTATTTATGTAACTTCTGTTAAGCCTGTATATTTGGTACAGTATTTCTAGTCTCTAGTTGTAGATATGTTTTGAGGTATGTATAAAAGGACACCATAATGGATTGTCACATTTGGCATAGAGAACCCTTCTCAGCATTATAGATGATTTAGTGTGATGCTGTTAGAATCAGTCCTAATGATTTAGACTAGTATGCTTTTTGTTATTAAAGAAATTATAAGTTGTAGAATACATTTCTCTATCTCCTCTCTAGTTTTCTACCTATGAGTGAGGCTAGGAACATTCCATTTGTCAAATCTAGATGTGTCTGTGTTACTCGAGAAAAATACCTTGTTAGTATACTGTGTAAGCACATACTATGACAGAAAGCACAATGTACTATTACTAAAAGGGAGAAAAGATTAAATATTGAAGTAATTAAGAAAGAATGAGATATTTCCTAAAAGCCAGATTTAAAATTCAATTTTTCTGTAAATTAAAGCTTACATCTTCATCTTATGACATAGGCACTGTTAATTGTCTCCTCCCTTCTAGGGATGGTGCTATATATACTGCATCTTTACAAAAACTCCTTAAGGTTGTCTTGTTAACTTCACGTTACAAGTGAGGAGTTAAGACCCAGAGAAGCTAAGTAAATTAGCCAAGGGTGAATACACAATACGGTAGTTCTCCTGGTGCCCAGAGAATCCCACCCATCTCCTGTGAATACCATGTAATGGATTATTATTAGACTGTCCATTGTCATTTCACAGGCTTAGCTACTCTTCTTGACATTATAGTTATTGATAAAAATTTCAGTTTAGAAGAACTTCAAAGATGTACACCAACTTCAACATCTCAAATCACTTAGACATTTTAAGAAATCAGCATTCTTCAAGAACACTTTCTAACTTACAATCATTTTGCTCTACTTTTACTATAAGCCTAATAATAGTGACTAAAATTTATTAAGTGAGCTGCGCTGGTAGGCACCATCCTGAGCATCTTTTACATATTACTGGAGGGCAAGACATGCGTGGAAGAAGAGGTGTGAGGTCCATGTGTTTTTGAGGGCACTGAACTCAGAGCCTCAGTAACCTGCCCAGGCTCACACTGTTGTCTGAGGACCTGAAACTTGAATCCCATCTGCTTACTCTCTTTACCACAATGTTTAGCCTCCCAAAAGTCAGCTAAGAGCTCCCGACTCCTGATTGTAAATCAGCCATTCAGTGGACCCACACAGGGGAAGCTGACGGTGAGACGCATCTTACTGTCTGGGAAAGACTGGTAACAACTAAGCAGCAGCATTTTCTGTTAATGACCCCAACATGGAGACAAGCACTGAACTGATAGGAGCAGTTTGGTTCATTCTTGTATAAAATACGGTTTTTGTTCAGGGAATTCTGTATTACTTGTGAGCAGTTGGTCTCCAGAAACACTTCACAAAGAACAAAGATTTTGCCTTTAAGCTTTACAAATATAGAGTATGCCAGATGTTGTTTATCTTTGGCATGTCTGTTTTGAGGAAATATAGGCTGCCGCTAATGATGCTATTTCCTCATTTTATTGTATAGAATTTTTCCACGTGCTACTTTTAAGTTGCTTTTTAAGCTTTTAAAAGCCTCCTGGCCTATCCACCGTAGAGAATTCTCAGCTTAAATTTAAATGGGTTTCATTCTTTCTCAAGCTGCATGCTCTATTGTGTGGTATCATTTATGACCCACGAAATTACTGTACTTGTTTAATCCTTGTTTTCACAGTTTTCAATAATACTGGACTTTATATCAGCCTTTCCCTATGACCTCTCTTCCCTAATAATGAACCCCTCTGCAAATCTGGAGCTTGACTTACTATTTCTGTAAGATTGGAAAGCTGTTCTTACACTTTATTTTATAGTAAATAAGGTGTACAAGTTTTAAATTTTACAGATGAGTAAAGTTAAAATACCATACGAGGCTGCCTGAGCACATGAAAGTACTCATTTTTCACTTATAATGATAAATTGTGTCTTAGAAAGAAATATATTTTCTGTAGTTATTTCCTGAAATAAACACAAGCATTTGAGTATAAATGGTACAGAGGTGCTGATGTAGTGTTAATAATACGCATTACTAAAGTAAATGTTCTTACTCGATACTGGATGTCATCTACGCCAGTGCTTACATTTAGTAGTTCATGTAGCAGGTACTGACATTATTTTAACCTTAATTTTTCATTCCTTAAATTTTTCTTAGCTTTTTAACAAGTTGTAATCTTGTTATAAAGATTACCTTAATCAAGAATCTTAATCAAGAATCTTAATCAAGTTATAAAATCTTTTTATTTTTTAAAATATGCTTTTAAACCTAATTCTCAGTGTGATGCAGATACTAACTTTGTATCTCTGTTGAAGAAGTATGTGATGTTCAGGAACTGTTTCAGGGCTGGGGATTTAGCTCAGCGGCGCAGCGCCTGCCTGGCAAGAGTAAGGTCGTGAGTTCGATTCCCAGTACTGGAAAAAAAAAAAAAGAAAAGAAACTGTTTCAACAAAGTCCTTCTCTCAAATGAAGCATAGATAAATGATGTAAAGTGCCCTGCATCGCACCTGTCACATAACAGATTCGTAAGAAATCTAAGTTCCCTTTCTAGATACATGCTTAGTGGTTTATTGTTTCCTTTCTTGCTTCACTTACTGTTTTCTCCCTAAACTTAGGGGATGTGTATTCCAGACTGCATTACTCTTTTCGAAGAACCTGTTGTGCAGTGCATCCACTTACAAGAAATGACACTTTCTGTTTCTCTAGTGACTGTGGAACACGAGAAAAAAGAAAAGCATTAGGGGAAAAATTATGTCTATTCTTTGGAGTCTGACTTTTTTCTGATGTAATAATATGTTAGTGAAATATATTATTTTCCATGCGCAGATCCATTGCAAGCAAAGAAAGTGAGAAAGGTCCCTCCTGGTCTACCTTCTTCTGTAAGTATCGATTTTTTAACAATGTTAAAAAATTTTATTTCGAATAAATACAAATATTCAGTATTTTCTTGCTACAAGGGTACACGCAGTTGGTGCCACTGGGCATACTTAACAAAATCATTGATTGAGGTAAATCCACATTCATGTTAAGCTTTTGGATTTCTCTGCAATGATTTGTAGCTTACTCATATGCTCTTATTCCATGTTCCTGTCATTTGAATTCCCCTCTTGGGAAGAAGACTAGGCCAGTAGCTGTCAAAGAAGATGTCCTGTACAGGTCTTTTGATGTTTAATTAGTCATTATGTTGCTGAACAGGAGGACAGACAGAGATTAATAGCTGAGAATCTTAGAAATTTACATTTGTAATAATCCCAGTGGAGCTAAAGACATTAAGATTCGGAGGACATGCTCAGCTCAGCTTGGCGCAGTAGGACTGAGGTTATTAATATGCATAAATCACCGAATCAGATGTTCATTGTGAGGTCCTTGTGGATTTTAAAGCCTTCATTAAGCCTTTCCTAACTTCAGCCTCGCATCGGGAAAGCTTTCAAGCAACTAGTTTGTTGATCTCTCTTTGCTCAAAAATGTATCCTTTGAGAATAAAGGGCTTTGATAAAGGAGGTTGGAAAGGTTTGGTAGAACAATCATTAATGGGTGTGATAATCTAATATTATAGGGGAGTTTGTGCTATTAAATATACTTTAAAGGAAAATTATTTGTAAATGAGCCTATATCATAAATCCACTCTAATGTTAAAAATCTCAGTACAGGAAAGGAGTGCCCCCCGCCCCCAGTAAGTAAGGAGTGCGACTGTTGAAGTGAGGCCCCACGTCTTGTAAGGCACATCTCTTTGTTGTGTAAATGGATGTTGGGCTTTTATTTAGCCATACTTAACTCCTGGGCGCAGGTGCTGCTGAGTGAGGCACAGCTCATGGAGGTGTAGACTGAATAGAATGTCCGGTTTGCCAAGTAGCAATCAGGAAGGCGCAGCCTGGGCCTGAGGTTTTTATTTTTTATTAAGGCTAAAGTAGAGGTAACATCGTTTTGGTTGTTTGCCTTCCTTCTTTCCTATATTCTTCCCCAGCCTTCTCTTCCGTGTAATACAGGAAAAGTCGAGTTTGAAATCCTCTTTGAAACTGTGTTCCAGATGGATCTGAGTTTGTGCAGCCTAGGGCAGCTGTGCTCTGAACCTGCAGCCTACCTGGAAGGTTGGATCACAGCTGCAGGCATTCTTAAAAGCTTTTGCTTACATAAGCACTTGGGCCCACTAGAGGCTGAATAGCTGCTTGATAAACAAAATGAACACAATGCCTCAAATCATTATTCCCAAAGACAGGAATTTTTTTTCAGCAGCAGCTAAAAATAGTTGGGCAATTTACATTTAGCAGTTGTACGCCATGCAAGGGTAGGTGGTTCAACAGCATAACAGATGATTTCTCTTAAATTAACAGAAATATTAAAACTAACAGAACTGCTAAAATGTGTACCAATGCAATTATAGTTTATTACTATAATTCTATGGAAGTAACAAAAATTAAATTTCATGTTAATACTTGTAGAACTGCATAGTTAAAAAATGATTAGTAAATGAAAAATCCATCTTATTTTTTCTTAACCTGGCATTAGTTTTAAGAAGCAGTATACTCTCAGTGCTTCACAGTGTTGTTTTTAGAACAAAAAAATAAAATGTACAAACAGCCTAGAAAGAGACTCTGGGCATCACCAGTGTCCCTGCATTCCTAGTCAGAACAGCATGTCTGCTTGGAGCTGTTGTCTGTGCTGTCCTCAGGTATCCAGGAAAAGAAGAGCCAGTGAATTCCTAGGAAATTCTGAGAACCCTTAGGAAATTTCATAAGCCACTTCTACTTATATACTATATTTTCTAGCTCTGTCAGTACACACTGAATGTTGACTGAGGATATAACCTTGTGTTTAACAAAATATATTTTAGATTAAATGCTATGTTGATACTGAGATTTTTAAAAGAAAAGTTTAACAAAATTTAGGAACAGGTACTTTGATAAAAAATAGCTCAATAACTTCTGAGAACACTTGTGGTTAGACTCTTCTTCTATGTCTAAAACAAATAAGGATTTAAAGTTGTAGTTTTCTATTTGAATGCTTTTCCTGAAAAAAACATGCATTATGAATAATAAAAATTGAATATAAAAATGAAAAAAAAATGAAAATAGACTATATACACTTTTTCATGATAACGAATAATTTCATACTTCCCAAAACTAGAAATTTGGCTGTATTTAGATTTCATTAGTTTGCTGCTTTTCCTCTGACTTTTAATCTATAAAATATATGGTCCCATTACTAAAGGAAGTGAAAAGTTAGTATCGTACTGCTCATACTACTATAAAAAAGAATGGGCAAGGTTACTTAACATGCAGAGCATTGATAATCTTGTTCTTCTCTGCAGAGCAACCAAAACATAACTTTGATTTGTGAGTGAATATGCAGTGAAGGGATTTTGAACTTTGTTAGAACAGCATGGTCATTAAGGTTAAGGGAATGGCCTACCAAATCAGCCCAATTCTGCTCAGCCACTGTTTGTATGGCCCTTGACTGTTGAATTATCCAGCAGGAGATTTGTAGTGCAAAATCTGAAGTTCCTTTTTAGGGCTAAAATGCTATGTACTTAAGGTTTGAAAACTGGCCAGGCTCAATACATACTAAAAAGTGTTGTGAGCGTATTCTACTATGAAGAGGTAATGTTTGTAAGCACAGGGTTTTTCACTTGCTTGTCGGAACAGGTTGAGAGAGTAAACAGCGCTTTTGCAGCAACGATGGTACAGGCGTGTCTGGGCACTGAGACTTCAAATGCACAAACACACCCTTGCCTTCATAGAACCTACTGTGAGTTCAGACATTCAGCAGATTACTCTCATTGGGTGCTCTGGCGACATAAGATAGGTAGAACTAACCCTGCCTTGAGGACTGGGTAGCTGTTGAGGGTAGATTTTCCCCTATAGTAATTTTTTTTTAAGGAAGCTTTTGCAGCATATTTGTTAGCATTCTTCACTGCCTCAGTGTCACTCTATTAGAGGTGCAGGATTTCCAGGTGTGAGAAGTGGTATTAACTATTATCTTTAACATCTTAGTGATTAATCTGTGCTAAATGGTAAGATAATTTAAAACTCTCAAAGACATAAGTAACTCACACCAAACCACATGAAGGGCCAAGATTACAACCTAACTTAAAGATCATTTTCTTTTTGAGTGTTAAACTTACTGCATATCTTGGTTTACTTATAAAATATATTGCATGGTGTATTAAATTTAAAACATAGTTTATTCTGTCAATTACATTTTTATTGATCAGATATGTTTTTAATTGACCTACCACTGTCTGAAAGGAAGACGTGGTAGTAGTAGAAAGCAGATTTCCTACTCAAACAGATCGTGAGTTTTATCTGACCTCAGCTTCTTTTTATGTTATAATTTGTTGGAGAAGTTGCTTTGATTCTGTAAACTAGAAGGAGTTCTTTTTGTTGTTGCTTGCTTGTATTTGCAATGTTAGGGATCCAAAAAGGGCCTCTCTTGCATACACAAGTGCACTACCGCTGAGCTGCATCCCCATTCCTGCACCTCAGGTTTCTATACATAAGAGGTGATGATAAATGCCTCCCATAAGTGTTACTCTGAGAGTATTATATACCAAACGTATGCCTGGTGTATCAGATATACTCAGTACATGTTCATTCTTTATTTTTCTAGTTTCTGAAACTGCAGCCTAAAATTTAAAAAAAAATTTTTTTCATCTCTACCATATTTTGTTGAAAAGCAGGAAAAGTTTAAGAACAAAAGAAAGGATAAATATAGTGAAGGAAAAAATGTTGCCCATACTTGTACATGTAAAGTATGTACACGCCTGGCATGCAATGAGTACCTAATAAATTGTAGCTGATACTGTTTAGAAATGATTCGTTTGCAGGAATGGAACTGTAAAGAGAAGAGAAACTTGTTGAATCACATTTTGCTGACTAGAATGTATACTAATTGTTTTTGCTTTCTAAACTCTCAGTAGTGTATTTTTCCTCTTAATTTATGGCCCCCTGAAGCATTCTCAGATGGAGAGAACTTTCTTTGTTCTTTATTTTTTAACTTGGTTTTTGTGTTTCCCAACATAGACAATTTTTTATGTGTTGCAGAAGGTGCAGAACTCAAAAATAAGAAACATGATTTTAATCGCCTGAAGTCTATTACAGAAAGTAAACACTTAAATTCCAAAATGCCTTTCTAGCCCAAGTACCTGAAGTTGTATTCTTGTTCCATAGCATTTGAAACATCTTTGGAACATACAGTCCTAGCTGTGTGTCAAAATGGCTTGTCTTCATTGTTTTGAATATTAACTAGTTTGCATAGGTTGATGACACATTTTTTGTTTCTTAATTGTCATACTACCGTTGTCCTGTTTTGAAGTGTGTTTGTATCTTCCCACGAAAGCCGCTACTCTGGTTTCTTGGTTAAACTCAGTATGCATCGTTGTTTTCAGCTCTGACCCACGCCCCCTCAAGGAGCTCTATTGTTTCTGGGATAGAACAGATCAGCTCAGACTCTTTTCTTGCATCGAGGCAGACAGATACAGAGCGCTGTGACACTAGAGTTGGTAATTCGGGTTAGAGCTTTATGCTCTCTTCTTGTAAAAATTTTATATCATTGCATTTTGATAGTAATGGCCCCTTTTTCTTCTCTCGGCATGTGCATGCTAGCCAAAGCACTCTACCACTGAGCGGTACCCTCAGTCACCTTTTTTAAAATGTGAATTGTGATTCAGCATTGAATTTGAAAATTTAGGGACACCTCTTAAAATAACTGGGAAGATTATGACTTGTCCCCAAACCACAAAGACCACATTAGACCATATCTGATAATCTAGTGCACATGTACCTAACAAGTAAAGTAAGAACATTAAATAGAAAAAGACAAAAAATACGATTTAAAAAAATTGTTAGCTATCTAAACTATTAAGAAAAATGTTGCTGGGTATTGTGGTGCACACCTTTAATCCCAGCACTCAGGAGGCTGAAGCAGGAGGATCATTGCAAGATTGAGACCAGCCTGGGGTGCAGAGTGAGCTTAAGGCCAGCCTGAACTGTATAGCAATACTTACCTGGCAGGGGAGATTCCATGATCACGAAGGCGGTTTTCCCAGGCCGAGCTTATCCATTGCACTCCAGATGTGCTGACCCCTGCAATTTCCCCAAACGTGGGAAACTCAACTGCATAATTTGTGATAGTGGGGTCTGCATTCGTGTTCTGCCCTGAAAACTGCATAGTGAGACCCTGTCTCAGAAAGATGAAAGAAAGAGAGAAAAAGAAAGAAAGATGTGCTGGTATAATGGCACTCACCTGTAATCTCAGCACTTGGGAGGCCAAGGCAGGAAGATTGCCTCTAGTTCAAGGCCAGTCTGAGCTACATAGTGAGATCAAGGCCAGTTTGGACTACGTAATGAAACCCTGTCTTAACAACCAAAAAAAAAGGTTCTTAGGACTATGATAACTTCCAATTGAAAATAGCAAGATGAACAGCAAATAAAATAACTCTCAAGGGGAGCAGTATTCTGTGGAAATCGCTAGGAAGCTAAGATAACAGTTACCAAAGGCCTTGAAGAAATCCTAAAGTTCTGAGAGAAACAGTATTTACATGCACTGTCAGCTTCAGCTGACCTCATGAGTGAGCCCTCCAGTTCTAAAACGTGAATTGGAATGGTATTTGCTTATTAATTCCTTGGGCAAATAAGCACAAAAGGTACAGAACTGTACATACTGAACAGGGTCTCATTTCTGACCGTTAGTTAGGCTGTCTATTTGAAGACCACTGTGATATAGTTTTTTAAATGGTCAGTTCATCCTTTGACTTTACAGGTTAGACTGCAGAAAAATCTTAATACATAAAGGGAACAGTTATATGACCCATTCCAAACTTTCAGTGTGTTTGGTCATTGAGGGAAAGGTTTCTTCATACCTCAATAAAAAGAAATAGCCACTGTTTGTGCTGACAGTAACCAGTGTTGATAGCACTGTCAGAATTGTATCAGTGTAAATAAGACATTTTTCAATATTTTTATTAGTATGTTTCCATTACATAATGGTTATAGTCCTCACAAGGACTTGGTACGTGTCCATGACACATCATAATTACTTCTCAACCCTTTTTGTTTCCCCTTTCCTTCCCTTATCTCTTAATACCCTTCCTCATGAGAAAGGTGTTTCACTATTTCCTTTATTTTGCTCTTTATTTATATTTTGGTTGCTCATATAAGAGAAGCCATGTGATATTTAAGCTTGTGTGTCCAATTTCTGTAAACATTATGGCCTCACGATGCATCCAGTCTTCTATAAATGACTCAAGTACATCCTTTATCCTTTTATGGCAGAGTACTACTACATTGTGCATAAATGTACTTTTTTTATGGACATACAGGCCCCTTCCAAGATTTAGCTATTATGAACTGTGATGCTATAAACATGGGTATGTGTGTATCACAGTAATGTATTGACTTTAACTCTTTTGGGAAGATATCTTTAACCCTTAGTTAAGATACTCATTTTTGTGAAAAGCCAGTAATGTATTTGACCTTATTTCAAGTCAGAACAGAAGGAAAAATAACTACCGAGTAGGTACTATGGATCTGATTGTATTGGTATAGTTGTACAACTACAATGAAATTTGTTATTTTCTGACTTCTCTATTTTTTTTAAAGAAGAATATGGCTCAATTTCAGAGGTTGCCTTTAAAGTTTATTAAACTCTTCAGCTGTTCATATTTCAGATCTTTTGAGACACCACAAACTGGATATAGTTAAAGCTGGGGTGTGTGTATGTGTATGAAATTAGTTTCTGTTGTTTGTCTTTCTTTCTTTGTCTGTTTGTCTGTTTGTGTGGTTGGCTGGTTGGTTTGCTTGTTTCTTGAGAAGGGGTCTCTCTCTGTAGTTTTTACTGGGCTTTAAACTCACACTATAGCCAGGGCTGGCTACAAATTAGCAGTGCTTCTCCTGCCTCAGCCTCCCAAGGACTGGGATAAAGGCATGTGCCATCATACCTGGCTTTAAATTGTTTCATTTTTAAAGGCTGTATTTTGAAATTCTGTGAGTGCATTTAAAGTTTAAGGCCATCATCAGCATCAGTGGGCATTAAGAGAACCATGACTTCTTAAAAATGTATACTTAATACAATTGCTGTTTTTTGAATATGGGAAAGAAAGAATAGATTAGCAAATTCAAACTTTAAGCACAGGAGATTCGGCACACTAGGCTTCATTCTAAGCAAGGGAAGATATTTGTATTGTAATTGGCTGATGACAAGAAGCTCACTACTACTGATCTTCCTTTAACTAGTAATGATTTTACTTGGGGAAGTTACTTATACTTTTTTTGTTTTTTTTTTGGTTTTTCTCCGGTACCGGGAACCGAACTCACGACCTTGCGCTTGCCAGGCAGGCGCTTTGCCGCTGAGCTAAATCCCCAGCCCTACTTATACTTGTATAATATCTTATTTCAAGCACTGTAACACATACCAGACAGGTATATTCATACTTAAACTAATTTTAAGCTTTTTAAAAACACTGCTAATGCTAGGATAGTTTCTGATTTCATCTTCTGTTCATATTCATTACAGATTTCAAACAAATTTTAAAGTATTGGCTATTCAAATTTTTTGTCTTTTTAACTATAGTTTAACTATAGTTTTAATGTGTAAACCAGTACATCTCTAATGTGCAAACGTTTATTAGTTTCCAAAAATAATCCAGTTCTAGAAATTGTGTTTTCTGCGGTTTGCTAGAATCTCTCCATCTCTGTGTTGCGGTTTGCTAGAATCTCTCCATCTCTGTGTTGCAGCCTGCTTTTCTACTCTTGCTCAGTGTGCTAGACTGGCGTGGCGGTGGGAGTGCCAGCAAACTTTCTCTGTAAAGGGCTTGTGTAGTAAGTGTGGTCAGCTTCGTAGGCCAGATGGTCTCTTAAAGCTGCTAGACTAGTGCTAATAGCATGAGGCAGCCACAGGTGATAGGTGTGGCTGTGTTCCCATAAAATGTTCTTTGTAAAATAGGCAGTAGGTCACAAGCCATAATTCGCCAACCTGCAGTAGACTCAAAGCATGTAAGTGTAATCTCTTCATCTTTAAGGTCCTGGGCCAGAGCTATTTTACTGACAGGTACTTTCTAGGATCATGATCTACTTCATTCTGAAATGTTTCTGACTGGGAGAGTGGTAGAGCCTCAATGCATAAAGTGAGTAGATGCAGTAGGGTTATAATTTCATTGAGATTTAAATATCACATTAGAGAATGATATACGGGGTAGTTTAAGGCATTGAAAGTAGGCCAGGCATGGTGACACTAAACTTAGCACTCTGAGAGGCTGAGACAAAGATTCAAGCCCAGCCTGTACAACTTAGTGATTTAGCAAGACCCTATCTTTTAAAAAAAAAAAAAAAAAAAAATTGCCCAGGAGTGGATATACTAGTAAATATTTGAAACAGTTGAGCTTAAGGTATTTAAGTAATCTAATTTAAACTTAGATGTGTATGTGCCTAATGATCACCCTTATCCTAGACAACCTTATTGTGAAACCTAAAGGAAAATGTAATTTCCAGCAGCTTGAGAATCATTTTCAAACGAAGTATGACTCTTCTCAATCATGTTGTGTTTCTGATTTATAATTAATATTTAATACAAAAGCTAAGAGAATCTTCTATCCCTTGTAAATACATTTTTTTCATGTTAGTCTCCATAAATTTACAAGAACTCTAGCTAGTATTAACAAATAAGCAAAACTCTTCCCAAGTTTTCTGACTTATACTTGATTTTACTTTGAATCAGTATCTTCCAAGATCACTAAAGATACATTTAAAAATTTTTAAAAATAGAAAACTAGGACTGGTGGTTGAGCATGCCCAGGGTTTGATCCCTAGCACCAAAATAAAAACAAAAGAGGGAAAAAAACCTTTTTTAAAAGTAATTTGAGTGGGAAAGTGAGAATGAGAAATTCTTTGCTATTAGAGTTGACTCCATGTTATAAATTTCCCATGAATATAAGAATTCTTTCTGTTATAGCCATTAGATACCATGTACTATCTGTGAATGAGGAAGTCTTTTAGGCATTAAGGATCTAACTGTATGTAAAACATGGGCCCTGTCTTCATGATGCTTACAGATAAAAGGTGACTTCAATCTTTGGAAAGAAGTATTTTTTAAATATTTTTGTGTTGAATAATTATTTTCCCCTCAGCACATAATACGGTACCCCGGAAATGCTTTTTTTTTTTTTTAATTAATGGGATAAAGAGGACTGTTAGCTGAGCACATACCTGTCACCCCAGAACTTGGGAGTCTGAGGCAGGAGGATCACCATGAGTGTGAGGCTAGCCTGGGCTACCTACTGAAACCCTGTCTCAAAAAACAAAACAAAACAAAAAAACCTGTGAAGCCATTGTGCTTTATACCTAGAATGGGGAGGATCATTTGTTAATGACTTTTTTTTCAAAACTAGATTTTTCATTTTCCTCCCCTAGTTGTTCCAAACTTCTAATCATCAAAAATATGTTAACTTGCTTTCTTTATATAAGAAACAATTATTTGTCCCATTTCCTCCCTCAATTATGAATTTAGAAGTATTTTTACACAAAAAGAAAAGAAAAAAAAGGAAGTTCCGCATAATTCAGCCATCAGCACTACCTCTACATTGTCTAGAATTGACCTAACTAAAAATACAGGGCCATGGTCTTCATGTGGCAGAAATATGGAAAAACCAGAATATGGAAAGCCTTTTTTCTAGAGGAAAGTTATGGTTTCATTGACATGAAAGCATAATGTGGTAATTTTCTCATATTAAATTCTCATACTAAGATTACCTTCAAGAATTCAGGCCTTTGTCACCATCTGTTTTGCTGTCATCTTTGTCCAAGCTACCTTTATCTCCTTTTTGAGTTATGTCAGTAGCTTCCCAGCTGGCCTCTCAGTTTTCCATCAGCTTTTCTAAACACAGAAAGGTTTTTTTAAAAAACAAAAAAGCCTCAAAGTAAAATCACATCATTCCTCTGTGCAGAATCTTCCGGTCACTGTCTTCTCTTGCTGTACAGTCCGAGTCCTTCAGATGGCTTAGAAGCCCTCATGATTGTCCCTGGAGCCTCTCTGGTCTCATCTTGTGTGATGACCCTCCCTGACTCCCTCCCGCCGTACCCAGCTCCTCACTGCTGCTCACAGATGCAAGCCCATCCCTCCTCAGGGCCGCTGCATGTGCGTGTACGCCGTTCTCAGTGCAAGCACACCACACTGCCGTGCTGTCCACGTGGCTGGGTTTCTCTTTGGTCGTGTGTGGTTTTATCAGTGGGGTTCTCTCATGACCATCCTATTCCCAAGCACCCCACCCTTCCCTGCTGTGTTTTTCTCCACAGCACTTAATACCATCTAATATACCCTAGTTTACTTATTCTTTTATCTGCCTCAGGAGCAGTTTGACAAATCAGGGGCTTTATTTACATTGTTCATTGATGTCTTTAGCACCAAAGTGCATGAAGATGCTCAGTAACTACTCGTTGAACAAAAGAGCAAATTCAGATGACCCACGCAGCCGTAGCTCTTCTTCCTGGGCCAACTAGTTTACTCAGAGAAGGTATAACCTGAGGTATCTTCAGAGAAGGAGAACATCAGGTGCATTTTAACCCTTACACTGTGGAACATTAAACATGTTTAAACCTTGTAAAACCTTTTTCAGGGATGAGAGCAAGAGTTCCACCACTGAAGTTACTCCCATTCATACGAACACAAACTGTGTCTCATATGTGCATTTGATTTCTGATGTGAGCTCTTAGCATTAGAAAACTGTGCTCTTACACTCATATATTCTTTATTAAGTTTTACAACAGTAACACAGTTTCAATCTTTTTCATGTATCAATCACTTCCGAGTGAAATAACCAAAGTAAGGTCAAGTCAGTGTTCTCAAGATCACACACTGTGAAGTTACTCTGCGGTGGCTGTTTCCCACCCTGTACTCTCTTCTTGGACCCTGTAAGCTTTCCAGCCTGTGTGTTAATGTCCACTGTCTTTGCTTGTAATGCACATCATAGTGTCTTTTGCCCCTCTGCTAAATTCTGCAGGCAAAAGGCACAAAGCTGGCATCTTTGAGTAGTGCAGAAGCCACACTCTTATGTAGATGGACTCCTGTAATACTTTGTTGCTAAAATTATGTCTGCAGAAGGTTCCATCTTCATGTGACAGAGTTGGCTGCAAGTCTTTCATTTTCTCCATGATGTTACTTTAAACATAAAATGTCTGAACTGCACATCAAATTACACATTATTGAGACACCAAAATTGTTGAGTGATTTAAACAATTAGTAAGATGTCAACAATTAAAAAAAAAATTTTGTTCTAGATACTGCATAGCCTTTAAGAAAGATAATAGTTCTAAATGAACATCTTACTAGGCAGCAGAAATGCATAACTAAGCTATTGTACAGATACTTCATTTGCTGGCATAAGTATTTAGAAGACAAAATATTTGGAATCTTAAAAGTGAGAAGTTGTGACTGTGTTCAGATTCCTTTTTTGGGTCTACCTTTCATTTCATGTGAAGCTTTAGGTTTTTAATTTTGTGGTTTGTAGTTACAGGTATAAGAATACAGTTTAAGGTTGATATGGACATTGGGTCTCATCTAAGTCAGTGAAACACGCTTCTGGCTCTCCAGAATAGTAATGTGACAAGACTTAAAAAGCTTTAAAAAACCTCACAGTTGTGTTGCATACTGAAAGAAGATGTCACATTTCGTTCATTGGAATTATTTCATCTCAGCATGGTGATGCTTCATTTCCCTTTTAATCAGAAGTCTAAATGACAGTTAAATGACTTTTGAGTTTTTCTTTTTAACAAGGAAAAATATTCTGTATAACTCAATAAAAGAGCACTTGGAAGGCAAAAATCTTTCAAAATAGGAGCAGGCTTGAGGGGTGGGGTAGATGATGAAAGGTTTTACTAGAGGTGAAGTGGCTAGAAGATCTTCAGCGTAACTTCATGCTTGCACTTCTCAGAAATGGTTCAGTGACCTACCGTGAGCCCCCGTACCCCCTGGGAGGCCACGCTGCAGTCTGGGCGCCTGTCTCCCCACGCCTGGTCCGGTGCTGCTCTGCATTCCGTATTAGAACGCCACTGTGTTCCGGGACCTGAACAGCTTACCTCACATTATCGAGAATACTGATGAATTACGAGAAGAGTATTTCTGTTCTACTGCATATACATGTCTTACAGACATATATGACTTAAGTTAACAGCTTTCACCCAGGTTTTATGTCAGTTTCTCAATAGACCTTGGCATTCTTTGGGTGATACACCACCGTTACTCATGATATATAGTAAATGTTAGTGTTTCATTTTTCCATGTTGAAGAAGGACAACTAACACCTTTCCTCTCCTTCCCTGTTTGTTATACTCTTCTCAGATGTGTTTTCAAAATGAAATATTTGGCTTTTGTTGAGAATGGTCATCAGAATTTAAAAGTAAGAAACCATTCTTTTAAAGATATGTCTTCTCATAAATTTGGGATCTGCGTGATTTTTTTCCAAGAGGTATGGCAATAATTAGGTTTGCTTTGTTAGTCGATCATTATAAATGTGAAGAAAGATATTTTGGGAGATTCTCAGTTTTTAATTATCCAGAGACACGAAGTGTTAAAAACTACCACCAGCAGCAAGAATTTTTACTGAAACAAAAAATACAAATTGTGGCAGAAATAACTAATGTTCAAATTATTTAGAGCTTTGGATTGCATATACTTGAAGTGATACTGGGCTGGGATGAAGAGGTTACTTCTGGACTCTAAAAATAAATATAAAATAAAGTTGAATACCTTGGTGCTGTTCCATTTCTTGTGAATTGAAACTTCCCAGCTCCAAAGAAAAATGTTACACAGGTTAAAAGAAAAAACAAAAAGTGGGTGACACTCTTGAAGAGAGAGATAAGTCAACCCAGGACCATGTTGAAAAAAATTGTTACCCTTTACAGGTGATTTAAAGTAACAGCAATTTCCTTACAGTGTTTGTTGTTATATTGCCTAACAAGCTCAAAACCTTGTCCTCTTCTTGAAAGCTCTTCAAAGTATTGGTTTACTGAGGAGTTTAAAAGCATGGGACCTTTGGTGTTTTTACTTAGATATACAGGGCTAGAAAGAGGGAGACAGGGAGGGAGAGAATAAGCCATCCTGAGATTATAGAGCCATCTGCAGGAAGATTATTGACTTGCAGTATAACTAATGATTGCCTTTACAGTGTTACTTCAAGTGGTAAATGAGAAGTGACAAACTACAGTTCACGTGGAGAAGGAAATGGGCAACCAAGAAGTTCAGAACTGGGTAGAGGGCCTCCCTCTAATTTTTCCAAGAGAACTAGCTTGTCATAGTGGATTTCTGATCAAAAGAAACATGCAGTTTGCTTCAGTTTTTATAGTCTCAATAATGATAGTTCCGTCTCACTGGAAGGGGTTTCTAATAGGGCCTTTTAGGACGTTGGCATGTTAAGCTCTGTTAGTGTGAATTTTAGGGAGTACTATTTATTTATGTAAGGAAGATACACATTTGGTTTATCCATCAGAGGATATGACTTTTTACACATCCTCAACATAGTCAGACAGTTGTTAAAGTGGGAATTAAACAAATAATCTTTTCCCCAAAAAATGCAGGATATTTACTAATTATTTCCATTGGCTATCCAGAGGAGTATTTTCTATTTTGTTAATTATTAAACATTTCTAAAACTCACATTAGACTTGAGATCTTTCTCAAGAAACAGTAAGAAATGTGCTTGTTCTGTGACTGAGACAGCTGCTGATGTGTGAGTTTTATCATGTGTCTGCTCTGCCTTGAGATATGGTTTGGCGGGTCCGTTTCATTTTGTTCTCTTGGTGATACTAACACATGCGCAGACTTGCACATGCTAAACATGCAGTCTACCACCAAGCAATATCCCCAGCTCCAAGAAATGTATCTTATGTGCTTTTTTTAATAATCCTTATTCTTACTCAGCTGCCGAATAATCAGTAGCAATACTCAACTAATTTTTTTTTGGCAGCACTGGAAAATGGACTAAGCATCTTACAGAGGTTAGGCAAACACTCTACTACTGAGCTACGTCCCCAGTCATTTTTATTTATTTAGTTTCGTGGTACCGGATATTGAACTCAGGGGTTGCCCTACCTTTGGTCTATATTCTCAGTACTTTTTAGTTTTTATTTTGAGACAGGATCTCACTAAGTTTCCTAGGCTGACCTTGAAATTGCGATTTTCCTGTCTCAGCCCTCTGAAGTAGCTAGGATTACAGGCATGCGCCACTGCCTCCAGCCTCAAACTAATCATTAACATGTACTAGTAAGTCTGATACTAGGGAATATTTAGGTACCATAATTAAGGCTTAATTGAAACAGTTTTTTCCTTAAGAGTATCACCTAAGTAAAGTTCACAAGACTAGGTCATTGATATTTAAGATTTTTCATATATTACAAAAATAGTAATCAGAAGCCTTTTTACTAATGATTGAGCAGCACGATGAGAGTGACTGTTGAGTAAGAAGAAGGGTTATGTAACAATTACCTTTAATGTGCACTGAATGTTAGTGGGCTGGGTTAAGAAGAATGTGCTGTTTCACTGGAGTTTTCATATGCTCATTTTGTTATAAAAGTAAGTTTGTTAAAATATGAGGATATTAGAAAGAGAACAATTTCCTCAGATGGCCTTTCTTGCACTGGAGCACATACTAGAAAAATCTGCAGTATAATGTTTCAGTATAGCTGGGTGTGGTAGTATACACCTGTAATCCCAGCACTCAGGAGGCTGAGGCAGGAGGATCATTGTGAGTTTGAGGCCAGCCTGGGCTACATAAGTGAGTTCAAGACCAGCCTGAACTGCGTAGTTGAGACCCTGTCTCAAAAAGACCAAAAAAAAAAAAAATTTTTTTTTTTTTTTTTTTCAGTATAAAGCCTGGGATGTAAGTGTCTGATGTAGTTGGCAGTGGTAACTAAAATTCTACACATTTAGCAGACATTATCACTCACACATCATTTCTGTCCAAGCTCAATTAGAAAAAGAAGGCATCAGGGAAGGAGGGTCTTTCTGTTTTGAGTTATTTTCTCATATACTATACTCTTAAATCTACACTCACCCTTACCTCCTTTATAGGCAGTAATTTATTTTACTGAGTTTTATCCTTTAGGGAAATGTAGAGTTCATCTGTGGAATTAATCATATGTGAACTTTTAAATTTGGTTTCATTTATTACCCTGAAAGTTTGTTTTCTAAGAATTGATTCACTTAGAAATAATGTTGAAATTTTTCATGAAATTTTTCATGAAGAATCCTATAACTGGATTTTAAATTTAACTTTTCTAGACAAATATCTGGCTTTTGAGGGCAATGGAGTGTTGGCTTGATTGTTCTAGAAGAATGTACAGTGAAATTAACTGTTAACTGATCTTAATTAGAGATAAATAATTTAGTTAAAGTTTTCATTGGAAAACTTCAGAATTTTTTGTTACTTGCTTAAGCATGATTTTTTATTGAATGGCTGTTAGAGTGTTACATACATCAGAGATAAAGATGAGTGTTACATACATCAGAGATAAAGATGAGCTAATAAAATAAATCAAAATACTGCATGGGTCATTCCAAGAGGTTTTGCCCAGCTCTCCAAGGAAGACCTCTTTCCTAATGAACAGAAAAATAAAAAAGAAGGCACTTTTTGTAAAGAAGCCTGGAATTTAATCTTAAGTTTCCCAGAAGTCCTTACCCTAGTATACTTTTAAAACATCTCTTTTTAACTCTTCAGAAAAGAGCTATAAATTGCACAATGTAACTTGTTCTTATCTACTTTAGGTTTCTGCTTGATAAATAAACATACATAAACATCACATCCTGAAAATCAAATTTTCCCTTGAGGGAAAATCATATTTGAAAATTCAGTAAAATGCAATAATCTTTGAACCAGGAATCATCAGTTAGCTGTAAAAAAAAAAAATGTAGGGCTACAAGTTGTATTTTTTAAAGTTTGACATTTTCATTAATCATGTTGCCTGTGTATACTGTAATGCCCATCTTGCTATAAAACTTCATTTAAGTTATTGGACTGGATGACATGAATACTGAGTTAGATTGTATAATCTTAGAATAACATAGTGATTATGTAGAATTGTGGATGGAAAAAATTTAGGATAAAAAGTGCATGACCGTTCAGGACTCCTGTGCAGACTACACGCCTGTCTGAAATTGGCCCTGTCTCCAGCTGACTCATTTTGTCAGACTGAGTCACAGGATTAACCCTTGACATGTTCCTTTAAGGGAAAAAAAGGCAGAGATTAAACAACTGCATTGACAAGAGCAGCACTTGATCCATCTATATGCATTTTTTCCTGTAATTCAATTCTCCTTAGGAAAAAAAGTGTACTGCAGCTGTTGCATAGTTCTTTAAAAACGATTCTGAGGAAGAGAAAAAAGACTATCATGGAAGGTAATTTATAATTGCGGTAAAGCAAATGAACTACATTAACCAGTTTTAGTTTCCTTTGGAAAAGGCAAACTTCAAAACGATGGTATTTTTGAATGACAAAAGACCTTTCCATAACAAACAAGTGGAATATATGAACATTTTATCTAAGTTGCCATCAGTTTTCTTAATGATACACTGTTTTTGAGGGAGAAGTCTAACAGTACATAGACACAGGGACGCATACAGTTTGTTTGTTAAGTTTCTACGTCTAATCGCAACTTAGGCAGTATTGTATACCAGATGACTACTTGGGAGGAGAGGCCTCACTTATACATTGATGGGTTTTGTGTCTGCTTTTGAGAGAAGGAATGAAAAGTAAGAGCAAAACTTCTAAATAATTACTCAACAACTGTTTAGAAGCTATTCTGTGTCACATTCAGATCACAGGATAAGAACAAATCTTTACCCGTTGCTTAGCAAACTGACTTAAGGACAAGTAAAAGAAGTTTGATTTTATTACTTGTCTTTACTCTGAATTTCTTTTTACCTGAATGTTTGTTTATTCCCTTTAGATTGTTATGGCATACCTCTAAAATAAAGGGCTACTGATGAAGTGTTAAAATTACCATTGTGCTTTAGTAGCCGCGTTTGCATAGTTGGAGTTACATTATGCTGCTTGTTTCATTAGACAGCTAGTATTCTCTCTTTTTTTGTCAAGCACCAGAGAAATAAGCTTAATTACTGCAGGTGGATTTTTAAAATCAATATAAATTCTTTTCAGGCTAAAGCAGTGATTGTACAAAGAAAATGAAGTACACATTGTTAGTACATTACGGCTCCCTCGTCTCTTTATTACTCCTTAATTTCTATTGAAAATTGCTTTTATTTTTAATAACAGAAAAGGAAATTTTTAAATGATTGATTTTCCTTTTTTTAAAAGTAGCTGTTCTATTAATAGAGAAAGACTTTCTATGAAAGACTAAAATTTACTTGAATGGTTTTAAGGCATGGCATTGTTAATTGTGAATCAAAGCTTTTTACACAGTTCTCCAAGGATTGAAATGGGTCTTTGTGGTCTCTCAGGAGGGAGGAAGTTACACACCACTCTGCAGACTGGCATTTTAATAGTCTGCTGTACAGTGATGTTCTTTTGCAGCTGCTGCTTAGCCTTTTCTTTATCTGGAGAGTGTGGGGAGGTTTTGTTGTTGTTCCAATACTATCAGCTTTTAAAACATTGTGAAATGAGATGGCCTTATGGTCTGATCCAGTTTTATTACTCTGATTTGATCAATATGTTTAACAAGAATGGGGTTTTTTGGTCCCTTACGGGATATCCCTAGAATGTCTCATAGAGGAGTCTGCTTTGTGAAAGTTGCCTTGAAACTTAAGTGATGTGCCCTCTTCCTGCAGCTTGTGGTTCTCCTCGGATGAGTTCAGTCCTGTGGGAACCTAGGAGCACCCAAGGAACTGGCACAGGTTTTGCTCGTGTGGAGTGAGAAAGACATTGGGCGGTTCTGTGTTTCTGGGTTAGAGTCCACACCAAAAGATAAATTAGAAAACTGTCAAATAGCGAAGTATTTTTATGAGAGAGAAACGTGTATTTGAAGACAACATTTAAAACCTTTTGACTCAAAGTATTACCGTGCAATAGAAAAATCTGAGACATTTATTCCCACCCTGATTACTTTTTCCTTTCTGAGAAATTTGAGTATTAACATAAAACAAGAATAAAGTATTCTTTAAGAACAGTAGTGAACTTAAAGACTTCAAGAAAGTCTTAGTTTATTAGCTGCTATATACATTTTTGTCTGTGCATAACACCAGCCTTTCACAAAGGGAAAATAAAACTTTTATTTTTTTCTACTTACATTGCCCAGTTGCTTATTACATATTAGATGCTCTACAAAACTACATTTCATTATAAACTTTTTGTTAATGTCGTAAATGCAAAATTCAAGGAACTTTATAACTGAAAATCTATACTATCAATGTTTTTATTTTAAAAACAGGTGATTGGCTTTTAAAATAATTTTCCTGTCTTTAAACTTTTTAATGAAATGTTCCTTTCAAATTTTAATACAAGTTTTATAACTTAAAAATAAGCGTGGTTTGTTCTAGCTAGTTAAAGATGGTCTGCTTTCTCCAGAAGTGATTTTATATAAGGCTTAACTGTCTAGATCCGTTTTAATATATGTGATTCGGTGTTTCCAGTTCCTAATGGCCTGATCATGTGTTTATCAAAGTTGGAAGCAACTTTCAGCGATGCCAGATGGTAGTGTTGCAAGAGGTGTAGCAAGCAAGGTCTCCCTGCCATAAGTACTCTAATTAAAACTAAAAACAGATAAACAGAAGATCTGTCAGTTTGCTTTCCTTTGTGTGTGCCTCTGTGCGTGCGTGCGTGCACGTGTGTGTGTGTGTGTGTGTGTGTGTGTAAATGGCAAAATTAGTAATTCCTTGGAATATTATCTTTAGGGCATTGTATCTATTTAGAATTTGTAAATGAGTTTCTTTTAATTCCATAAAGTTTGCCTAATTGATACCCTCCACCAGTGCAAGGACTTGATGGGAACTGAAAGGGTGGCTCCCAGCAGAAGCCCTCCCTGTGTGCCCTGGGAGTTGGTTCAGTCCTGTTTTGCATAAGTTCCTTTTTGAGTAGAACCATGTGTGGGTGCGTAGTACTGAAGACTTTCTGTTTGCCTGAGTGGATGTATGTCTCGGAGAAAACCTGTGTGCCTTAGCTGCAAACGGGAACATTCTCAGAATCAACATGTACTGTGCTTATCCTGTCCCGGGAATGGGCAGTAGTTCCCTGATGTATTACTACAATGGGAAAACGGTAAGCCCTTCTCTTTGTTCATGTGGCTTTTAAGGGACTTGTTTAATAGAAAGCAGTGTAGTTTAATTGGTTTTTAGTAAAACCTGTAAGGTTTTGTTTTATTTTCTTCAATAAATTAGATTATATAAATAGTGTTAGTAAGGGCATTCTTCGACACACTCAATAGTTGTTTTATTTTTTTTAAAATACTTTAGAAAATAAACTTGGATTGGTGAGTTATTTTTAGCCTGATGTCTTTACTAGCATTGAACTTGAAAGTACATTTGTTTATATGCTTTCATGTGTTGTAAACATGTTATTTATATTTAAGAAACACACACGCACAGACATTTATTATTATTCGATGCTTTGTAGATAGAAGAAAAGATGAAAGTCATTGTGGATATTCATAAAAATAACAAGTATGAAGCTCTGGGAGTGATTAGGGAGCAGTTTGCCAGTGAGGGCCGTGTTTCCTGTTTGGAGTCCCAGGTCCACAGCCCGACTTTTCTGGGGTGCCATCTGTTTCTCATCATACTAAAATTTTGACCCTGTGCAGATTCATAAAATAAATCACTATCTTTAAAGGAATGCATTTGTACATGTTCCAAAGAATATTTCCCTGGTCCATTTATAACACAGGGTTAGGTGTTTAAAATAATGCTTTCTTATGTCATTAAGATTTTTCTTTTAAATACTTAGTATTATGTAAATTATATAAATATATTAAGTATTTATTAAGTAATGCACTTTATGCACAAATTATCTTTAAAGCCCCAGAGGATTCTGATAATTTTAAAAAGAATGAACTTTTTTTGAGAGATTTAATTGGAGTTATCTTTGTAACATACTTAATAAATTTCATTAAAGTGTTACACTAATAACAACTTCAATTTGTGTACCAGAAATTAAGAATTTTTTTTTCTTAAGCTTCCCAAAAGTAGTTTTCCTCAGATGTCTTATAACCATTTCATATGTGGTTTTAGTGATTTTTGGAGAGGAGGGTTGTTGTTAGTGTTTGAAGTGATAAAAATCAAAACTATATTATTCTAATGTAGATGTAAAAATGAGATGTGTAGTCCTCTCCCTTTTTGCCTGCTGACTTGTTTTAAAGTAGCCTGTAGTCATGAGCAGGGGAGAGAGAACTAAGGAAAGCACTTTTTTATTTGCTGACTGCTTTTGTGTGAGACCTTCGAATTCAGCCAGTCATTCAGTTGTGAACTTTCAGGGAAGCTTAGTTTATGACAAGCCAGAATATCTTTAAACTCATTGAAAGTACATCTTCCAACTGCCTATAGGAAGCAGACCTTTAGAGAAAGTCAGAGATAGCCTGTGTGGATAGTGTAAGTGAAATTTTGATCTCTAATAATTTTCTAGCCAGCTGCCTTTCATATGTGAGAATATTCTTCTTTTGTGTCTCTTTGAAGATGGTATGTGGGATGTGTATGTGTGTGCACACACGTGAGTTCAGTTAAATTAATTATACAGAGCCCCTGAAGCAGAGAAGCTATAACTCAAACTGAGTTTAGATTTTATTTTAAGAGCACAGATCACTCTGTTACAGCATATCTCTTTGTTCTATGCTGAGCAGTGGTGGTGGGGACAGCTTTGATAGGATAGTATTAAGTATTTACAGGCTTATGGTAGATGGCCTGGCTGGTGTAATAGAGCAGTGTAGCCCAAAAATTGATAGTTTGTGTCTGATACAGGGCAAAGGTGACTTACATGTTCTTGAAAAATGCATATTGTATTAGCCCTTCTGAATCATGAGACCCTAGCCTTACGTGTATTTTATCTTCCTCTAGTTATAAAATCTATTAGTCTGTAACAGCTTGTTTTCTTCAGTAAGACAGTTGTGTTCTGTAATTATTTTGGGTAAAGACTGTGTAAATGCATCGTCTGAGTATATAGGAAATGTTTGCCTATCAGTGCTTTGCAATAAAAACTAACAATTTCATTCATACTTTCTAGACTTAGTGGAAACATACTTCCTCACTGGGGTTATGAATGTTTATATAATTCTTGTGTTGAACAGGTTAAATTTGAACCAAAGGAATAGAACACATTAATTTTTTTTAAATGCTAATAAGTTCACATTCAGTTCATTTATAACATCCCATTGCAGATGTTATGACAAAGTGGGAAAATCCTGAGCAGTTCTGGTCCTAAACAAAGTGCCTTTCCGTTTCCAGTTTTTAAGTTTTCAAGTTAATTCCATACATTTAAAGCTGTTTGTGATCTTTCATAAAACTGAAGAGACTCTAGGAACTGACAGGTTAATCACAAAGAGGAAGAGGCTTTTTGTTTTTTTTTGTTTTTTTTGTTTTTTTTTTTGGTTTTCCTCCGGTACCGGGAACCGAACTCACGACCTTGCGCTTGCCAGGCAGGCGCTTTTGCCGCTGAGCTAAATCCCCAGCCCGCTTTTTGTATTTATTACCTAAATTTATGTAGCCAGTATGGTCTTGTTGGGAATATAACAGATTTGAGTATATGTGTGCAAGAAAAAAAACCAAAATGTTAACTGTTTTTTTCCCCATTATTTGAAAATAGATTAATGTTCTATGTCATATGTAACTTTTTATTATGTAACTGTATTATGCATCATGGTATAAGGTATTAAGATATGTTTGTGTTAGAGAAATTAAAATTATTTTGAAGGGGCAGGGATGTAGCCTAGTGGCACAGCGCCTGCCTGGCAAGTGCAAGATCCTGAGTTCAATTCCCGGTACCAAAAAAAAAAATTATTTTGAACATTATCCCTTTTTAAGGCTTTAAAAAAAAAGCAAGGAATAGTGATTTTCTGAGGCTTCTATTTAAGAACTCAGCCTACATTCAGTTATCTCACTGATATAAACAATACCCTTTATCCAGAGACGCAG
The DNA here is from genome assembly GCF_000276665.1 of Chinchilla lanigera. NCBI lineage: Eukaryota > Metazoa > Chordata > Mammalia > Rodentia > Chinchillidae > Chinchilla > Chinchilla lanigera. Next base: position 17,042,989 of record NW_004955450.1, on the reverse strand, counting down.
AAAGTCTTTCTTAGACTTCAAAGAGGAGAATTGAGAGGAAAGGATTGTCATGTTTTCTTTACTTTGAAGACTGAAGTTTCAACCTCTCTCCCATCTAAGCAGCCTCCATTTGTTTTTATAGACATGATGGTCTTTTTTATTTTATCAGAGGGTTATTTTAATCTTATGAGAGGTACAGTAGAAATTTAAATTTTAAAACTCAGACTAGAGCAGGCCTGGTGGTGCAGGCCTGTGATCCCAGCACTCAAAAGGCTGAAGCAGGCAGACTGCCATGAGTTTAAGATGAACCTGAGCTGCAGTGAGTTCAAGGATAGCCTAGACTATATAGCAAAACCCTGTTTTAGAAAACAGAAACAAAAAAAACTCAAGCTAGAAACACATTTTGAACGTCATGCTTCTCTGGATAGAATCTGTGGAAGAAGAAACAGAAACTAGCATGATTGCAGGGAGTACTCCTTGCCAGGAACTATGCTGGGAACTTTGTGTTCTCATCTTGTCAGCCTCATTTTTGACATATTTCTATACATAAGGAAAATGAGATGCAAGGAAGTTAAGTAGCTTGTTCAAACTCCACCCAGTTAGTGCTGAGATCAAAATTTGAACCAAAGTCCATTACCCAAGATCAGTTTTCTATTTTATGTCATCTAAGGACAAGTGAATTACCCTGTCATAGCAAAGGGCTAGACTACATTTGCCCTTACTACCATTTGTTTTAAAATACTCTGCCTTGGAAAGAAAGTGTTCCTAGGCAAAACACTAGGCTTTTTTACAACTGTATTTTGCATATGTGATCATAGTAACAGTTTATGAATACTGATTGATGTGGTTAGTCAAGGAAATTTTTATCATTTTTAGTTTAAGAATTTAAAATGATCCTAGTATGTTTAAAAACTCAGGAAATTAGACTAACCATGTCTCTTCAAATAAAATTGATGTACTGAAAACCAATTTAGCCATGATTGTTGGTATCTGACTGCCAATGTAATTATTTTTCATGAGAATTACAAACTAATTACTAATAACTAATTACTGTATAAGTTCTTTAAGACTTGTTTCTCAAATAAAATTTTTCATAAATAAAAGCACAAAAATCAACATGGGAGTGTACAGAGCTACATTTTTGCTTTGTTGAAGGGTTTATTGCCATTATCATAAGAAAGTACAATTAAGTCAAATTTCTAGACTGTATGTGAGCCAGATAGTGAAATGAAACATTTTTATGATAAGGAGAACATGAAGTCATACAAGACTTCTCTGAACAGAGTGCTAAAGACATTGAAAGACACAGGATTTTGGATAAATCAACTTCAGATTTATTGTGTTGTTGTTGTTGTTGTCATTTTTCTGTTTACCAAAATTATCCAAGATTATAGGTATGAAACTGGTTTGTTTTTCTTGATTCACGTAGATACAAATGAAGCGAATAAGTCAGTGTTTGGGGGTTTTTCCTTGCTTTTTTTCCCCCCAGTGCTAGGTATTTAGCCCAGGGCAATATGCATGCTCAGCAGGTAGTCTACCACTGAACTATCTCACCAATTCCATGAAATTCTTATTTTAAATAGAGATAGCTAAATATAGATAAGCCCATATTGATATGTTTAATATATTGCCCTAGAAGACAAGATTTCTTAGACATTAGTTTCTCATGAAAAAATTATAATTATTAGGAATTATCTTCCAATAGTATTTACAGCATAAACCAGTGAAATGTGCCCAGTATTATTGTTAATAAAAATGTGTCTGATGTACTACAAAACTTTTCCTCACAATTAAAAATTATTAATAGTCACCTATGATTATTGTACAGCAAAAGCAGTAATTGGAAAGATATTTTGCATTGAAAGCTAGAATTCTTATTTCTAAAGAAGTTTAATTTACCTATTGACATATCTCTAGAAATTTGGGGGAAAGGCTGTTGGTCATTTTACTTAGGAAACTGTTGAAAATAAGCATGTGTTAACCCTTGAACAGCAGTCCTCAGTGTGTGTGTAACAGGTGAGCTAGATGAGAAGAGCCTTCCACTGAGAGGGCTTGTGTCCCTGTGTCAGCCCTTACACTTCAGGCGTCGCGCTTTACTAGCCCCATGGCTACAGCTTCGGTGCACTTGCCCTGGAACGATCTAAATACTCCCTCCTTAAGCTAGCTTAGAGTTATAGTAACTCCAGCAGCAGACTGGCTTTTACAGCAGAATTTGCTGTCTTTATGTAATATGTATGTTACGTAATATTCCACTGAAAGCACTGAGCTAACTTACCAAAATGCTTCATGTCATTTTCCTTGGGGTTATGTTTTAGTTTTGATTAGAGAAGTGACAGGTAAAAAAGAAACACCTAAATTTCAGGAACTTTAAAATTTAGTTTCAAGATGTATTTTTTTTATCTCAGGGTATACATAAAATCATACAATTTTAGATCCACATAATGGATCCAAATTGAGCAGAAAAACATAGAAAATTATTTTTAGTAAAATCTTTAATTTCTCCTTATCTGTCCAGCACTCTTACTGGAATGAATATAGTTATTAAAGTAAAAGTCTTTTTTTGTTTTGACTTTTTTTTTTTTTTTTGGTACTGGGAATTGAACTCAGGACCTTGCGCTTACCAGGCAGGCACCTGTGCCACTGAGCTATCTCCCCAGCCCTTTAATAACACTTTTTAAACGACCTCTTTTTGCTAAATTCAGGTCCTACTAAGTTCAAAAATAGTAGGCAACTTCTTTGTTTGTAGAATATACATTCTTTGTATGTAGAATCATTATTTTTATGTCAAAAGATGCGTTACCTTTCTGAAGCAGCTCTGAGAGTCCTCTTTCATGAGTGTCTTCGGTTGCACTGTCATGGCCACTTTGGTGTACTGAACTGACTCACAACATTTACTTTTCAAGATCTTTTGACTCTGGGGAAAAGCCGGATGTCACACAGTGCCAGATGTGAATAAGCTGGATGAGGATGAACTGTAATGTCGTCATGAGCCTGCCTCTCAGTTGGATGGCACTCAGCAGCCGCATTCATGGCATTTTTTGATCACACCTTGTAAAGACACTCCACTTCCAGAACTGCTTCAGAAAGTGGCAAAAATGATAGGATAAGTGTGTTCGAAGCAAGGGAGAGTGTTCTGAGGGGGATTAGTGGCAGTGTGTCTTGCGTTATAAAATTTTTTTAAATTTAAACACTCAGTGTGTATTTTAATCAGATCTTACACTGTGCAGAACAGGAACAGGTTAATCAGCAGTAATTTGAACACTAAAAATTAAACTGTAATAAGCGTCACCCAGTTTCTGTTAGTGCTGACTGTTCAGTGTACATATTTTTTAAAATTATATAACCAAAGGCTTAATTATAGTTTTCATTTTAGTGTTTGACTTGGACTTTTCTTTTTCCCATTGATCTAGACTTTTTTTCCTTTCAAGTTTTAAGTACTCAGCTAGGTCTTATGAAAACTTTAATAGAAGATATCATTGTATGAAAATCAGATATAATGAATGTTCTTGATTATAGTATCAAATTTTCATTTAAAAATTATGATGGTAAGGTAAATTGACCAAATAATTTTATTTTACTATGGTAAATGAATGGAAATTGTACTGAAGGTAATTTCTGTTATTAGGATAGAACTTTCATGTATTGAAGGTCCATATTAGCACATATTAAAGTATATAATGATTTTGAACATAATGGAATTTAAAGAGAGGTATTCAGATCATCTTGTGAAAAAGGGCTAACAAAAGTCCAAACATAATGAAATCTTGGTAATTAGTTCTGTTTTGGAGCATGTTCAGAAAAATAGATACGCTTTTCAATATTTCTTCATCCAAAATTAGGTGACAGTGTTCCCAAAATGTTTGAGAATTTAGGCTAGTTTCATAGACCTCAGAGTTTATAAGAATTTAGAATATTTATTTCAGAATAATATATATGATCATTAACTGCTAAATAAGTGAGAATGATGTAAATCAGTGTTCACTATAGTAACTATTAGTCACATACGGCTGTTTAATAAAACAAATTAAAAATTCCATTCCTCAGATGTACTATCCACATTTTGGATGTTTCAGTGGCCGTGTGATGAGTTTGTTGTGGTACAGGAGTGGTACAGAGATTTCCATGAGTGGGTCCGCTTACCTTGATCATTCATCTTCTGTTCTGTGGAAAGTTCCATGGATGAGAACATACAGTTACGAGAAAATACCTGTCTGCTAATCGTTTGGGTCATTTAAAAATATCAGCCATTACAAAGACTGATCTGTTTATCTCTTTTTATCCAAAGCTTCTACTTCTTTGTACCTTTCCTCAGTCATTATCAGGAAGTCACTATGCTTTCCTACCCCACAGGGATAGTTTCAGTATCAATCACAGGAAGAATGCATTGAAATCAGGACCAATTAAAGAAAATTCCACAAAGACAGACTCCCTCTGTCCTGCTTGGATGATTCCTTCATTCAGTTTAGACATATGGGTGACTCCAAATTCAGTTCTCTGCTTAGAGTTCTTAAGGTTGGTCTTGCCCTTGTTTGTATGAGCTGAAACATTCCCAAGATCATTGTGTAGTGGCTATTAAGAGTAACTGCAAATATTCATCCTTAAATTATGCTGTCCTATTTTTAAAAGTCACTTTGAGGTGGGTGAGATGAGGACGTTGAAGGTATTGATGAGTTTGTTCTTTTCAGCTGGACTTAGTGGTGATAAAACCGAGGTATCAGATTTTCATTCTTTTAGGTTAGGATTATCTCTTCATCAGATACTCACATCTTCTCTTACTACCATTCTTCAAGGGAAATAAAATGCTTAAGAAAAATAGATGGTCACATTACAGCTGCCAGGAACCTGGCTTTCTGAAATGTAGACTAGAATTATAAAGAAAATTTCTGTCTACCACAGTTTAATAAAACATCTTAAAGTACTTAATTGTACTTTTTTCTGTTCTTTTTAAAATAGTTTGGCTCCTGATAGATTTTAATCATCTTAAAGCATACATACTTCTTTCTCTTAATTTTAAGATTGTTTGCTGTGATACAAAATCATCCTTGAAATTAAAATGTATGATTAGATCATTAACTAGAAGAAAAAAAACCCTAGCATCAGTGTGCAGGTGATCAGATGACATAAGCAGTCTGGTTTTAATTTGTGGCCAGTACTGATTGTAACTAGGAAGGGACTTGCTCTTTTTGTGGAATTGGCTCGCTATTTCCTTACATCTGGAGTTAATAAACTCTTTGAGACCACATCAGTTGTTCTTTGCCGCAAGAAGTCTTTGATCTGAAAAATAGAGACTGGCACGGCGGCTGCTTCACAAAGTTACATCTGTGTTTTTGCAAGCTTTGGTTAGGATACTAAATGTAGAGTTAGAAATGCTATTTGTCGGGCCTCTGTGAATAAGACCATGTATTTGAAAATCTTTTTATGATGAAAATTTTGAACTTGTATTAGAACATAAATGATACAATACTAGAGTTTTTATCATTTTTATTTATAGGAGGTAACCTTTAAAACTCCATTTTTTCAAAGCCTATTTATAAAGACTGACTTTAAACATAAACTTTACTTCCAACACAGGCCTATTTTTTTCATACATCTTCAAAATTTTCCAGAAAGTAGACAAGGGTCTTCTGCTGTGTGTGGTTTATCTTGGTGTCCTTGCTATCCTTAACAATTGTCAATTAATTATTATGTGATCAAATTTTTTCTTTAGCAACAATTTGTAAATCCGTAAAGTCGAGTATCTTCCTTCACTTTCTTTTGTAATTGCAAACATTCGAAAATTCAAGAGCATAAGTCGTATGTAATATACAGTGAACTGAATAGGATGAATGATAAAGAAGTAAAATCACAAATTATGTAGAAATTTAAAGGATCAGATTATAAGGGTTTTTTGCATGAAATAATCCATCAGAACTGTTTTTTCATAATTATCAAGTGTGCGACTTATATTTCAGTCTGTGACCTAATATAATTAAAGAATTTTACATTTTATACTTCGCAAACAAGAGTGATGTTTATAGTAAATACACACTTGTGATAAAAAGCGTGTGCTAGGATGCCGTCTTTTGAATTTGATTTGCGTTGGTATTTTCTGGCTAAGTCTGTGGATTTACTTACTCTTCGTTGTGTGTAGTTTCAGTCTAGTTTGGGAAAATCTGTATACAAAGGACAAAGGACATCCAGTTGTGGCTGAGATTAGAGCTAAAACTTGATTAAAAGAAAATAGTCTTTAAGTTCTTTCTTGAAAACTTTGCCTACCTGTCAGCCTAATGCATTTCCAACACATTTAGAAGTTATTTAATTCTAGCATAATCTTTTATGAAATAGCTTTAAACTAGAATAGTATGTTTCATATATATAATGAACAAACTTTTATCTGCCATATCCCCAATCTGGGGTTCTTCTGGATAATTCGTAGGAATGTATCTTATATTGGCCCAGACTTCTCAGGTACCACAGATATATGTTTTTGCATCTGGGATATGAAAAGTAGGAAGCAAACCTGAATGCCAATCCATTCAAAAGTTACACCTGTGCCAGAATTATTAAGCCTCGCAAGAAGAGTAAAAACAAGTTTCTAAACCTTTCATTTGGGAGAAGTTGTGTATATATAAAGCCCTATCACAGAAAAACTCTTTAAGAGACAGCATTTGAAGATTAACGGCTATATTTAACCACAGTACTACTCCTATTGGATAATCAAAAGATGATGCTATGAGCTCATTCTTACGCTTAGTTTGTACCAAGGCAGCGTGCTGAACATCTTATCACTGTCTCCTCTGCTCCTGCATCAACCCTCAGACGTGTAGTTCTGTTGGCACCGTCTTACATGAGGACGCTGAGTCTCAGGAAGGTTAGGGTGATTTGCAGAGGTCTTTACAGATAGCTTATGAATATAGAATTGATAGTTTATGTCAATAAAAATAGTTCCCATTTTAATCTTAGAGTACTTTTTTATTATTACGTATAGTATTTAGAAGTATATGCTTGAGATTAAAAAAAATCACAAATTACATGGAAGATTATAAAGTACAAATCCTTTTTCACAATTCAAAATCCAGAGTTGTAACCAGTTTTCAATATCTGTGTGTAATTGCAGAAATTTTGTTTGTACAATCAAAAGTATGAATTTTTTACACATGCTTCCATAATTTTAATGTTACCTTCCTCCAGTTAAGTGAACAGTTAAGAATTTTTATTTTGCAATGAAATTTAATGGATGTACCCTTTACTAAAACAAAAGAAACTATTTTATAAACCGTTCACAGTAGCTTTTCTTTCTCTTATTCCTGAATCTTTGTTTACTTTTACAGACAATACATTACTTTACTTTTTTTTTTTTTTGGTTTTTCTCCGGTACCAGGAACCGAACTCACGACCTTGCGCTTGCCAGGCAGGCGCTTTGCCGCTGAGCTAAATCCCCAGCCCCCATTACTTTACTTTAAATGTTATTTGTTTTCCTTCTTGGTTTTAGAAGTTGTAAGAATGGTGTGATTATGTTTGATCATTGTTTTGATCATTGGTGCCTGTTAAGTTTAGAATGGAAATGTTGATCATTTACTAATTGAAAATGTTCATAGTTTATTTGAAGCAAAGGTTTACAAAAGGACATTAATACTGTTTTAACAAATTGTTATATTTCTCTTAATGTAGCCCCACACTTTAAAGAATTAAAACTGCTCAGCAGAATTTGGTTTTAATATATCTGGTAACGCTGTTAAGTTAAAGAAGTTACTGAATAATCGTGTTGCACCTCTCAGTTACCTTTTAATAGTAACAAAAGATAGCAACCTTTTATCTAATTCATTTTTATTTTCTTTGATAAATATTGTGAATTTTATCGATAAAATGAATTTTATTATCCCACATTTTACCATACTATCTATTCTTTTTTTTTTTTTTTTTTGGTTTTTCTCCGGTACCGGGAACTGAACTCACGACCTTGCGCTTGCCAGGCAGGCGCTTTGCCGATGAGCTAAATCCCCAGCCCCCATACTATCTATTCTAAGGACATTTGTTAGCCCACTCTATTTTTTTTCTTGTTTTTGTTTTTTGAGACAGCGTTTCTATGTAATTCAGGCTGCCTTTAAACTCACTATGTAGCCCACACTGGCCTGGAACTCATGACAATCCTCCTACCTCAGCCTCCTGAATACTGGGATTATAGGCCTGTACCGCTACACCCAGCTGGCCTAGTCAGATTTTTAATCATAATCCAATGTGAGATTTGTGCTTTGTTATCCCAGTGAACACTTAATGACTTTATTTATCCACCTGGTGTAATTTCATGCCAAGATACAATTTCATGGCTATTTGGAATATTTTTCCTAGTAATCAGCTAAAATGAAATATGTAGTTAATAACCAAATTTGACATTATTTATGCAGATTCAGGCAATATCCTTTGTATTCATATGTATGGATTAGATAGGTTTTTTAGGTACTTTTTGGAATGTAGGACTCACTTTATATAAATACGATAATACTCATTTTATCTTTAATTAAATGTCCTGTTTCATTTTAAGGTATATGCACCATCCCCAAATTCAGATGATTTCAACCGTGAATCTCCTAGTTACCCATCTCCTAAGCCACCGACCAGTATGTTTGCTAGCACTTTCTTTATGCAAGGTAAGTACTGCCAGAGAGCTGCCACATATGACTGCAGTCATGTATGTATTAGCCCATATTTTAAAATGTGAGGAAAGAAAATCACTGCACAGGTATCTATACATTATCTAGGTATTTGGGGGCTGAGATAACTTAAAATTTAGCTGTATAGTTTTCTACTGCTGTTTTCTGCTTACTGTGAATTAATTGGGTTATCAAGCAAACCACTGGCGTGCCTGTCAAGTACTGATTGAATTTATAAGGAACTTAAATTGAGGAGTAAGTAAAGTTGTTCTGGCTTGTTTTAGAATTTAAAAGTATAAAGGCTATTAACAACACTGGTTTCCCATTTAAATTACAGATGCATATCACACCTAGAATTACCAATATAAACAAAGAGTGAATATCATAGAACAGAGTCAGACTTGTCAGAAGAAGTGTTGCATTTCCTGTAATACATGACTAGCAGATTATAGTCTCCTATGGTTTGGAATTATGAGAAGCATATGATATGGGAGCAATAAGTTATTACATATATGGTTTCTTGACTTTACATTGTAGTGAAGTCACTATGGACATATTTCATTTGAAGGCTGACCATAATGTTGTTATTATAAATTACTTAGGCTTAATATTAAGAGCCTTCTTTATTCTACAGCTTCAAAACGTTCAATAGAATGTACTTTACCTGCAAGAGATTAAGAACTCCTTTGGTATATTTGTGGGTATGCCATTAAACCAAAAATTAAATCCAACCAATCCTCAAATTCAAGATTTTCATTATCTTGCTTTAGTAGAATTTACGTCATCTGAGGATTTTTAGACTGACCTACCTGTTATAGTTTGAATTACATTTCTTTCTGTAAAGCCTATTCTTTCCTTTTACATAGAAATTTTACAGTTGGGAGAGAAGAAAACTGGGTAGGAGATTAAATTGGAAGAAAGAGGAAAAAAATCTGGAGGGTACCTTTTGAATTTTTATAAGCATCATCAAAATACAAAAATTAGCTAAGAAAAATTTTCTTTTTCTCTTTTTATCTTAGATGGGACCCACAATTCTTCTGACCTTTGGAGTTCATCAAATGGGATGAGCCAGCCTGGTTTTGGTGGGATTCTGGGGACCTCTACTTCCCACATGTCTCAGTCCAGTAGTTACGGCAGCCTTCACTCCCATGACCGCTTGGTAGGCAATCACATGTGGCGAGGTGCAGCCATACTTCGCTCTCACATGTGTTTCCTTCGGTATTCCAAGTAGGAAACTTGATTCTCCCAAAATTTCTGAAGTTGGAAGTATTTCTAGGCTTACTCCCCTTACCAAAAGTAAATGACAGTAGTAGCAGTCTTTAGCTGCTAACTTGTAATGCTCTTTTGGACCTGTTACAGTAGTTCTCCCGCATATACACGTACACGTATGAGTCAGAGATACATTTAACAGAGTATGCCTCTGTCCCCTTTTCTAGAGTTACCCTCCTCACTCAGTCTCGCCAACAGACATGAGCACAAGTCTTCCCCCAATGTCCAGCTTCCACCGTGGCGGCACCAGCAGCTCCCCGTACGTTGCCACCTCCCACACTCCTCCTGTCAATGGATCAGACAGCATTCTGGGTGAGCCTTTTGGTTTACAAAACTTTCTGAAACCTATTTGAGAGATTTTCAGTGAACCCCTTATCTTTCATTATATTTTTAGTATTCAGTTTAAAAATGAAGAGCTAGGCATGGTGGCGCACACCTGGAATCTCAGCACTTGGGAGGCTGAGGTAGGAAGATCACTAGGTGATGGAGGCCAGCCTGGGCTACGTGGTGAGCTCAGGGCCAGCCTGAACCATGTAGCGAGACCCTATCTCCAAAAACCAAAAAAGGAGAAGAAGCTTTTAATTTTTGTTAGTATAAAAACTAAGAAGAAATGCAGCTTCAACTTGTGAAGTATAACACATACAGAGTATTTCCTAGTTTGCTATGACAAGCCAGTGGTAGCAGTAGTGACCATCCTTAGAATAATGGCAACTTGCTGAGAATGTACCCTTTCCTGCTGCAGTTCTTGACTCGTTTTCCTCTTTGAAATATCCAGGAACCAGAGGGAATGCTGCTGGAAGCTCGCAGACAGGTGATGCACTTGGAAAGGCGTTGGCGTCTGTGAGTATTGACTTCTGTGTTCTGCTGCGTCGTCTGCACTGCTAGGGGCAGTGGTTAGACTTTGTCCTAAAGGGTGCACTTAAAATGGCTCATGTTAGCACTCTTTTAGAGCTGTTCTCAGTTGACATTGGTGCACACCCTGAAATCGACTCATAAGAGTATCTTCCCATCCCTCGCCTGCAGGAACAGCCCAGTGACTTTAATTTAAGTATCTGTCTTTGTTTTAAGATACAGGTGAAAGAAAGAAATGTGGATTTTTTAAAATTTAAAGAACAAATGGCTGAACTCCATCATTAAGTCTGTGTATTTGTTTTAGACACGTATTTACTTACTGACTTATTAAAATAAATCAGGTAGTACCAAGAGAGACAACACAATCACTCTTCTTATCCAGAGAATGAAATACCTAAGAGCTTTTCCAAAGTGGAAAATGTCTTATGTATAGTTTTTAAAAGAAAAAGCAATCTACTGCAGTTGAGTCATTCAGAACTAGGGAATGAGACTTTAAAAAGCCAGACTCATTGAAGAACTCAGTCTAAAATGAATCATGTTGTAGCATTTTCTTTTTAAATATTTTCTTAAACAGCTAGTTTATATCAATCAATCAGAACATTAGTGACAAAGCAGTGGTTGCTTTTTAATATCTTGACTCTTGAAATGTTAGAATTAAAATCTGTTCTTTTGGAATTCTGCAATTAGAAGAGAGAGCACTGGTCAGTGACCTTTAAAGATTTCAAATCTGACCATTCGGAAGCATCCCTAAAAGTCCCAGGAGTTGCATACTAGTTTCTGTTCATGACGAAAGTGCAACATTTTAACATTTTAACTCCTGAAACAGTTGTTTTGGGAGACAACTCCTACCACTAAAAGGTTTAAAGATAAAACTTCTATATATTGTTTGTGCATATAGGCCTTTTCTTGTAGCCACATACAAATTTCTTGAGAAATAAAATCAAGTCAAATTCATTTGCTGTGTAGTAGAGCCCCACATCAAAGAGGAGCTCAGTAAATGTTTGGTGAATTCAGTCTTGGAACATATATAATAATAGCGGTGATCATAGCAAGACCCACAAAAATTATTAGCTATGATTTGAATACTTTCTAGGTGCTTGACCCTGTGCTAAGTATTGATGTGCCCTGTTCGAGCTAATCCTCAGGAAAACTCTATAAGGTTGGCGTTATTATCCGTATGTTACAAATGAGGAGCTAAGGCTTAAAGGGTTAAGTACCTTGAGCTCAGGAAGATGAAGTAGAATCCCGAAGCTAGTAAGGGTAGTACTCCGGTACAGGAGAACCTCGACCTCACTGGTTTGAGCTGTGCCTGTCCTGGACCCACACTGCCACGGTGATGTGACGTGCAGAAGTGTAGACAAGGGCCAAAGGGGATTGTCTCACTATTTTCTGAACTTACTCCTACTGAGGAAAACTGCCTACTTAGGAAGAAAATTATTATCATATGTTGTTAAGTGCTGGGGACTGCTGGGGGTTTGATTGGCTTGCAGTGTTCTTTCCCCTGATTCTAGAAGAGTCCACTAACAAAAATTTCACATGTAAGTGGACAAAAAACATTTGAACTCGTATTATTAGGTCAGCTTTTAAAGTTGAATGTGCAATTCAGGTGTTTTCTTTTTCCTCCAAGGTCATCTGTTTGAGAAAAACTTGTGTGAAGTACCTTGGCATATAGGCAGGCAAGAATCTGTGGTGCTCTCAGTGGCCTCCAGGCTCTTTGTTACCCGTTACGTCCTCGAGTGTCTTCCCATATTCTGAACACATACTAGCCCAGGAAGGATGGCATGTGGAGAAGAAAATCCAAATTCACTCTGATTGGGAGCCAAGGAAGAAATGTTTAATCTAGTTAGTGGGTGGGCTTTGGTTGTCATGGAAACTCAGCTCTGTCATCCTGTGTTGTTAGGAGGCAGGAGCAGTTAGGTCATTCCATAAATCATTTCTGTCATAGCTGATGGTGATGCATTCCATCTGCTCCATCACTACATGCCATAGTCTTTAGATTTCAAATCCCTTCCCTCAATCTGTCTCCAGCACCCCCAATCCAGACACCTCCCAAACCCATTCTTTCTTTAATTTCTATTACAGACTCACATTCACGTAAATATGTGTTTAGTGCTTTACATGTGCTAAAAAATAAAAAAATTACATTATCTTGGGATAGGAAGGATTAGAAGAGATGAGAAGAACCTTAATGAGGATTACATTGAGTATCTGATATATGTATCAGAATTTTAAGTGTTACAGATATTTGGAAATGTTGGCCGTGAATATTTGAAGTTTTAAGTTATTTAGAACATGATATTTTGAATATAGCATTTAGCTTTAGGTGGGAAAACAGTGTGCATTATCATTAGAAGTTAATTCTGGTTCTCCAGTTGTCTGATATATGCCTTAGAAGGTCTTTCATGTGTGAAACATCAGAGGCTACAACCTTTGTTCTACAGTTTAGGTATTAAAGAGCACACAGAATACTGTGTGATTAAACATGTAAGGCCAGATAATACATTTGCAAAGGTTCTTTTATTTTAGGTTTAAGCCTGGATAATTGTGGTCTTAATCTCTGGATAGCAAGAAAGAGAATTGTACATGAAAGTATTTACACAAAGTTCCCAAAGCCCTGTGGATTATGCATTAGTTTAGATAATAAACTAGGATAGATAGAAGGAAAGGAAAAGCTGTGTATTCGTGCCATTTCTAATGTGTTTCCCTGAACATTTGCCAGACAATAACCCTTTAAGATTGTGCCCATGGAGAGTTCTATAGAGGAAGAAACATCTGGTTTATTTCAGTGCCTAATACCATATCAAAACACTCAGTCTTTAATTTAAAGGAGATCAAACAAGGGGGCTGTTTAACTTTGTTGATTATATCAGACTTCTTTGTGATAATTTATGTTTTGATTTCTACCTCAGAGCAAGGGGGGGGGAGAGAGAGAGAGAGAGAGAGAGAGAGAGAGTGTGTGTGTGTGTGTGTGTGTGTGTGTGTGTGTGTGTTATCTGGATGGTTAAATGGTTGGCAGTCTGTAACAAAAGAAAATTCATGGAAGTTGACATTTAAAAGTAATTCATGAGATAAGTTTCTTTGTTCTTTAGACTCAATAACATTAACATAATAAAGATTAAGTGAAATGTGCACTGTAGTGTTTAAAAAATTGCTCTCACAGTTCCAGGGTTGGGCCTAGGAGGTCTCCATTGTTTCGTTTTTTTGTTTGAGGCCCTTTTCATTAGCCTCTGGCTTATTGGCACCCTGCTGGTTGGAATGGACCATGACTGATAGGAGGAGGAGCCTCATTTGTTGCAGTAAAATAAGGCCTATTACTGCATAAGCCTGGCAGAAGGTGTTGGGAGTCATTCATCATTGGTCATTTAGCAGGAGGGGACGTGGGCTGCTTGCCTGATGAGTTCTTACTCTTACTTTGTGTTCAAAGTAAGAACTAAGTCACCCCGCCCCCATTTTTAAGTTACTGACTTCTTTTTTTTCCCCTCAAACACTAGTGTTAGAGTTCTTTAAGGCCAGAAAATACAAAAAGAAATGTATTTTTTATTTAAAGTGTTCTTTTAATGTTCAAATAAAGTCTGGTATTTAAAATTTCTTAGAGTAACACAACAATCTCTACAGAATAAGTATAATTTATTTGTAATTTCCTAACAATCAATTTACAAAGATTAAGTTTAGTGAAATAATTGATGATCCAAAAGATTGTGTTATGCTTTTTTAATGTTGTATTGGTCTTCCTCTTCCCACATAACCGTTCCTTTTGTGAAAGTAAAAGGGATAAGAAAGAGTCCGGTAATGCTGGGCTATACATTCAGAAAACGTATTGCAAACACTTCTTTCTGTCCTCGCTTTAAATGGTAAAGTAGAACCAGCAAATGTGATTGGTGAGCAGAAAAAAATGACTTTTTATTGTACAAATTGAGACAAAGTACCAGAAATATGTTTTTGTACTTGATACAGTGTTGGTACTCCTCCCTTTTGCACAGTGATTTTTAAAAGTTTACACCTGGTTACACATAGAATTAGAACATTCTGGTAAGTCATTTAGTGGTAATGATCTTATATAACTCTAAAGTATAACTTTTCCTTCTTTGACAAAAGGAGTTGTCACCATTTCTTGACATGCTTAGGGATTCTATAACTGTAAGGGCAGAGTTACCAGGAAAAGTAAGGGTTGGTCAACCCTCAAAAGCCTATATTTAACTAATGAGGTGATATAGACAGCCTAGTTACTGTACATTAACATACATCCCCAGAGTAGTGTAACCGCACTAATGGTTCTCAAATCTTATATGATAAAACTGAATTGAAATAAAATTACCTATATAACAACTTTCCCCTCTTTGATATTTCTATTAATGAGACCCCCAATTATGTAAATACTAAGATAAACACCACCGTTTAAATAGTCCTGATTTTGGCCTAGGGATATATAGCTCAGCCATAGAGCATGTGTCTAGCATGTGAAAGGTTCAAGCTCTAGTGCCCCCCACCTCCCACCAAAAAAGGGGCTTTTTTGTAATCAATAAATATTTTAGCAAATTTCAAGTACAGTTTTGTCACTCAGGTTTTAAAAGGAATATTGAGCACATACTTGTACAAGGCAGAGACAGGCAAAGATGGATCTAGTGTTAACTGTGTGAAGTCCCTGCCCTCAAAGAGTTCACAGGGAAAGAAAGAAGATAAGACAGATAACCGAATAATGATTGTGAGACACAATGTGAAGACAGGGCTAAGGAGAAGGTTGAGTGATTCTGTATTACAAGATAGACGCAAGTGAGGAAGTGACATTTGAGCTAAACAGACTTGGATGTGACACAAAGTTCCATGAGGGAGAAATGAAGAAACAGACATTTTGGAAGCAGGGCAGGCTGTGTTCAGAAAAAGGAAAAGTACTGTTTGGATAACGGGATGGATTATAAACAGAACAGTACTGCGTGACTAGATTGTGAAAGGCGTCAAACATCGTCCTTTTTTAGCTGGTAGCAAATAGGACCTCGACTGTTCACAGCCCTGTGCAGAGACAGCGGCTCAGGCAGTTACACGTGGGGGACCTAGATGGTCCGTCCCTGGGTTACAGTGAAATTCAAAGTTCCGTCACAGCAGGGGATGGTGTGCACCTGTCCCAGAAACCACGCTGTGGGGGCTGTTGTCTACAGAGTGAAGAGTAGAAGAACTGGGGAAGGAAAAGGGAGAGCCGTTAAGCCGACGTGGAGTAGAAGCACAGAGATGGGCAAGGGAGGAAGCCCAGGCTGGTGAGGCGGAGTTTGGGTCTAGCAGTTCTCGGCTGACACAAAAGAAGCGTTTGTCCAGATGGAGAAGTCTGAGGCCACCACTGTGAGGATAAGGAGGTCACTTTCAGAGTCGTTCATGGGGGTGTGAAGGCTGATACTTTACAAAAAACGGCAAGTGCCAAGAGACAGCGCGGAGATACATGGAAAACTGAGACTAGAGTCCTGGGGAAGTGTATAGTAAGAAAACTGGGAGAGGAAGAGAGGTGGAATCTCAGTAAACACATCCAAAGACTGAGGAGTCATTCGGATGGGAATTCTAGCAAGGATTAATTCTTGTAAGTGTGTACTGAGCCCTACCATTTGGAATCTGAAGCTATAGCGATGAATAAGGCAAAGTTCTTACTCTTCTAAAGCTCTTATTTACTAGCGTAAAGGGTAATGTTAGGTAATAAAGAAGCAAATAAATTTAAACAGTTAATATAAAGCATCCTGAAGAAAGCAAGAGCAGGAGGGTATGACAGAGGGAACTCAGTTAATCAGATGCTTTCACCCTAACAGATGGCGTTTAATGATGATCATAGTTTATGTGGAACTATAGCTCTTCTCATTCATCTGCCCACCACCAGTGTTAATCACCCTTTCCTTCCCTCAGTATTATACTCCAGATGTATTTTATAAAAGAGCATTCCTCGCTCATAAAAGGTACAGTTATTTGAATTTTGAACATAAGCAGTGATGTACAATAGTAAAGATGTATGTCGAGACATGTTTTTGTTGAAGTTTGGTGACCTTACCTGTATGACTGAAATAAAGCAGTTTGTACATAGGAGTCACTAGGAACCAAAGGTGACCTATGGCTAATTTTCATATACGGGCTATGAGTTTTTTACAGATAACAATTGTGCCAGGGATAGAACTACTGAGCTATCCCCCAACCCCTAAGTAACAACTTTTTAGACCAATAATATTGATCTTATACACTTCTCTGTTAATTAGTACTCCTAGTCTCTTGAATTCTTTTAGATATTTCGAGACAGGGTCTCATTATGTAGTCTAAGCTGGCCTTGAACTCTCTGTGAAGCCCAGCCTGGCCTGGGACTCAGAGCAGTCCTCTTGAGTTAGCCTCCCAAGTAGTAGGATTGCAGGTGTGTACCACCATGCCTAGCTCCAAAGTCTCTTGAATTCTTTCCCATAGCTTTCCTTTCCTAAAATGACTTCTAATTTGACTGTGCAACTTACAGACCTGGCTATTAAAATTCTTAAAAGTTACTTACAATTAAAATTTATTAACATGATATGAGTCCATGTATTTTACTTGAAGTAGATGAATGTGCCCATCAGAGGAGAGTAGACTTTTTGCCATTTGAAATTTGGAATTAGTGAAAAATTTTAAAATGAAAGCCTTTACATATGTTCATTGTGACTTGTGGAATTTCTTTTACAGGGACCTGTCCTAATGGCTTTTTCAGGTGTTGAAAAATATTATTATGCTTTCTTTAAAACCAATACTTAAAAGCCAGGCATGGTGGCACACGCCTGTAATTCCAGCACTTAGCACTCATAAGGCTGAGGCAGGAGGATCGTTGTGAGTTTAAGACCAGCCTGGGATACAGAGTGAGCTCAAAGCCAGCCTGAACTGCATAGCGAGACCCTGTCTCAAAAGGAAAAAAAAAAAAAAAAAAAGAAAGAAAGAAAGGATTCACTTGTTTTTTTTTATAAGAATAGAGTTGTTCCACAAAAGATCTTTTAGCGACCTTTGATACTTGTGTTAAAGAGACTTTTAAAATATTTTCTGGTTAATTAAGTAAACTTGAATGAATTTCTGTCACCTTTTACTTGGCAGTACAAATACAGCAACATTTTTTTTAAATACCAAAATTTGTGCCTCCAGATATGTTGCCCACTTCAAGGAAATCTGTTTGTAAATAAAGCCCCCACAGATCCTTTGGTGGACAATTTTTAAAAATACTTCAGGGTTTTGTTTTTGTGTTTCACTTTTTCCAAGGGTGAAAAGGACCTTAGAAAGGAAGTTTAATTTTTTACAGTACAATAATTTGGGACTAAAATTCGCAAATAGGTGGTTGATCAAACTGGTAACTTTTAAAATAAGAGGTAAGTGGTAACTATTTTCAAAAACATTTTCTTTGGTTGACTTTTTAAGTTTTTTAAGGATTTTTAAGTTTGTTTGTTTATTTTGTTTGCTTTTGGTAGTGCAGATCAAATCGAGGACCTTGCTGGTACCAGTCATTTCAAAAAGTAGTTAGTAGTTTTGTGAGATGATAATGTTTTAAAGACATCACTTAATTAGATGACATATTCTTGAAAAATTAATTATCAGACTTATTATTGTTATAGTCACTTCTTGTTTTTCCATAGTAACCGTTAGAAACCTTGAATTATTTCTAACTACAATAATATTCTTTTTTATTCTAGTTTTAAAAGTGAGACTATTTTTACCTTTATGTAATAAATTTGTCTTAAATTGATGAAAAACCTTTTCACTGTGGTCTTGGGGTTAAGAACGTCTTAGATTATAAAAATTTCTCCCTGTGGCTGCACTTAAGGTTTTTGCATTCAGGGCATATCGACTCATGTATGTCTCTTGTTTTCTGTTAGATTTATTCTCCTGACCATACAAGCAGTAGTTTTCCATCAAACCCATCAACACCAGTTGGATCACCTTCACCTCTGACAGGTAGGCTTCTCTTCCAACTACTTCATAACATGTGGGTCCACTTGGAAATAATTCAGTCATTTATTTTTCAGTTAAACAAAAGTGTCCTGACATTCATTTTGGAAAATACTGAAATATCTGGTAGTTTTATTTATTTCTCTGTATCTTCTACATACTTAAACTTGTGATTTTTTTGTTTTGTTTTGTTTTTTTCTGGTAACGGGAATCAAACTCATGACCTCCCGCTTGCCAGGCAGGTGCTGTACTGCTGAGCTAAATCCCCAGCCCCCCTTGTGATCATTTTTAATAATTGTAATAGGATACAAATAAGTCTAGGCAATTGGGATGAAGGTAAGATACAGAGGAGCAAAATTAAAATTTTTTTATAAAATGGCGTAGGAAATATACAAAAACAGTCTTTTTAGAAGCATGAGGGTTGGGGATGTAGCTCAGTGGTAGAGCGTGTACTTAGTGTAAATGAAGGCCTGGTTCTCATGCCCAGCACCACAAAATCATGAAAACTGTATGAAACTTCCTCCTCCTTTCCTCCACACTGCTGCTGCACCATGTGTGAAACGAACAGATGAGTGACTGCTCACGTAGATAGGTTGTCTTTGTTTTAAGGCCCACTAAAGTATTACTTCACACACATACACACACACAGTTCTTGGAGGTGATACTGTTTTCTGCTAAGGAAAAGAGCTCTCCATCCTTATGGCTGAATAATGTTAGTAGCGATCCATTAAATGGTTCAGATTTGCTTTACTTCCCCCTGGTTTTTTTCACAATAGTTTTGACAAGTTCAAGATACTGTCCTACAGTATGAATCTGTCGAGACACAGTTGCTGTTGTAAATGAGGACTTTTTAAATACTAGGAGTAAATAATGTTACATGAAAATGTTATGTATCTGTTAAGCTATAATTTTAAAACTCAACCTTTATTTTGTAAGCATTGTTTAGAGAAAAACCTCACTTAAAGAAAAAAAATGCTTAGCTTCTTTTGAAGAAAAGACATTACTAGGGGACCAGCTAAAGTTGCCATATTCCTCCAACAGCAGTTGACTGCAGAAATAATTCTGTTTTCCTAAACCACTAAAAGCCAGTGTTTCCATGGTTTCTGTTTTTAGGCCTGTGTCATTGTGCACGTTTTCTGGCACTGGGGGCTCAGAGGCGACAGGTCCCCCTCTCACCTGTGCTGTGGTGTGCCTGGGGTCCTGCTCCGCAGCTCCACTGTGGAGACAAGCTTCGGGCAGCTGCTGGCAGCTATTAGCAGGTTCTGCCACTTTCGCAGACACTCTGGCTTCAGCTGTCTAGTAAAAGTTGAGCAGCTGTTCCCTACACAGACAAGACTATGAAAGACTCATTGACTTAAAGTTGTTGTTTAACAGAGCTGAAATTACAGAAAGAATGATGTAACTTTTAATCCTATTCACCACCTTGGCACACTTCTACTAAGATTATTAGTGTTTCTGCACAGCCTGTTGCACTTTCTCATCTGAGGTGTCCAAGTCCGTGTTTCCTGTACGGTACATTCCCACTGCTCTCCTCTGCCTAGGACCACAGTTCCTGACTGTCCTCTGTTTAGTTCACACTGGGGAGGAAGGTTGTGGGAGAGCATCTGTGCAGGGACATCAGTGACATGGAGAATCAGACAGAAGGTCCCAAGAAAAATCTCAGGGGCCCTCCTCCATCCTGATATGTTTGAGTAGTAATCTCTCCCCCCCCCTTTTTTTTTTTTTTCTCTGAGATAGGGTCTCACTATCTGATTCAGGCTGGCCTTGAATTCACTATGGAGCCCAGGCTGATCTGGAATTCCTAGCAGTCCTCCTGGCTCAGCCTCCCGAGTGCTGGGGTTAAGACATGTGCCACCATGCCCAGCTTTTCCCCTTACAATTCAACTGATGAATAAAAATGTAGACTTTTAAATTATACAGTGGGGGTTAATAATAGGCCTCCTTTCCAATTTAGCAGGCATAATCCAAGAAAAATACTTTCACATACTCCTGTGGAACCATCAAATCAAGAGACTGATTTTGTGGAGAAGCATTTCCCCTGAATTCTGTATCTAGGAGTTTCTTCTTAGCCCCCCATTCCCTACCGTGTGGGCGCGCACACACACACACAAGGAAATGGCAGTGGAGAGAGAGGAAGAAGAGAGGACGGCACTGTGTTATGATGGTGTTGGCAGGAAGGGGGAAGAAAAGCTGGTCTGCACTCACCCTGCTCCGTCCAGCGAGTACCAGTTGGGTGTGAGCACAGGCTGTGTAAGGAGGGGCACGCAGGAGCAGGCAGCACTCAGGCACCTTCTGAGTTAATTCTGGTTAAACCCCCTCACTGTCATTTGGAACTTTATCAGCCAGAAACTTACATTTCTGCCTATACAGTGTTCATGAGAAAGCTGCTGAGATACTGTTCCAGTGGGGATGCTTTAGGGATGAAAGGAAAAGAAGCTCTCATCCCAGCCAGTCTGAACCATAGGAACGTTTGTTACCACGTGTGGCAGGAACCCCCCCGTCTCAGGGTTCCTGCTCAGCTTCTTAAGAGCTTGTTTTTGTTTTTGTTTTCTGCTGGCTGGTAAGCAAGGTAGCTGTCTAAGGTACTGTAATGTGAGCATAACAGTGTCCGGTAGAAGGAAAACGACTGTGTCTTTCTGTCTATTAAGAAACCTTTTCCAAAAGCCTGTTCAACAGATTTCCTCCCATCATTGGTCAGCCCTGGGCTGAGTACAGTTGCTTGTAACAGACGGAACTTTCACACTAGTCTGAACTAGGAAGGGACAGGCCCACTGAGCCATCCCCTTGGGAATGAAATTGAGACTGACAGCACCTCAACCGAGCGGAGTGCTGGTGTCTGCTGCGCCTGTCAGGAGCAGACACAGCGTTTATGTTAAGAGCGTGTTCAGCAAGAGCATGTGGAAAACAGACAGGCATTCTTCGGCTTTCTTTACTTCCTTATGGAATAGAAATGAATGAAACTCAGTAGTTGCAGGACTCAGTCACAGTCCTCAACATTTACAGTTAAATAAGAAGTGAAATCTTCAAATAGAGCTCAATGAGATACTTATTTTATGATCAACATACCTAGTATTAAAAGTTATCTGATTACAGAAAATTTTTAGTTTAATTGAGAATATAAGATGAACATTGAGACACAGAACTCACAGGAAAGACTTGGTATTTCAAAAGAGTAGGATTTTGAGGAGGAGAAGGAGTGCTCTGTGTAGAAGGAAGGGCATAGCAAAGCCCAGCTGTGAGAAGGTGCATGAGCAGTGCCTCCAGACTCACCGAGGGGATGGCAGTGAGCAGGTCACGCCTGGGTGTGGGGCGCATGGACATGGAGAGCCTGGCTGGGGCCGAGGGGGCCAGCAGAGCACGTAGGCCGCCTTTGCCAATCTTCAAGGAATCTTACGAAAATTTGAGTTTGGGAAGGACTGCAACTAACAGAATAATGGAATATGTAGTAAATGGTCCTAGGAATTCTCTCAGCCGCACAAAATATTGCTGTTGATTCCATAGATTAATAAATGATAGTATATGAAGATTGAGTGAATTGTAGTAACCAGAGCCCTTCCAGATTTTTGACCAAATAATTCAGCTGTTTTATCCTAGTCACCCAGCTAGCTCATTTTCTGTAAATGTTCCATAAACTGTACTATTCATTTCTTTTTTTTTTGGTTTTTTTTTTTTTTTTTTTCCCGGTACCAGGAATCGAACTCAAAACCTCGCTCTTGCCAGGCAGGCACTGTGCTGCTGAGCTAAACCCCCAGCCCCAAACTGTAATATTCAAGTAGGTTTGTTATAACCTTTCCAGAATAAGAGTAGCTTTGGGGGACGATTGGACAGTAAAAAGCCTACAAGAGTGACAGAAATGGTTTCCTGCAGAGAACAGTTGAAAGCTTGTGTTGTCTAATAGAAGGAAGCAGAAGCCCCACCCTGTAGCCGTGCACACCTGCTTTCAGGGACAGTGAAGAAGGAACAGTCTCTTTAAATAGCCTATGAGCTCTCTAGGCTATGTGCTGTTTGTCCATATTTGGATATAAATGCCATGGGTTATGATCACAATGTGGGACACCAATATGATTTGAAATTTGATGAGTATATTTTTATTCACACTAATTTTTTTTTTTAAAAAGAGACTAGTACATGAGATACAAACAAACAAAAAAATAGAACAGTAGCAGCATACCAGTATCACAAACAAACAAATCAAAGCAAGAACATTCAGTGATACAGGGTCTCAGGACAAATTCATACAAATCAACTGTGGTTGTTACATTCCATATCACTATCCTCAACTACATTGCTCAGATTATCAGATGTAAGAATGAAACATTGCTCAAACCATTAAAGAGAATAAGAAAGTAATTCTTCAATAAAACATTAGAGATAATACCGAGTTTCGCTAGACAAGATGGTAGGAGTTCACCATTGTAATTCCATTGCGTATTCTTACCTTCAAATAAGTTGCTCAGACCACCAGACACAAGCATGCAAAGTCAATCGGAACATAAAAAATTGTAAGCATTAACTGTTCATTTCACCACACCATCAGACAACAGCAATACAGTCATCGCAGCTATTCATGTATTTATTTATGTTCTGCCTGCCTTCTTTCTTTTATCTTCTTTCCCTCATCCCAGTCATTCCTTCCTTTGAGCAATTTCTTTCCCTTTCCTATCATCTATTGTATGTTTTGAGTTTTACCTAGTCTTTCAGATTCATACACCAAAGAGACCATATGATGTTTACACATGTGGGTCCAATTTATTTCACTGATGAGTATGGTCTCTAGTTGCATCCATTTCCCTACAAAAGCCTCGAGTTTATCTTTCTTAATAGCTGAGTAATACTCCATTGTATAGAAATACCACAACTTTTTTGTCCATTCCTCAGTGGATAGGCATCTGGGTTGTTTCCAAGAGTTAGCCATAACAAATTGTGCTGCTGTAAACATGGGTGCACATCTGTCGCTGTGGTATGATGTCTTTATTCTTCTGGGAAAATTCCCAGAAGGGGAACAGCTGTGTTAAATGGGACTTCCAATCCTAGTT
>NW_004955450.1:16970657-17014761 GCF_000276665.1 Chinchilla lanigera | reverse complement strand
CAGGGAGGCAGAGCCCAGACTCACCGGGTTTCCTGAAGATGTCCAGGGCTCAGTCCAGCCTGGGGCAACACAGTATGGGTGTGGCGGGTAGCCACCGAGGCCCCAGAGGGTGCCAAATTAGCATGTACATTAAAATTTTTTGAAATAACAGAGTAGGTTATTTGAGGAAGTATTTTAACTACTCCCTACTTTCTGTTTATCTTCTATTTTGCTGTGTGTGTGTGTGTGTGTGTGTGTGTGTTTACGTACATTGTTTTTCATACAAAAGAAACGATGCAGTATTTAAGCTTGTGTGTCAGGTTTATTTCACTTAACATCATATTCTCAACTTGCATCCATTTAACTACAAATACCTGAAGTTTATCTTTCATTATGGAAGTATAGTATTTCATTGTGTATAGTTCTTTATCCATTCATCTGTTTTTTCCATTTATCTATTGAGAGGCGTATGTTCTGTTTCTAAGACCTAGCTATTATAAATTGTACTGCTCATAAACATGGATATGCATGTAGCTCTATAATATAATAATGTTAACTCTTTTGGGAAGATATCTAGAAGGTATACCTGGGTTAAACGAAATTCCTAGTTTTAGTTTATTGAGAAATCTCCACACTGATTTCCACAGTGGTTGCACCAGTTTACATTCTGACCAGCACTATAGAAGAGTTCTTTTTCCCCACAGCCTTGCCAGCATTTGTTATTATTAGATTGTTTGATAACAGCCATTCCTTCTGCAATAAGCTGGACTCTCGGTGTAGTTTTAATTTGCATTTCTCTAATGGCCAGTGATGGTGAGCATTTTTCATGTATTTATCGGCCATTTATACTTCAGAGAAGTGTCTATTTATTTTGGTTGCATATTTTTTGATTAAGTCATTTATTTTGGGGAGTCTGATTTTTTTGAGTTCCTTATATATTAGTCCTCTGTCCTGGGAATAGCTGACAATAATTTTTTCCCTATTCTGTAGGTTGTCTCTTTACTCCATTGGTTGTTTCCTTTGCTGTGGAGAAGCCTTTTGATTTTATATGATCCCATTTGTTTGTGCTCTTGGGGTTCTGTTCAGAAAGTCCTTGCATATACCAATGTGTGTGCAAGGTTTACCTATTTCATCTTCCAGCAAATTGTTTCTGTTTAAACATTCAGATCTTTGATCCATTTTTGTTTTAGTTTAGTACATGTTGAGAGCTGGGTCTAGACCCAGTCTTCTGCATATTGATGTGCAATTTTCATATACTAATTTTATAAGATGAAACTACAGGTCTGTCTAGTGTCAGACATATGCTAATGTTATGGTCTGTGTCCAGAATTTGTTTTGTTTTGTTTTGTTTTATTTTTTGTCTTTTTTGTTTGAGACAGGGTCTCACTGCAGTTCAGGCTGGCCTTGAACTCACTTTGTAGCCCAGGCTGGTCTCTTAACTCACAACGATCCTCCTGACTCAGCTTCCTGAGTGCTGGGATTACAGTTGTGCACCACACCTGGCTTATTTTTGTCTTTTTGAGACAAGGTCTCGCTATGCAGTTCAGGCTGGTCTTGAACTCACTTTATAGCCCAGGCTGGTCTCAAACTTGCAGTGATCCTCCTACCTCAGCCTCCCGAGTGCTGGGATTACAGGTGTGGGCCACCACATATGGCTCTTTAAATTTTTTTTTTTTTTTTTTTTTTTTTTGAAGCTGGATGTGATGGCGCATCCCTATAATCCCAGCATTCAGGAGGCTGAGGCAAGGAGGATGGTTGGGAGTTCGAGGTCAGCCTGGGCTACATAGTGAGTTCAAGACCAGCCTGAACTGCACATCGAGACCCTGTCTCAAAAAAGACAAATACATAAATAAATAAATATTTTTGTTTTGTTTGCTTTTTTGAGACAGGGTCTCACTATGTGTCCAGAATTTGGATTTGAATACCACCCTTACTCCCAGAAATTTCATCTGTAGCTAATCAGTTAGCAGTAATCTAAGATTGCAAAGGTCTTGGAATATTTACTTTTTTTCCTCTTTGTTTTTTTTTGGTTTTTTTTTTTAAGGAGGGAAACATTAACAGACATACAACATTTTACAACATATCACAAGCACAATACAGACAATACAGAGTTACAATTCCTCTTTGTTTATTGCATGAGAAATGCACCGTTAGAAAGAGATGACAATAATGTCCCATAACTAAAAAGTCCTTTAGGCTTATCGAGTAAGTGCCTTCATATGTATTAAGATCAACTTTGTAGATCAATTTTTGGACATGTGAGTGCACACCTATAATCCCAGCACTCAGGAGGCTGAGAAAGGAGGATCACTGAGAGTTTGAGGACAACCTGAGCTACATAGCAAGCCCGACTCAAAAAAAAGGTCTGCTTTGCGAGTCTGATTTCTTCACGTGTCCTTATTTTGTACCTGAGCTCACAAAATTAACTGATAGTACAGATGACCTAAATTATTGATCCACTGACTCCTTGTGTCCATCCGCTAAGATTTTGTGCCCTCCCTTGAGTTTTACTCTTCATGACATTGACCTCTGCTAAGCTCTCTCTCGTCTGGACATCCAGTTGTCATCCCCTTCGTGACTAATAAGATGAAATTTTGAAATGACTGGGAAGGGTAAAAGGAACTTTGTCTGTGAAACACGGCTTGAAAAAATAAAAATAAGTAAATATAACGTGGAAATATTTAAGTTCAAGCAGATACCTCACCGATTTGACCCTCTTAGTAATCTTCTTTAACCAAGCACATAACAATGGGTAGCCCCATCTATAAGAATGAAAACAGGATAGTTCCAAGTATACATCCGTTTTTCCAGTTGAATGAATCATATTTGGAAATAGGCCTTCACGTAGTTACAAAAAAATTATGAATATAGAGCTGGAGGTGTATCTCAGTGGTCAGGTGCTTGTCTAGCATGTCCCAGCCCGTGGGTAAAATCCCCAGCACCAAATCAAGGAAGGGAGTGATGAATGGAGTTAATTTCGTACCTGAGTAACTTAGTACATACATCTGATTTTTGTATGAATTCTTCATACACTCAGTTACTGAATTTTCCTGCTTGCTGAATTTTACCTGTTATTTATAAAATTCACCCACAAGTTCCTTTCAGTGAACAATATGAGGTCGTCCAGAATTGGTGTGGTTGATTTATGATTAAATGTGTTTGTCTAGCATGAAGCCTTTTTTAATGGTCCTCAAAGTAATTTGTTTTTGAGTTTTAAAAAAACTGCTAAGACACACACACACACACACACACACACACACACACACACACACTCTCAGCTTTGGTATTGAAAACGTATCAATATAATTACAACAGTGTGCAGTAGCACTTGTGCAGTCCAATTAAAATATTAAGAATCTGTGTATCCAGCTTATCAATTTCAAAAAGTCTAAGGTTGGTGAGTTCAGTGACTGGGTTATTCAGTAATTAAATGGTGTTGTTCAGCTAAAATACATACAGTGCAATTTACTTTTAAGTTTTTCTGAGATGAGAAGTTGTAGTTTCACATTCGCTTCAGCTTCCTAAATATGGCAAATGAACCTGTACCAACAGGCTCCCTTGGAACACACTTAAACTTCAGCAAAACAGAAGACAAGTTAAGTAACCTTCATCAGCTTTAGCTCTCCAGCATAACTGCTGTTGTCACAGAATCTTTTACTAAGGGTAATAACAATATACAGTTGAGTGGCCTTGATTCTCTTCTGTGAATAACTTATTTTTTGATAAATAGTCATGAAACAGTGAAGGTTTTTGGTAAGTTGTTTTGAGATTTTTTGAGGGTTTTTGTTTTCATCTTTTTAAAACTACTCACTGGCAAGTACAAAGTCCTCAGTTTAATTCCTGGTCCAAAAAAAAATCAATCATAAAACTATTTCAGCAAGACCATTAAAACATTGCATTCCACCAGACATACGAAAAAAATTTTTCCCCTCATGGCTTTTTACTCTTTACTCATTTACTAGTTCATTCACTCTGTTCTCCGTTTGTTTTGGTGTGGAAGTGCAGACCCACGGCCCGTGCACCCGAGCACAAGGCTGCACTCCCTGCCGTACTCCTCCTGAGGTTGGGCCCTTTCTTTTTCTGTCTTCATTACTTTTTATGGTATGCCTACTCTCCTAACATCAAAAAGTAAAATTTAACAAAAGTTTTTAAAAGGATATTTTCCAAATGAGATGATGTATTTTAACATGTCATGTTTGGGAATTTTTAAATGAGGGGCCCTAAGTGTGTTTTTAGTCACTTACAATTGGTTTGTCTGTGCACTGCTAAAGGCACTGTATCAGTTAATAGCGTACTTTACTAAATCGCTTTGATCTTGTGAATTCTAAGGATCAAAAATATGTGTATGCCCTTGAATTAAGAAAAGCTACTTACTTGAAAACATGCGTTTCTCAAGAAAAAAAAAGTAATTTATTTTATAGCACTATTCATAATAACTGACACCAACCAAAATTTCCAGTGATGAGGTAACAGCTAGTTAAGCAAATTAAGGTATAAACAGATAAATATTAATGTAGTAATTAATAGCATTATCAAAGACTGTAAAACCGTGGTGGTGAAGGGAGATAAAATAAACAAGAATGTACATTAGAAGCACATTTTCTCAAGATACAGAAGCTTGTGGACAAAATCTAAAGAATATGTAAACATGAAAATAGTTGTTACCGTTTTTCCTCTTTGTTTTCTTAGCTTCCTACACTGTTGTATTGATAATGAAAGAGGTTTTGTTTTGTTCAATGTTTTAGGTTAATAAGTAACCAGTCTATGTTCAAAGCTGAACAAAAATGTTCATGTAAATTTATTTAACAAGTTACTGTGATTTTTCCTTCAAAACATTGTCAAGATTGAGAGTTAACCCATGTTATTTTGGGTGCCTTTGGCTTTGAACAGGTACCACTCAGTGGCCGAGACCAGGAGGACAGGCTCCTTCATCCCCAAACTATGAGAACTCGCTCCACTCCCTGGTAAGAGCCTTTGCAGATCTTTGCAGGTTCACAGGATTTTATCTGTACATAACTTGATCTTTTTTTTTTTTTTTTTGAGTAATTCTTGGGTAACAATGAAGAAACAGTAGGCTAGCTTACACACAAATTCTTTGCTAACAAATGGCCTGACTTAGCGGAACAATACAAAACACACTGGGTGTGCCTTTTCCCATCTGTTCTTGCGGACATCAGGCAATTCTGATGTCAGAACAGCTGCTGTTAAAACAGTGTTACAGGACTCTTGTTTCTTTGACAACTCTTGGGCTTAATTTTTCTATACTTTCATGTTTATAAGGAAAAGCTTTTTAAAAAGATGTCATGCAGAAATATATATACAGTTTATTACATTTACATTAAAATTTTAAGTGAGTATCAATTACTTTTCTCATGGAAATGTCATTTCCTATGTGTTCTTATAACCAAGACTGTAGTGTGTAAATCAGACAAGGAAAACATTGTCTTATCAGACAAATAGAATAAAGGAACCTACTAGGTGAAGGTGAAGAATTTGTGGTAGAATGTTAACCACTGTTGCTTTTATATGCTTAAATTTATAACCTATGGTTACAAAGTACAAAAGAAACGAAATATTGATGGCGCACGCCTGTAATCCCAGCACTTGGGAGGCTGAGGCAGGAGAATTGTTTTGAGTTCGAGACTAGCCTGGACTACAAAGTGAGCTCAAGGCCAGCCTGAACTGTATAGCAAGACCCTGTCTCAAAAAGACCAAAAAAAAATTTTTAAAAGGTGATCTAATGGAATGCTTAAATTATACTATCATTTAATAATTGCAGTTTGCAAATAGAAATGTTCTTTTTTGTGACTAACAGAACATTTTAAATTCAGGAAGTTTTCTTCTCATGTATTTTGTGAGCAAATATAAGCAATGTGTGCTATTTAGATGCTAACCTTGTAACCTCCCTGTTAAAATTCCAGCCTTCTCATACCTTAATACACATAGGTTTCTCAGATCTCCATGTTAACTTTACTAACATGTTATGCCAACATGCACATCAGCTATTTTCTCATCTCTTTTGGAGTTAATCTTAACCTGTGCTTTGCCTCCTGTTCTGTCTTGACTTTGCCAGAAAAATCGAGTTGAACAGCAACTTCACGAGCATTTGCAAGATGCAATGTCCTTCTTAAAGGATGTCTGTGAGGTACTATTTCTTTTAGATGGTGCCTTTTTTTGTGTGTTTCAATTACATATCCTTCCATTACCTATTTAAAATCTGTACAGACTCCAGAGTCTTAAAAGCAAGCACCTGACCATTTCAGTTTTCATAACAATATATAAGAATAGACTTTTGTCTCTTACGTTGTTGAGAATGATTTTTTTTAAAAGAGCTCTACTGGCATGTGCTTTTGATTTTTAAAATTCTAATGTTTGTGTATGGGGCATGTATATGTGTATATCCACAGACAGACAGTGTCATTTCTCTTCACTTTTGTTAAAGAGAGTATATGGATGTGTTTACCAATAAAGATTGGTATGTTTTACTCACCTAAAATAAAATTACAGCTTAAATTGATGGATTTGAGGACCCTTTCCCAAACTGACGTCTTTCTAATTAAAGTACAGTTTATTATTTTTATTGTCTATAATTATTGACATAGTAGCATTCATCTTTTGTAGAAGCTAAAAGAAATAACCTCATAGTAGTTTGGTAAAGTTGTCTTACAAAAGTAGTAATTTGTTTCTGAACCTACACGTAGCCTTTCTTTTTTTGTTGTCGATTTGTAGTACAGGTAGTTCGTTTTGAAGCTGCTTGATATTCTGTTTCACTTGCAATCTTTCATATATTCCAAAGTAAAATACATAGCAGCTTGATAAATTAAATAGATGTTAGCAGTGACCTCCATGTTTGTTTCAATCCTTACAGCAGTCTCGCATGGAGGATCGTTTGGACAGACTAGATGATGCGATCCATGTGTTGCGGAATCACGCTGTGGGACCTTCCACCAGTTTACCTGCTGGTCACAGTGATATTCACAGTTTATTGGGACCATCCCATACTGCACCAGTTGGAAGCCTCAGTTCAAACTATGGAGGATCAAGCCTTGTTACAAACAATCGATCGGCTTCAATGGTAAGGTAGCCCTCATCTTCCTCGTAATAACCCTAAAGACTGCTGCCCTAAGTGTTTCCATGAAACCTTTGGGGAAGAGTCCCTTCAAAAGGGAGGTAAAGAGAGGCTTTAAGTTTCCCTTATCGTCTGGGCAGTTATTGGGTAAGCATTGACCTATAAAGTCCTGTATGAGTATGTACAAGAAGCAGCAGCTTTCTACAGATAGCATTTTAGCTTAAACCTCCATTTCATTTTTCCAGATGTGTAAACATTAACACAACAGTTTGTGCCTTGGAATAGTGGGCAGAAAGTTTGAGTAACAGTGCAGTAAAATTAGGCTAAATTTCAAGGAATATATTGTAGGAAAACTGTTCATTATGCTTTAGAATCTACCTTCAATAGCAGAAAAAAATGTGAAACTTTACACAAGTTCAAATTTAAACTTTACTTCTAAATGAAATAAAAATGGGTTAATTTTAAAAACAGCTAGAATTGAAGTAACAAAGTAAGGAAACAATTTTAGATTAATCCCTCAAAAGAGTAAAATAATTCAATCCATATTTGAAAAAATGTGGTAATCCTTGGGGACAGGATAAGCTTCTACAACCAACCCTTACACATCAGAAATTCTGTTTGGAATGTCTAACATTATTTTCTATCTAGGTTGCTTTTAAAGGAGTAAAATTCTTTTTGAACCTGCTATTTAATTAATACCATGTGTTTGCATGTCTATGGCATGGTTCTTAACATTCACTGCCTCCTGAGAAATACTCTATTAAACAGATTTCTAGCTGTAAGCCATGTGATCAAGGCTAAAAGTCACCTATCATCAAAATAAGTAGGTGTCCCAAATGCTGAAGACTTGTGTTCTGTAAAATAGGTTTGGTTCCAGATTTCCAAAGTCAAGCATTAATCAGCCATTTATATTCATTTCGAGTACCCCAAGGTAAACATCAGACAAGGCTTCCTGGCTTGTGAGACCACTGTTTTCCACAGCCCAGTGATACCAGATTCCTGCATGTCTTCACAACAGCATGGTTTTGTTGTTTTGTAACATCAGAAAACTTGAAATTTAGACTCCTTTTAAATTAGTGTTTAGTGCTGTTTAATAAACTGGTAATTGTAAAAATATTTATGAAGTATTGAAATACAAGGGGGGCTACTAGTAGTATTAGTGAAGTCACTCTAATGGTATAAAATCAATAGGAGGGGCCAGGGATCTAGCTCAGTGGCGTAAGTGCCTGCCTGGCAAGCACAGGGTCCTGAGTTCAATTCCTAGTCCCCCGCCCCCCGAAACAAAAAAAAGTTAAAATCAATAGGATTGTATTGTGCAAATAGGAATCTAGAATACCAAACTAATAATTTGTTGACATACTACATTTATCCTTATTTAGAAGAATGACTTAAAAATCAATGTACTTGAATCCCCTCAACTGCAACATTTGAATTTCTTACTTCATTTTTTAATCATAATTTTCTGTCTTAGTAACTCACTGCTTTTATTCCAACTTATCTCCTGTAATATTTGATACCTCTGTCTCCTCCCAACTAAATGTGGAATTCATGTAAAATGAAATTTCTGTCTTGGGGAAGTTATTTATGCCAACTTGGATGTGCCTTAATTTTAAAAAAAAGATTTTTCAAAATCTAGTCCTCCAAAGTCATGTAGAAAGCTAGTACATTTTAAAAGGACTGGTAGAGGGAGTCTTTGGGGTGCTTTAGTTTGATTTGGTTTGTTTTTTTGGTTGGGGGTGTTGGTGGTATACTAAGGATTAAACCCAAGGCTACCACTAAGCTGGATTCCTAGATCTTTTTCTTTTATTTTGAGACAGTGTCTCACTACATTGCCTAGATTGGTCTCAAATTTGCCATGCTCCTGCCTCAGCCTTCCAACTGCTGGGAATACAGGTGCGCAACACCACACCCAGCTTGAGAGAATAATTGTTTCATTAGATATTGTCCTGAAACTTTTAGTTCAGAAAATAGTTCCTAATACATCACCTACAGATGTCCCAACCTACTTGCCTACTTCAGAAAATTAACCAAAAAACTGCTAGAGGTAGCCTTTTTTTTCTGGAAGCATGCCTTCTTATGGATGTGTTTTATTTTTTATTTTATTGGCACATTTGAGATATATATAACGATAACATTGATCATAGGTAGACATAGTCTTAGAAGAAAACAGTCTCAAAAGTAGTCTAGGAAAAGGATCTAGTGAGATGCTGGATGGCTCTGGCATGGTTGGAGCAGCATCAAGGCCCCAGAAGGTAAAGCCACGCTGTTGCTCAGTGTGTCTCTCAAGACACAGTATATTTTCCATTCTTACGTCCTGGTGAGAGGCACACGCCCGTTAAAACCTTGCCAGACATCATCTGCGGCTCCGAGGCTCTCACTAGTACTTCCCGGCAGTGAAGAGCCTGTATTTCTGCCAAGTTTATGCTCAAAATAGAAAGTAAGTAGTTGACAAAATTTGACACTGTCAGGTGAGTCAGTATTCATCTCCCACTTGTCAGAGGTCAGCTTTTCATCTGAGAGTCGTTCTTGCTTTCAAAAAAGATCAAATGATGGGACATAGGGAAGAACAAGGTCAGTCAGTGACTTCAAGCTGAGGGGCACCTGTTGCTGGTGAGATGGTACCCTAACTCCAGGCTGAGTTGGCCAGACCGTTGAGGACCGTAGCACTGTGACTCCCACTGAGTCAGGCATTTGGCTGGGGAGGACTCCGGGGCACTTACGGCCCAGCGTCCTTTGGGTGATCATGGAATCCCCTTGCCCGTGTGCTCGACAGCCACCTGTATGGAATCAGCCTTTCATATTCTTGACAGGTGTGTGATTTTGGTACCAGCAGTGGCTTTCGTCTTGCAGTGCAAACAAGTCAGTGATTGACTACCTGTATTATAAAGTCTTCATATCAGAACTTGTCCTTGGTCAGGGAAACGGCTGGTGCTGAGAACAAGCTCTCTCTGGTTGGTTTGTTTCTTGGGGGGCTGGTGGGTTGGTTGGATTGGTTTCGTTGGTTTGTGGTGGTGTAGTTGTACCCAGGGTGCACTGAGCCACACTGCAGCCCTCTGCGTTGCTCTGAGTTGTAACCGAATTATGCCTTTAAAGTTATCTATGCCTGACAGGGTTGATTTGTAAGAGATTCATCTTACTGCCTTAGAATGAAATAATTGTCTAGTAGTTTTAAGCATTCTAGAAGAGACTGACATTTTAGACAGAGGTGTTAAGACTGTCACCAGAAATACACATTAATAGAGGTCAGTATTAAGAACTTAACGTTTGCTGTTGTTTCTTTTAACAAGACATGCTTGACTGCAATAATACCAGAGTTTAGAATTTAATAGAATTTCAGTTAGAGAAGACTTTTCACATATTTTAGCTACTGAATATACATAAAGATTAAATTCCCTGAAAGCTGATTATATCAGAAGAAGAAACCACTTTACCACTGAACTACATCCCTAACCTTTGCTTTTCTTTTTGAATGGAATTAGTTTTTGTTTACTTAATTTTTTATTCCTATTCAGTATTCTTATGATTCCTCTATATTTGCCTAAAACAAATATAAAACTTAAGACTTTCTGTCAAATACTCCAGTGTGTGAACTTGATGTGTCATTTTAATTTTAAAACACAAAGTCAGACTTTTTAGAGCTATTGTAATGTCAGCACTGGGCTTCAGGTTTGTTCCCATTTACTTAATATAAGAGTAAACTTTTGGAATAAACTGGTGACAAGAAAATTCAGTGAAAAACTGAAAATGAATGGAATCATTTCATGTGGGCATTGCACGGAAGTCTCACCAGCATAAAAGTTACTGTACATCCCATTTGATTGTGGATGTGACACTGAAGTAGCGAGGCTCAACAAGAGCTTAGCTTCAGAGTAGCGCTTCTGTCTGTAACAGAATGTTTAGTTATGCCTCAGTCAGACCATGATTTCAACTGAAGACCGAGCTGAGATTAGAATTTGGTATACTAATAGCAGCTTGATGTAGAAGAAACAGTACAGAACCATGCATGGGGTCTTCTGATTTCATGAAAAACCCTAAGGAAATGTAATCAAAGCATTTTAATTTGGGGGGTATTCCTGGAGATTTTTATTCTTAGGCAAATGGCATATTTTATTCAAAATTACTTAAGCATCTCTGTTATCAAAATAGATTTAGAATCTGTTTTCCATCTGAATAGTAGTTAATTTTAGTAGTATGGATTTGTATATTGCAGAAAACGTGTCAGTTTCATCTGAATAGAGGATTTTAATGATGACTGCTGTGTTACCATTTCAGCCTAGTTTTTTCCTAAATTGACAATTCCTAAAATTTTTATTTTGATTAAGGTACATTTTGGTGCTTTGTGTTTCATTAACATTTTAAAATTAAAAATTGTTCAAAATGGCAACTTTTTGAAAGTTAGGAAACCAGAAGAGTTACGCATTTTTGGAAGCATCATTTAAAAAAGAAGCATAAGAAGTTGTATACTACCACTTCTCTATAATAGAACTTCTCTTTAAATAAAATACCTTAGGGTAGACAGTTGATAAAGACCCTTTAATCCATCTATAGATTAAAATACTGAATGATTTAAACCATTAGTATCCAGTGAAAAGTACAAATTGAACAAATTACTAGAATGGCACTCAAAATCAGAGGAATTCATACTAAGTTTCATTTGGTCGCTTAATTCACAATACCTTCTATTCATAAACTAACCAGATTTAACGTTTTTCCATTGTGAGTGCTAAGGCGTTTGGCTGGGTTAAATGCAAACAAGTGCCTTGTGGGGTGTGCCGACAAAGTCAGGCCGTACACAGACTGCGAAGGCTCAGTGTGCAGCATGATGTCATTTAACGGGATGGGCCTTCTGTTCTGAAATAAGGCTTTTCATAATAATAGAAATTTAAAGCGTAGCAGGCAAGAGCTTTGCCTTCTCTGATACACCTCCTTCAAGGCAGCCTGTCAGCTGTATGCTAACGAGCTGGACAATGAAACCGGGTCCTATCTGGCTGGTCCAAGGCTCCAGGCTCAAAGAACTGTTTATCCACCTGTTGTGCTTGAAGTGGGTGTAGAACAGCAGATAAAGGGAGAGTGTGGAGCCAGTGTAAGGGTTAGGCAGAACTGTAGCACTGTGACATTCTCTACAAAATATATGAGGCCATTTGCAAGGTGAATCAAGTTACAAAGAAAAAGTTCCTGCTAACATGAAAAACGCCAGACTTAAAGCTTTCAGCTTGTCTGAGACCATTGTTAAAGGTTTGCATTTGTACTATGTTCTCCAGATTCTTCTGAAACCCAGTCATGTAAGTTGGTATGAAAAAATACTTAGTTTGTATTCCATAGAGGCAAAAATACTTGCTGGAATTTATATTACAAAACAAATCAAGTAATTCTCATGATTTTCCCTAAGGGAAAGACAGAATCCTTAAGATTTATTGTTTAGATAATAGTCCTGTGTCTCCAAGCCTTTCATTAAGAAGAAGGTGATAGGATATTTTTATTAGTTAAGTTTCAGAGAAATAAAAAAAAAATTTATACTAATAAAATAAATCAGAATTTAACAGGTATATTTTCCCTTAGTTGAGTGAAAATTCAGTTTTTATTGTTTCAAGATACTGTCCTTCAGAACTGTAAAATGGTTCACATGTATAATATGTAGTGAATAAATGTTTTTAATATGATAGTTTAAGCTCCTAGCTAAGAACAGAATTAACACATATTACCAGAGATTATGGAAAGTTTTAAGTCCATGCTATTATAAATACAAACAAACATCTCAGCTGTCCCTTCAGCCTGCAAAATTTTCCTAAGCCAATTAAGATTGTCTTAGTGATATGTTATCTTTAGAATAGGCCCAGGCTTCTAAAGTTCCAAGCTATATATTCTAAGGTTGCAGCTCTATATTATGTTTATCCCACGTCTATTTTTATAAAATGGATTTTGAACTGATTTTCCGTGTAGATCAGTGAGTAGCCCATAGTTAGCAAGACACCCTCATGTGTTAAGAACACACATGGCCAAGATGCCTGCCTGGGAGACAGGATTTCATGAAACATTTTAAAAATAAATGTCTCTCGATTAGGGTTTTTAGTCCACTTTTTCACTGGTTATAAGGATATGTATTTCAGGTTGTTTCTTGGGATACCAGAATGAAACCAAGGGCCAAACTAAACTATAACCTCAGCCTCCCCAATGCCCTTTTTTCGTTTTTGTTTTTTTTTTAAATTTGAGACATGGTCTAGTTAAGTAATGAAGTGGCCGGCACTGGGCTCAGATTTGCAGGTTTGTGGTCCTCTTGCCTCAGCTTCCCAGAGCACTGGGATTACAGGCATGCTCCACCATGCCCAGCCTTCAGATTTTTTTTCAAATGCTTTGAGGGAAGGGGAAATATAAGGCTAAAACTTACAGTGGTGAGAAGGGGATTGGAAGGCAGCTGTCAATTCTACAGTCCCCTTTATGATTCTAATCCATGATGAAGTTTATGTGGCTTTAAAAAAAGGACATAGTCAGTTCTTGAATATCCACACAAGGAGTGTCACAAGTAATTCTCAGCAATGACTGACCCTCTGGTAATTTCAGAAGAAGCCACGGAGTACAGTACATGGGTTTGTAAAGAGTGTGTTAAGGATGAGA
Organism: Chinchilla lanigera; assembly: GCF_000276665.1. Lineage (NCBI taxonomy): Eukaryota > Metazoa > Chordata > Mammalia > Rodentia > Chinchillidae > Chinchilla > Chinchilla lanigera. The sequence goes on along the minus strand of NW_004955450.1, from coordinate 17,001,101 downwards.
ATAAGGGTGAGAGACAAACATTTCTTTAAAGTTTGGGAGAAAAACCAGTGTAGTCTATTCAGCCCCACAGCCAAAAGGTCTGCACTGCCTAAAGCTTTGCTCGGGTTCTTTTTGTTTGACTCACAGAAAACCAAAGGGTAAACTTGTATAGGGACATTTATACTTCTTAGGGTAAAATTCATATAGTCATAAGATACAAAAGCCATATTAATTACTCAAGGAGTTAGCACTGACAGTTTTTGAGGATTGAAGGATTTACTGAGAAACGGTTGTTTTTAGGTATAACTCCAGGCAATAAAAAGCTTCTCTATCAGAAGTTTTACTGAAAATACTGCAACAGCTAAATATATAGTCATGTTTGCATGATTTTTTTTATTTCAAGTTAATATGGCTTTAATACATTTGATTAAAGTTGCTGCCTAGCAATGCAAATTTTTTTCAAGTTACTGTATTTTGTTTTGCCTTTGCCACTCTTGAAAACTATCGAGGAGAGGCAGTTAGAGAAAGAAAAAATAAGATGCTGTATGTGTTTAGGTGTCAACTTTAAATAAATATTATTAGTTCTTAGAGTGTAGCAGTATTTTGTTAAATAGAAGGCCATATAAGGGGCTGGGGATTTAGCTCAGTGGCACAGCGCCTGCCTGGCAAGCGCAAGGTCGTGAGTTCGGTTCCCGGTACCAGAAAGAAGAAAAAAAAAAAAAAAAAGAAGGCCATATACATTTTAAATTACCAGTATTTAGGTAGTACATGACGTACGATTTGGGGGGCCAGGGATGGAGCTCCTCAGCACAGCACGTGTCTGCCTGCCTGTCAAGCACAATGTCCTGAGTTCGATTTGTAGTATCCAAAAAAAGAAATATATGGTCTTGAATTCATGTAGGATCAATAACAGACCTTTATGTATGGCCTTACAGCATACAAAACACTTTATCTCTAGTAGCTCATTTGGCTTCTTGTAAAAACCTTTGTGGAATTTAAAATCTGGAAATTGTATTTTTTTTTTTTATTTTTATTTTTTTTGGTTTTTCTCCGGTACCGGGAACCGAACTCACGACCTTGCGCTTGCCAGGCAGGCACTTTTGCCGCTGAGCTAAATCCCCAGCCCCTTGTACTTTTTTTTTTTTTTTTAAAAGTCATATTTGGATTTGAAAACCAGAAAAGTGGCATCTAAACAATGTCTTCAAATTGGGGTGAGTGTTACTGTTTTCTGTATTAAACCCTGGAAAAGAGTTTAGAGAAAACTGGATAAAAGGATGTGTACTTGTAGTTCAGCCACTCAGGAAGCCAAGATAAGGAAGCATAGGCCCAGGATTTGAGGTCAGCATGAGCAACATAGTGAGACCCAGTCCTCCCCACATCCCCAAAGAAGTAACAGTCCTGACCTCGTTTTCTGTTGTTTTCACTTTAGGTTGGAGCTCATCGGGAAGATTCTGTTAGTCTCAATGGCAATCATTCAGTCCTGTCTAGTACCGTCGCTGCTTCAAGCACAGACCTGAACCATAAAACACAAGAAAACTATAGAGGTAGCTGTATTTCAGTTTTTAGCAGCAACACAGATACCATTTGGAATACTGTCGTCACGTTCGCAGAGAGAACAAACGTCTGTGATGAGCAGTCCTGGGGCGGGGGATCCCAAGTAGCGATGTTGCTGCATGAGTGTGGGGAGGTACCAGGTCCCATCTGCACAGTAATGGGTACGCCCTGACCGACAGAGCCATGTGCACACTGTCACTTTACGTATGAGGTTTGAACCTGCTCCTTCTTTTGTCTTGTCTGTTCCTCCATTGCTTCTTGTGAATGACCCTGTGCATGATCCCTAGGGACAATGAGAGAGTTATTTCTAAGTATATTAAAAACTGAACGATGCCGGGCATGGTGGCACACACCTGCAATCCCAGCACTCGGGAGGCTGAGGCAGGAAGATCGCAGTGAGGTCGAGGCCAGCCTGGGCTACAAAGTGAGCCCAAGGCCAGCCTGAACTGCAAGTGAGACCCTGCCTCAAAAAGAAAAAAAAAACTGAGTGATGATAACTAGTGTTTTGAAGATTGTAATTTAATTGGAGATGCAGTTTTGATTAAAAAAAAAAACAGATTGCTAATACTGTTGACAATAAAGCTTATAAATAAGTATAAATGTAGAGGTAATATTAAGACCACCAAAATAAAGTTCTCCCAGTTACATTTAACTGTGCTGCCTATTTTGTTGTTTATCTGGGAAAACGCTCACTTCCTTTAGCTTGACAGCATCTTAGAAGTTAGTTTCTAAAGTACATCAAGTTTCTCAACCTTAATTACTTGGTAAGCAGTGCCTGAAAGTAAGCACTGGATAATCATCGTGGTTGGGCTTGTTCTTTTAAATACAAGTACTATGAAATCATACAAAGAATTTGGACATGCTTTTCCCGGCTTTGAGTACTGTACTTTCCTACATACTCACATTTCTGTCATACTCCTGCAACAACTAAGGGCGTTCACCATCCAGAGAGCTCTTTACTCTCTTCGCTGGAACTGACAAGTGAGTCCGCTGGTTTGTTTCCTTTGCCTCTTTGTAGGTGGCTTGCAAAGTCAGACTGGAGCTGTCATTCCAACAGAAATCAAGACCGAAAACAAAGAGAAAGATGAGAACCTTCATGAACATCCTTCATCAGATGACATGAAATCAGATGATGAATCCTCCCAGAAAGATATCAAGGTCTCATCTAGAGGCAGAACAAGGTATTTGTTAGTATCCAGGTTTAAATTTTACTCGTTTGTTACAAGTGGAAGGACTTGGGCAGTTGAAGCATTATTGTGTGTTCATTAACTGCCAGCTGTGTTCTAGATACTGTGTTGGGAATTTTTATATATGTTTGTCCTGTTTAATCTTCACATTATACCTACAAGGAAATCTATGAACGTTTGATTCCAAAATTATGTTTTCCATTATGCCATACCATTTTAGAATCTGCATGTAAAAAAGAATTACATCACTTGCCTCAAGTTGCTCAAGTCTGTGAGACAATCAGAGGAAAAATAGCTGTGATAGGTTAAACTGCGTGATGCAGACGTTTAGATACATTCAACTAAAAAAAATATTTTGTATATTAATTTAGGACTTAGAGACCACATGCTGGGGATACAGCTCAGAGGCTCAAGTGCCTGTCTGGCATGCTCAAGGTCCTGAGTTTGATTCCCGGTACAAAAAAAAAAAGACTTATACACCACAACGATATATGTGCACCCATGTTTATAGCAGCACAATATGTCATAGCAAAATCTTGGAAACAACCCAAATGCCCATCAACTGAGGAATGGATAAAAAAATGTGTGTTTTTATACAATGGAGTACTACTCAGCTATAAAGAAGGATAAACTGGAGACATTTATAAGGAAATGCGTGCGACTTGAGCCCATACTTACGAGTGAAATAAATCAGTCTCGCATGTGTAAACATCATCAGTCTCTCATGTGTAAACATCAGTACTAGACAAGAGGTGAAACACCCCTAAGAATCTGAAAGAGTAAATAAGACTCAAAATGTACAGTAGGTATTTTGAAATGGAAGAAAATGCTCAAATGGAAGAGAAACAGGAATGGGGTAAAGGAGAAAAGAAGGGCCAAGGAAAATACAAATATATGTATATAGATACACACAGATGAGATAGTTATACTACTAATTGCTGCTAGCTCATTGCAAAGAAAGGTTTATGCTTATATTGCTCAATCAATTTTTCATGCCTTTATCTTGTAATACGAGCAACTGCTTTAAAGATAACAATACGCAATGTACTAACCATTGTTACTCTCCTACAGTCTTGTTTTGAAATCTTATATCATTGTCTTTATTATTTTTTCTTTTAAATAAAAATAATAGGGCTGGGGATTTAGCTCAGCGGCAAAAGCGCCTGCCTGGCAAGCGCAAGGTCGTGAGTTCGGTTCCCGGTACCGGAGAAAAACCAAAAAAAAAAAAATAATAATAATAAAAAAGAAAAAAATGTCAAGAAAAGAATTACATCATAAGATTCTTGTTTAGTTAAAACTAGTTGTTAATAAACTGTGGCCACTGGGCTAGTAGAAGACAGCTTACCGGGCTTATATTTATACAGGAAGTTTTATTGGAATACCACCACATCATTTGTTTTTGTGCCGTCTGTGGCTGCTCTTGCTTTACATTGGCAGACTTGAGTAGTTGCTGCAAGAACCATATGGCCCACAAAGCTGAAAATATTCACACCTGGCCCATGACAAAGTTCGCTGGCTCCTCATTTAAACAATAATTTGAAAAAAGGATGGAAAAGAGCCCTAAGTGAGCTGAAGTTGCCAAAGTTTTCTAGAAACTGGATTTGACTTTGCTTTTAAGCATTAATATAAGTACATAGTACATTTTCAGATGATTTCCAGATTCTTCAGATTTTTATTCTACTGCTAATCAAAATTAAAATGATTTCGTATAGTATTTGTGGTACATACTATCTCTTGGTACATGTATCTATTTGTACATAACATACAGATACTTTCACAGTTACTTATGCATATACATAAAATACAGATAAGTTTAAAACATTGTTTCATGTATTAAATTATGGTGCAAAATTTACAGTGAGTATGGTAGATATGACTAGAAGAAGTAACATGTTCCTTCCTACCATTCAGGTACTTTCTTCCTGGTACTAGGGACTGAACCCAAGGCCTTCACACTGAGCTGTTTTCCCAGCTCCCCTTTCCCCCCTATTTGAGACAGGGTCTCTCTCAATTGCCCAGGCTGGGCTTGAATTTGTAAACCTCCTGCCTCAGCCTCCGAGAGTGCTGAGAGTACAGGTGAGCACCATCACACCTGGCTTTATTCACATACTTTAAAGATGTCCTTTTGCCTTTTGACGTTCTCACTATTTCTAATGCCTAAACATTTTCTCCTGGGAAAAATGAAGTTTAAGATCTTGCTGCTGTCATTTTAATTCATTGTACTCAACCAAGGAATGTAAATAAGGAAGTAAAAACAGGCTAATGGAATCCAGAGGCCATTCCTTTTGAAGCCTCTTAACTAGTTTTATTATTCATAAAGAATTTTAAGGGAGGTCATTTGCGTGTGTCCTTCTCTGTACCTGCACATCAGGAGTCAGGAAGCCCTGTCTGAAGAGCCAGCTGACTGTGAGTACTGCAGGCTTTGTGGGCCACGTTGTCTCGGTCACACGTCCCCATTTCTGCCATGCAGCCTGAAAGAGTACAGAAGCGGTGAGCGTGGCTGGGCCAATCCAATCTTCCTTACAAAAGCAGGCCGTGGGTTACCGTCCCGTAGTGTAGGTCATCAGAAATTGAGAGGCAGTGGAATAGGTTCATACCAATTAATAGGTTACTCACATCACCTTTGCACAAAGTTAGGCTGACTTGAATCAAGGCATCATTACCTACTAGTGGCCCTGGACAACTTACCAAAGCTCTTGGAGACCAGTTTCTCCTCCTCCAAAAGTAGGCTTTGTGGTGGTATTCTTGTGGAAACAGCCAGGAAGTGAGACGCATGAAAACCCTTGGTGCACTGGCGTACCGTACGCACTGAGGAAGGGCACTGTGCCAGTGTGACGGTAGTGTTGGTGTGGTTACAGGTCTGCTTGTGGTGAGCACGGCCTGCTTTCCTGTTCTGTGCCACCAACCAGTCAGCGGTGTGATTTCAGGGTGGCTGATTTCCCAGATTCTCAGTGGTTCCCAAACCAGCTGCGACCCTTGGAATGCTTTGGCAGTACAGGTCCCCGGTCCAGCCTTTACGAGGAGACCCGGAGGCTGTCTTTATGGGTCCCTGGAGAGCCTGGCGAGCAGCTCAGTTTGGACACCTTTGGACCAGGTGATTTAAGGCCCACTGAAGTTAAAAAGCCGGCGACTCTGAATTATCGAAGAATGCATTTATGTAATTCTTGATTAGCTAATAAGAATTTATTATATGCTTAATTTTTTGTGGAATAATGAAGTACTAGACAAGACGTGAAACACCCCATCTTTGTGTGCATTATTTTAAGGTTCTGGGGAGCTGAGCTCAGTAGTTCATTCCTGAAGTGGGAATAGAACTTCCTAAAAGTCACTGTGAGACATCTTCCTCAGATTTTACTTTTCTGATTATGTGGCCTATTTTCAATCGGGAAATGCAGAGAGACACAAAAATTACAAGAAATCTTACTAGCCAGAATTAACCCACTGTTTCCATTTTAAGGACTCTTTCCATAAATAAATCTCAAATTAGAATTAAGCCAGACATAAGTTGTATAATTTCAGGGTTTTTCCCCTCAACAATGTATTTTTAGCTTTTTTTACTTGCCCTGAGTATTTTCTGCAACATGTTTGTTTTTGTTTGGGGGCCACCTTTATTGAGACTTAATTCCTACCTAATAAAACTCACCAATTTTAAGTGTACAGGCTTTGCCCTTTGACAAAATGCGTATTAAATGCATAGCTAAAATTTTTATATTTTTCTTTTTGACTGTAAAATACATAGCCATCACCATTTTGATGACAGAATATTTTCACTACTCCAGAAAATCTCCTCATGTCCCTTTGTAGTCAACCCCCGCTCCAGGCTTGGCACTCATACATTGTCTTTTCTAGAAGTCCACGCAAATGGAGTCACGCAGTATGTAGTCTTCCATGGCTGGCTTTTTTTTTTACCTAGCATAAACTACAACTTGAGCTTTAGAGACTGTCCGGTAATCCATTATCTCAAGTACTGTGATTTATTTAACCAGCCTCCTGTTGTTGGGTTCCACTATGTTGCTAATATAAGTAATTTTGTGATCAACTCGTTATATAACTTTCTGTGTACCATGAACTAAGAAAAACTAGTAGTATAAATGAAACAGGTTAGCATATCTATTGAAATAGTTCAGAAACACCAGAACAGAATTTGGGGAATTACATGGTTTGAGTTTTTCAAACATGTGATACTTGTTTCTGTATCTTATTTTACTTAATACTGTATTTTCAAGTTGCATCCATTTGCCTGCGGATTCCTCAAATTTATCTTTCTTTATGGCATAGTACTCCCCTGTATATAAACAGCAGGTTTTCTTTATCCCTTCATCTGTTGATGGATATATACACTGTTTCTAAGGTCTAGATGTTAAAGATTGTATCTGTTTGTTTCTTTTTTGTAAAAGTCTTTTTTGTCTTACGAAGTTTATGCTGAGTAACATTTTGGCTCTATTTTTTTTAATTCACTGTGTAGCCCAGGGTTACCTTGAACTCACAGAGTGCCACATTTTGGCCATTTTCTTAAGACCATAGGTTGGGTGTGGTGGGTGGTGCATGCCTGTAATTCCAGCACTCAGGAACTGAGGTAGGAGGGTCACTTCGAGTTCAAGGCCAGCCTGGACTACACAGTGAGTTCAAGGCCAGCCTGAACTACGTAGCAAGACCTTGTCTCAAAATGTAAAAAAATAAATAAATAAAATAAATTTTGCATGCTTATATCTGGTAATCTGAACAACTACTTTGAAGATAACAATATACAATATAATAACCATTGTTAATTTCCTATCATCTTGCTTTGAAATTTTGTATTTCTATTTTTTTTATAGAAGAGCGCCTTTTATTTTCTTTATTAACACCTATGTGTGTTAAGAAACAGTAAACTCATTATGTATTGACCTAAGGACTGTAACATGTTTGCATTACGACTATTTTCTGGGGAAAAAAATGCACATCTGTATCTCTAATTATATCCTTAGGAGGAATTTCTAAAAGTTAAAATTTCCAGTCAAGAGGTAATGAACATTTTAAGGCCTTAAATTTATCTTGCCAGTTTGTCCTTCACTCCGGTTCTCCCATATTTCACAGTTATCACCACTGATGATGATCTTTCTATCTAGGAAAATGTGGCCTTATTTTTTTTTTCTTTTCTTATTGAGGCAAGTTCTCACTGTGTAGTGCAGGCTGGACTTGAACTCACTGTGTAGCCCATGCTGGCCTCAGACTCGCAGTGACCCTCCTACCGCAGGCTCCCAAGTGCTGGGATTAGAGCCATGCACCACCGTGCCCAGCAGAAGTAGACACTTTTTGACATGTTTCTCTTAGTTTGTGTCTTAAGCTTTTCTTTTTTCTGAGGACAGAACTGCCACAAGATATTCAAGAGCCTATTCAGTGGTCATAAATTGAGTTGATCAGTTTATGAAACCTCATGTACTAGGACAGTGCTTTAAACTTCAGTGTGCTTGTGAGTCAGGGAGGGGTTTTGTTAAAATGAAACTTCTGAGTCCTTATGTTTGGGGTAGAATGTGAGGGTCTGTGGTTTTAAACAGGCTTACAGTAAAGCTGCTGATCTGTGGACCACATTTTGTGTACCAAGGTGCTATAACATTATGTGGTTGATACTATGTTCCTGAAGTTTCACTAGCATAGAGATATCTTTGTGCTAAAATATGCAATGAGGGCTGGACATGGTGGTACACACCTATAATCCCAGCACTTGGGAGGCTGAGGCAGGAGGAGCATTGCGAGTTTAAGGCCATCCTGGGCTACAAAGTGAACTCAAGGCCAGCCTGACCTGCATAGTGAGACCCTGTCTCAAAAAGACCAAAAAAAAAGCAGTGAAATGCATTAAAATAAATGTATGTGATATAATTTCAACTATATGATTGTGTATGTGTGTTAAAGAAAGTCTGGAAAGAGATACACAGTCATACTAAGTGAAGCTATTACTGCTGTTAGGGATTTCCACTTCCACCTCTGCACTTGACAACACTGCAGTCAGCCTGTCTGTCTTCTAGAGAAGCTAACGGACATTCTTGTTCTCTTATTTTCCAGTAGTACTAATGAAGATGAGGATCTGAATCCAGAACAGAAAATAGAAAGGGAGAAGGAAAGGCGAATGGCTAACAATGCCAGGGAACGCTTGCGCGTGCGGGACATTAACGAGGCGTTCAAAGAGCTTGGCCGGATGTGTCAGCTTCACTTGAAGAGTGAAAAGCCCCAGACAAAACTCCTTATTCTTCACCAGGCCGTGGCCGTGATCCTTAGCTTAGAACAGCAAGTCAGAGGTGAGTAGGTCCAGCGGGGACCTGTCTCCAGTTGTTCCTTCACTTGGGAAGCTTGTAAGTTCTCCCAGCACTGCTCCCGTGGTGTTGTCGGGATCCGCTTTCCCCTGCAGTTGTCTCTCCTGTCTCGCTGTGTCGGTGAGCATCTGCAGGTTTACTGCTTCCCGCAGAGCAGTCAGTGAGCCTCCAGACAAGGTGGCAAGCAGGCGGCTCTGCCTCTGCTCGGCAGTGGTGCCTCTGCACTCGCGGGCTGCCCCTCCCTGTCCTCCCTGCTCCTGCCCGTCTCCCTGCTGTTCCATGTCTGGTCTACTGTGGAGCGCCTCCAAGGTCCTGCTGGTTCATAGATGCCTAGCTGTGGCTCCTGAGGGCTTTGCCAGACGTAAAGAGCCGAGTCAGTAAGGCCTTGGGCGTCTTCGCGACGCTGGTTCAGAATTCCATGGCCTCGGCTGATGTGCGTGGCCTTGCCTGTGTCTGTCTGTCCCTGAGGGCCAGAGTGTGGTGTGTAAAGATTCGTGTGCTGCTAATTTAGGCAACTGCCCTGTTTTATTTTTCATGAAGGTTAATGGATTTTTGAAGAAGTTTTGAAACTTCATTTCTTCAGTGTACATTTATCCCATTTGGTGCCTGGGCTAGCCAGCTCTATCCTAGACCTTGTCACCCAGTAACAGAAGTTTCCTGCCTTTCAGGGTTCCACCATCAAGCTTATGTTTTGGTAGATGCCTGTATATCTTGTCAGAGTTATAACTCTCTTATCCCAAGCCCTACGTCAGGGAATTCATAAACAGTACCCTGGATTCCAGGGCCTACCAGTGGTCTTTCTTCAGTGAGAGCAATTCTTTCTTACTTAGTGAATGTTTATGTTAAATCTTACTTGAAAAAGCTTAATAAAAGTGTAGGCATCCGCAGATGCGGAAAAGTCCAACCATAAGCTCTCAGTACTGATCACAGGAAAAAAAGGCCTTAGGAAGTCAGAGAGAACATAAACAAACTTTCAGGAAATCAGATAGTAATAATTCATTCACCCATCCACTTCTCGCCAATATATTTAATGTATAGGATGACGTGTGTCTTATTTTTGTGGGTAACCAAGCTACTGTTAAAACCAAATAATTGCTAGGCCTGTTATAAAACCCTGAAGTATCTGTAGAGGGAAGTGTTACTGAAACTTAATCTTCAAGGAGATGCAGGCTGTGCAAGTAGCAAGGCACCTGTGCTCAGGAGTCCAGTGTGCTCGCCCACCACCCTGACGCCACACAGCCAGATGCTGTTGAGGTTGCTGCCTGCATCTGCGATAGGAGAGTCTTACTGTCTTCTCAGAAGGGCGTCCAGGGTTTGTCCTAGCACAGCACCTTTCCCCTACCCTGTGTTAGAGCCGGATACAGGGTAATTTGTGTTCTTGAAAACATTTTAAGAGCAGAGATGCCTACTTAGATCCACGCTGTTCACGTGAGGAATGTGTTTGAAATAAGGTATACAAACTGCACCGTCTGAGTGAACCTTACGCCTTTCTAACACTTGACATTGCAGTGGTGCTATGGTGGCATCGGAGAGAGTGTGGCCTCTGGCTCCTCCAGCTGCCTGTAAATTTCCTGATCACACAGTTCTGAAAACTCTGGAGAGTCTTCCACAGTTTAGAGTGTGAACAGATCTACTGAACTGTAACTTTATTGGGGATAGCCTTGGTACTCAGAAAAGCCTGTTTTCTTCTTTTTCTCTCTGGGCTACAGCCTGAAGCCTTCATCTTTATCTTGTGGTCCTAGAATTACTGAAAGACTCTAAAAGGTGTTCTGAGAGCTGCAGGACAAGCTCAGAACCTCTGCACAGCTGCAGCTTCGACAGCACCTTCCATGCTCGTTGTCGACAGTGTTTTTTCCTAGATTTTGTCTCCGGCAGGTGGTGGTGGTGATGTTCTTTTCCCAGTCCTGAGGATTGAATCCTGGGCCTTCACACTAAGCTATGTCCCCACCCCCACCCCCTTTTCTTGAGACAGGGTCTCATGGATCACCCAGGCTGAGCTTGAATTTATAATTGTCCTGCCTCAACCTCCCAGAGTGCTGGGATTGCAGGTGTATACCACATCACCCAGCTATGTCCAGCAGTTTCTATGAAGACACGCACTTTGTGGGTTTTGGGGGGGTTTTTTGTTTGGTTGGTTGGTTGTTTTTTTGGGTTTTTGTTGTTGTTGTTGTTGTTTTCTGGTACCGGGAATCGAACTCACGACCTTGTGCTTGCTAGGCAGGCACTGTGCCTCTGAGCTGAACTCCCAGCCCCGAAGACACACGCTTTGTTCACAGGCCCTACTTTGGGCATCGTCTGAACTCTGGCTCCTGGTTTAGGATGGCTCTCAAGTACTTTTTCTGATTAGCCCAACCTGTCCCCGCTGGATGAGTGCTTACACCAGGGGGCAGCCCATCCCAGGTGCAGCGGTCATGAGGAAGAGGAAGAGTGGTTTATCTGCTAAGCAGAGTTCTCTAAGTCAGAGTTTTCCAGGGAACATTTTGTGTTTTAGTGCCCGTAGCAAACCAGCCTGGTCCCTGCCATTGCCAGTTTAAACCTGTCCAGTGGCATGATTATTGTTTTAACAGTACCGTTAGCATTTCTAGTCCCTACCACACTGCACTTGTTATCTTCAAGTTTGTGCTCAAAGCTTTTCTCAGAATTCAGTCAGGGGTCACATTTTCTCTTCACAAGTCAGCCCAGTCAGCTTTTCTGATAATAATTTATGGACAGGAGAATGGTTAGGTTTTTATTTCTTGGTCTTCAAGTGAATCTGCAGAGAAACAGGCTTGGATAGCTGATCTCAAAATCACCTAAGGCTTTTGTTGTTGTTGTTTTTCACATTTCCAAACCACACTCTAGGAGATTATCCAGCTTGTTAGATTCCGTATATGCACGGATAGTACTCGTACTTTTTCCTGATGCCCACTGAAGGAGTAAGATGTTAGCCACAGGACAGAAGAGAGAGGAGACAGTGTCCAGTGAGGCAGCAGGAACCCACAGCGAAGGGAAAGTAGCTGGAGTCGTGGTGACTACCTTATTTATATCAAAGTACTGGAAGTCCTTAATCAAAGGTGAGGATCCAATCTTGTATTGTAATGATGAAAAAAGGTCTGAAGCTCAAATACATCATCATAAAATTTCAGAGTATCAGAGTTCAGTAGAATATACTAAAGCTTCTGGAGACAAATCCAAGGACTTCGGGGACAAAGGAACAAGAGTCAGAATAGCATTAGAGTTCTGAACGTTAGTCCTGGATTCCAGGAGATCGTAAAAGAGTACCTTCAAAATGCTGAGGAAGAAAGTTTTCAACCTAGAGTTCCATACCTAACCACACAGGTAATCAAAGGTATAAATAAAAGAAACTTCAGATATACAGAGACTTTAAATTTTTCTTCCACATACACTGTCTTACTAAGCACATGGAAGATAGGCTTTGGCCAAATAAGAACATAATCAACAAAAGACACAGGCATGAGACCGAGGAAGCAAAGGATCTAACACAGCAAAGCAGAAAATGTCCCATTACAGGAGCTACTAGACCTGGCAATACCCAGGCCCTTGAAAATAGAAGATACTGCGCTGTAGAAGAAAGGTTTCCTGAGAAAGGAAATGGAGCTAACTGATGGTACGATGTGTTTGAGGTCTTATTATCTTAGGAAATACATTGATAGGCATTTGTTAGGTCTTGTTAGAGCACGAGAGGAGGGAGGTTAGCATTACTACAAATTTTTAAAAAATGACAACTGTGAACTATAGGAAAAGGAGCATATGTATGAGTAAGGAAACGATCACTGTAAAGTCCTTGATTCAGCAAGTGTCTCCACATAGTCATGGTAACATAAACGTTTTCCTACTCATCATAATTTACAAGTGATCGTTGAGTTAATCAAAACAGTTCTGTTCTAATGATGTTGAAAAGATGGTATTATAATATGGCCAAGTCCTCAGCTATGCCAGAAGTCAGTAGATTGACTTTTCCTAATGGAAATGCCCTGCAGGTAGTGTCTGACTTCTACTGAACATCTGTATCAGACCTTTCTGTGTATTTAACACATTTGCCATTGGCTGGTCACATGCTGTCTTGGTTACTTTTCTCTTGTTGCTGTGACAAAATACCTGATGCCCAAAATTAGGGAAGGAAAGGTGTATTTCACTTAAGTTTGTGGAGGTTTCAGTCCATACTTGGCAGGTTACAAGGCAGAGTGGCACATGGCAGAGGGCTACAACTCATGGCGGCAGAGTACAGCAAAAGCAACAAGCACTAAGAGGGAGGAATGGCCGCAAGCAGCCTCTTCCTCTCCCTTACATATGCAAACTGTCCACCCCAGAGCAGTTGGAGCTCTCACACTCATAATCAATCAAACTCTAAAAGCCCGCCCCGTGACCGCATGAGGCTTTGTGGGGGACACCCAGACACAAACCATAACACATGCATCACCTGGTATAAAAGCAGTATCAGCCCTTGCTCTTCGGATCAAAGCTGCATGTACAGGAGGTCCCTGACTTACAAACATTCACGTTACAAACTTTCACAGGTATACTATATAAAACTTTATCAGACTTAGAAAGGAATCCAACTTACAAACATTCTCCCAAAATGGAGCTTGTTCATAAGTGAGGGACATACTATACTTTGTATTTCCCAGATCCTGCTGTAGTATTCTGGTTCTTCCAGCCATAAGAGTCCTTTTCTGACTATCAAAATCTTGTCACGTTGTTGAGCTTTTGGTTCTGTTCCTATCTGTTTTAGTCCTGCCACTTAGTGGTGACAGAGTCATAGTTAGCCAACAGCAGTGTTTCCTGGTAGCAAAAATGTGAGGCTGTTTCACTTGAAAAACTCCCAAGTCTCACTTCGTCCCCTGTCCCACTCGTCACTACATGAGTTCATTGCCTCCAAAGGGCCATGACGCCTGTGCAAGACAGGCTCTTCTTAGTCGTCAGAGGTATACAGACATCTGTTGATAAACCAGCTCCTCAGTCAGGGTGAAGCTCTTGGCCCTGAGTTTGATCTCTAGCACCACCAAAAAGAAAAAGCAGCTCTTAATATTTGTTCGCATGATGATGAGCAGGCCATTCACATATTAAGCATTCTGATAGGTAGTTCCTTTTTTTCTTCATTAATCCTCCTCACAGTTATACAGGCTTTATGTCTTTTCATAAATGCAGCGGTTTAGAAAAGGAGAACCCTACAATGAAATTTCATGAACATGCATCAGTGATATTAATAGAAGCAGTTGAGTTTGCCATAATGAAGCTCTTTATCTACTTTTTTAAAACTCTGTTGTTTGTTTTAAAACTATTAATGTATACTAAAATAATACACATTCAAATACATTTTTACTTACAAGGAGAACACTAAAATATAGGCTGTGCTATGGTGCATTTAACTAGGCTCTCACTTCAAGAAAATCTAACATAAACCATAACTTCTGTAAAATACGTTTTCTTTACAGATTAATTTTAAGTGATCTCTTTATGTTCTATTCAATAGAGCATTTTTAATAAATTTATAAAAATATGTGCAACAGTTTTCAACCTGTACTCTATGTCATAATGAGAAACAAAAGACTGTACCTAAAGCAGTCACCAGCTAGATATCTTTTTTCTTTTTGCCATACTGGGGCTCAACCCCAGGGATGCTCTACATCCTGAACCCTTTTTATTTTTGAGACAAGGTCTTGCTAAATTGCTGAAGCTGACCTAAAACACACTTATCCTGAGTAACTGAGGTGAGAGCCATCCAGCATTAGATGTCTGTACTACCCTCTTAGTAACACCTCAGTGATAGAAAGAATGACTTAGTCATTTTGCTCTGCATGTTCATCAGAGTAGCGATGAGCAGGGCGTGCACCAGCTACCTCTCTCCTTGGAGTTGGTGCATTTCCTGCAGAGGAGTAGCTGAGGATTTTATCATTTTCTAAACTGGTAAGACTAGGTGGTGATGCCTCCTGTGGGTACATAGAAGGTACCCACCTTCACCCCAGTTCATGCAGCATATCTTAGCAATACTCTGAAAAGACTTGGTTAATAATAGTGGCACTCACCAAAACAGTTAAGTGAAGAGTAGTATGTTTATTTAGGCCAAATAAAACCCTAGGGGACTAAATCATAAGCAGAAAATACAGCGAAGAGTCAGTAAGAGTTGAAGTCTGGAGGCTTGTGTGACGCTGTCTTGTGAGCGCCTGCAGTGCCTCTGTGTGATGGCATCTAGTGTGCAAATGAGATCCAGAGACCGATGGCCCCACAGGAAGAGAACGAACAGCCGCTTACGCAGCTCAAGACCTACAGTGTCTCGTTCATTCCTTAATCGCCGTAGTGATGATTCTTTCTTCCTGTTCTAGAGAGGAATCTTAACCCCAAAGCAGCCTGCCTTAAGAGAAGGGAAGAAGAAAAAGTCTCTGCCGTATCGGCAGAGCCACCAACCACGCTGCCAGGAGCCCATCCTGGGCTTAGTGAAGCTACCAACCCTATGGGTCATGTGTAAACGTCAGCCAGGTAAGTGTGCTTTGAGAAGAAAATGCAAAGAAACCACTTAAGGTCCATCTTCACTCGAGCTAGAACTTTTGAACAGAATTCAAGCACTGATGCTTGTAAAGGGCACGTGTAATTTGGGATGTGATAGTTTGCCTTGCTTTTGTGTAATCAGAGCTGGTGCCATCTCATACCAGATTACTGTTCTCTTGGACGTGTGCCAGGATCTCATGTACTCACGAATGTCACTGTGGTCTGAGAGAAAACAAGGCCATGGTTCATCCACCAGAAAACGCTGCTCCCGCTCACAGCCCGCACCCTCGTGCTCGGGCGGGCCTGACTGCATCAGGCGTTGTCCCGCTGCTTGCCTGCGTCTTCTCTGGGTTGACTTGCCCAGGCAGGAGCCACATAGCTCTCCACGTGGGTGGGAAATGCGGGTCTGTGATACCTGTGTGAGCACAGCATCTAGCCTCTGGGAGCTGTTCACAAATGCAGAGATGTTAGGTGATGAGTCACCCCACCCTTCTTCCTGGTGGAATTGTACTCGTTTTGTTTTGTTTTGTTTTATTTTGGCTTTGGTTTTGTTGTTTTTGGTTTTGGTTTTGGTACCGGGAATCGAACTCAGGACCTTGTGTTTGCCAGGCAGACACTGTGCCACTGAGCTATCTCCCTGGCCCTGGAAGATTATTCTTTTGATCTTCAGAATACATCTGAAAGTAGTTAATTTCATAAAGGTAGTTATCTGGTTTCACCTGATAACCTTCATGTCTTTATAGAACTGGAGAATAGATTAAATTAAACCCAGTAAGAGCCAGGCCTGGTAGGACATACCTATAATCCTATCACTTGTGAGGCTAAAGCAGGTGGATTGCCAAAGGTTCGAGACCAGCCTAAACTGCATAGCAAGACTCTGTCCAACATATAAAACATTTTCCGGGTATGGTGGGGCACACACGTAATCCTAGGACTTGGGAAACTGAGGCAGGAGGGTTGGTGTGAATTCAAGACCAACCTGGGCTCCATGATAAGAACTTGTCACAAAAAGTAAAAATAAAAAAATGTTTTAAATAAATAAAGCTACTGGGCGTCAGAGAAACCACTGCTAAATTCAGAATGGCTAAGAAATGACCACTGGTTATAAAACTACAAACATTTGCCAAGTACACTGCTAGGCACCAGAAGTCCTGCTTACTTGGGAGGCTGAGTCAGGATCACTTGAGTCCAGGAGTTTGAGACTAGCCTAGGCAGCATAGCAAGACCCCATGCTGCAGGGAGGGGCTACAGAATAAGGCCAGGTCACTTTGATTCTCTTCTGTCCGTAAGAGTTCTGCTACTAAGCTGTGCTGTGTTGTTTCAAGACTCTTCCTAGGCTGTTCCCATTGTAAGTGGTCCAAACGGAAAATTTCAGTGTTAGTATGTGTAATGTGGGAAGATTAATAGGGACAGTGTTTGTACGAAAAGTTTCTTAGTAAACTAATAGTCTGCAGTGAGGACTTCTTGTGGACTAGGAACTGGTGCCAGTGTGAAAGTAAGTATGGGCTGCTCGCTGCCTGCAGAAACCTGAGTCTAGAGGAGGTGGGAGAGAGCTGTGGGCGCGGCATGGGGCGGGACGCAGTGTAGTGCACCTTGGCCTTGCCTCGCTGCCCAGCCAGCAAGCCAGCGTGGGATGTAAAGAGCCTCGCAGCTCAGGCATTGCCACCGGGAGTGTTGCCAAAATTAGTGTTTGCGTACACGCCAAAACTTTCGTAGAACTCTTCTCAAATCTTAGCCCACTCATCAGGTGAAACTGTTCGAGTGCTCCCCGCTTTTTAGAGGGCTCACTTTCTGTGGTGTCAGTTACTCACAGTCCACCATGGTCACACGTTACATGGGGAATTTCAGAAGTAAGCACTGCGTGTCTTCAGTTACATGCCGTTCTGAGCAGTGTAATGAAATCTCCCTGTGCCCCGCCTGGGGCGACTCCTCCCTCTGCGCGGTGTGGCCACGAGCAGCTGGGTTGCTTATCACTCCCATCTGGCTGCTGCGTGCTTGTGCTCAGGCGGTCTGTGCTCTGTCTTATGATGGCCCCAAAGCACAAGCGCATTACAGTGTACCGTTACGGTGACCATATTTTGTTATTTATTGTGGTCCCTCTCATTGTGCCCAGCGTATAATTGACCTTCATGCTAGGTACATCTGTATAGGGAAAGGCACAGTGCGTGGGTGATGTGCTGCTGCCCACAGTTTGAGGCGGCAGGTATCCACTGAGGACCTGGGCGTATTCCCGCGGGATGAGGGCGGTCCTCCTTTGGAAAAGGGAGGACTGCTAATACCTTAGTTACTTAGACTGCTCATTTATGGTAAACGAAGGTGTAAATGAAGAACGCCAGCTTGGCTTATTTTGGGGAGGGGGTGGTGTGTGTTTGCAGCCATTAAGTACTAACTGGCACTATTCTCTCCCCGCTGCAGTTCCAGTTATCAGTAGGCTAGACAGAAGGTGACCTCTCCTCAAAAAGACTTGGACAACTCAGATTATCTGAAGACACAAACCTGACAGGAGGGAGAAGAAAAAACAAAACACTTGAAGCAAGAAACTCAAATGTACCTATGATCAAAGCAATTGGTCAACACTTCCATCAGAAGTGAAGATAGGAAGCTCACCAGATAGAGCGTCAGCCCGTGAGATGTTTGCAGCCTGTCATTTTGTTGCAAGCAGTGTGTCGCTTCTGCACAATCAGAGACTGTCTTGATCTCTCCACTCACCGTGGAAGTTGCCTTGTGCCTAAACTGAATTGACAAATGCATTGTAACTACAAATTTTATTTATTTCTGTGGAACTGTAAGGTCTACATATAAAGGGAAAAGGTTGATGAGGAAAGCTGAGGTACGTTCAGCTGACGCCAGCATTTGTTAAAGCTGTTCCCATGCAGAGAACAAAACGGTGACAACCATTGGCCCTTAGCGTTCCCAGCACATCTGTGAGTGTCTTAAAAAGGAAGGGAAAAGTCCTTCGTTGCCCTCTCCTCTCCTTTTTGCCATATGAATAGTGTTCTCCATGAAATAGGAAAATATTACTTGGTATAGCATTTTCTCGCTCGGATTTTTCATTCATCTTTATTTTCTCTTTGCGGGTATTATATTTGGTCTCTGAATCTGACTGGTTATGGTCACAGTCCAGAATCATCCGTGTGGCCTCATGTGCCTTGCACATGTACCCATGTGGTGAGCAGAGACCATCTGTGACCACAGCCTAGCTAAGATTTTAAAAGGGAAACTTTTCCCTAGGTTTTCCCCCAAATAAACACTGCTTTATTTCTAACAACTCCAAGAGTTCTCAGCCCTCTAGGTTTCATACTAAAGCTTGTAATAACGAGAAGTGTAAATTACAAGGGAAGGATTTACTTTTTATAAATTGCTTTGTCTCCCAAGCAGTAAGCACTACATAATATAGTACTTGTAAAGTGTCAGCTGTAAGTAAAAACAAATTTCATTTAAAATACAAGATGATTTTTCAGGATATGATTATGGTGAATAAAGCAAGACCCGACAGTCACCAAAGGTAGTGTGACAAACAGACGCACTGCTGTGAGCTCATTGCCTGAGGGAGTCCAGGAACATTGGTCAAAGGTCTCCTCCTTACCTTTCTTCTCCGGCCTTTGGGTGGTCAGGGGAGAATCTGGTGGGTGATTTCATCCACTGCATGCCATCAGACCCTACGCCAAGGTGAGCCAGGTCAGCAGTGAGCCAGTACTTGTCACTTCATCGTAACCCTGTGCGTTAGGCACCACTCTAACCCTTCAGACATAAGAATGACTTTAACTTCCATGAAATCTGTCTTCCACCACAACAAACCTGGGAGAGAAATACATGCTAAACAAGGTTGTCTGGCTTAGTAATTCTCAGAGCCAACATCAGCAAGGGCAATCAGCACACAGAAGAAAGAACCCAAATCACTATGTAACTTAAAGATTTCTATTCATTTGAAAGAACAAAAACAATTAAGGCAGAACTTCAGATCCTCCAATCAGGATGATTTCCTAACAGATCAGCTGTTTGTGAACTTAGTGGACTTTTGGTTACCTTAATTTGCATATATTCTCCAATTACATCAGACTCTATCTGTGGCCTTGTTCTTCATTTCAGTGTTAATCGGCTAAACGAAGTTGTTGCTTATGATGTGTGAGTGAACATACAGTACTGCCTGGCCTTTTTCTTCGGAGCTTGTTGTCTTTTTCGCTATATTAGACTTTGCAGTATGCCCAGAAGCTTTCCTTCATAAAATAGAAAGAAAAAAACATTTGGCTTATTTTTCACTGTAGTTAGTCTTTTATACAATAATCTTGTAAGAAAATTTCTTGAATTCTAAATATTAC
This sequence comes from Chinchilla lanigera, assembly GCF_000276665.1. Taxonomy (NCBI): domain Eukaryota; kingdom Metazoa; phylum Chordata; class Mammalia; order Rodentia; family Chinchillidae; genus Chinchilla; species Chinchilla lanigera. The sequence continues at coordinate 16,981,286 of NW_004955450.1, read as the reverse complement.
TCTTTCTAGATTTTTGAAATCGAAAGTTTTCAGTAAAAAGTTTCTTACTTTATTTTATTATATTAGGTAGTAAAAATGTAGGGTTATTACCATAACCTGTTCATTAATATCAGAAATTTACAATAGCATTTTAAGACCATAGTAGGATTCTAGCATACCGTGTAGTACCTATGGAGTATTCTAAGAGCTAACGTTCGAGATGAATTGCTTCTCATCTTGTTCTCCAGTTTCCATTGTTGATTTATTGCAGATTTGTATCCTGTGTCAAATGCAAGGTATTATTGATAAACTTTTCAACCAGCAGCAAGAAGTTCAAATTTTTTTCTGTCACTGTAACAGAGAACACAATATGTATATAACATTTATGTAGCAATAAATGTGCCATCTTTTTTTTTTTAACATAGTAAACTAGTGAGTTTTTTACATTCCTTCTTCCAGTCTCACTCCTCCGGGACAGGCTCTGCTGCAGGACAGGTGGGCAGTGGGGCTGGGGGCGGTGCCAGCCTGGGCTTCTCCAGGTGGCAGGACCCTCGTCCTGCCCACCACAGGTGTGCTCCTGAGGCCCCTCGCTGAAGGCTGAGCAAGGAGCCCTGAGGACCAGGCCTCCAGGCCCTGGCCCAGCGCTTCTCTTGGTGAATTTGAAACACACCATTCACATTGGGAGCCCAGCAAATCATTTTACTTCTTACGGATTTTAGTGAAAATAAACTTTTTAGTTTAGTTTGTACAGAGTGACTAAATAAAAAGTTCTGTCCAAGAAGAAAATACGTTAGTACTGAAATGAAATCTAGAGAACATCTCATCAGCCACTCATTAATAGATATATAAAAACTATGGCTCAGGGTGTATGTCTCCAGAAATACGTAGTTAGAGCAGATGGGGACACCTAAAATCCTTCCTCCAAAGCCTTCCTGCCTTCGCTTCGCTTTACAGATTTCTAGGCCAGTTCTGTTCAGTGGCTTCATTTCTCTGTTTTCATTCTGTTTTCTCTAGTACACAGACTTTTCCAGTTTTGAAACTCAGACTTTAAATAAGTGTCACAAGAGGTGTGTGTGTCTGTGTGTGTCTCTGTTTCTGTGAGAACCTAAAGGGTTTTAGCTTTGGCATCAAGCAGTCTTTGGATTAAATTCAAGCTTAACATCTAATTAACTCCATTTCCTTCTTTGAAAAATGGAGATACATGTAAGGATTATATAAGCATCAAATGAAACAATGTATGGAAAACTTACCAGCATTACTGTCACATGGTAATTACTCAATAAATGATAAATATTTTTAAATAAATAGATTATAACCAGTTCCCAGGATGATTCCTCTGAAGCCAGCTGCCAAACGAGTTATTAACCCCTAGAAGATGTCAGCCTATCAGCAGGAGTCTGCTTTTCTGCAGCAAACCAATGAAACATTGCATTTCTTTTCGGTGATTCCCCCTGGCCACACTTCAGGGGACTTTTTTCCTAAACCTTACGTTTTAAGAGAATGAGCCAGCCACTTGTGTCCAGTCACACTGTGAGTTGGCAGTTCCGTTCCTTTGGGTCCTCAGGAAGCACATGCCAGGGTGGAGTTAGATGCAAAGGGTTTATTGGAAGGAGAGAGGAATCAGGATAGGTAGGAACAGCCTTCGGCCCGTGATTCAGAGCTGATAACTAAAAGAAGAAAGGAACGAAAGAGAACTATGTGGGGAGAGTCTCAAACTGCCGTGCAGCTCAGAGAAGCCTCGGCAGCCCAGCAGATGGGTTTCAGCGCCACACTGTGTCACTAAGGAGTCTTGGGTGGGCGTGGCCAAGTGCCAGTGCCCTTGTGGTCAGCTGTTGGCCGAGACTTCCCTGGGGAGAGTGAGGCCTCACTCTGAACTCTGCAGCAGAGGTGCTGCAGCTGGAGAGTGGTGGCCAACTCTACTCCTGCGGCCGTTCTTGAAGGGCAGCCCCGGGCGTACCTGCACCAGGACCTCCGGAGACGCGCGCCTGCTCCTTCCAGAGACTGTCAACACTGAAGTCATGGAGTGAAGTGGAGCTCAGCAGCTGAAACTCAGCAGCTCAGCGGAACAAGAGCTCCAAGGTAGCAGTTCTTTACCCTCTAGTATTCCTCAGTCAGGGAGCCCTACTCTTGTTGACTAGAGGAGCGAAATTCTCTGCATTCCTGCTCTGTTCTCGGTGAGGACTGATGCCGCCTGGTGCTCTGCACAGGGCATGGGGGTACTTCCCGCCGGCCAGCCAGTGGCCTGTGCACATCTCACGGCTACCTGGCCCAGGACGTCCCCAACGTCTGCAGTGTTTTGCATGTTTCTGGGGAGTGCCCACAGCCCCAGAGCCTCAGCACTATCCTGGAGTACACTCATAATAGAAATACCCTACTGCATTCTTCCTGCCCCGATTAATTAGTGTCAGAAGACAGTAAGAGAGGATTTTCTCTTCCCTTTGACCAAGACTGCAGTCCATCCACACCGACAGGTTCTTGCTGCTATCTGGGGCTGGGTCTAAGGGTCAGTCCTCCACTCAACTAGGTCCCCAGCTAAAATTTCTCAGGGGCTCTGAGCCAGTTTGTCCTTGGACATGGTAAGCAGCATGCCCAAGGCCACCAGACCTTTCAAAACCGGGAAAATGTTTGCAACCTGAACGAATACTGTGGTGTCAAAACAAGAAGCTGCAAAATGAAATTATTTTGAAAAACAGTCACAAAAACCATATGAAAATTTGTAACTAAATGTCAGACTTGAGCTTCTTTTAACATAACTTGACTACAGCAAATTAGGTATAGGAGGGATGTACCTGAACACAATAAAGATAATCGATGAGAAGCTCACAGCCAACATTTTCAGCAGTGAAAAGCTGCAAGATTTCCTCTAAGATTGGAAACCAAACAGTGATATCCCTTCTGTTGAGCATGGTCCTGAAGTCCTAATGAGCAATTACAGGAGAGAACTATAGAAGACATCCAGGTTACAGGGCCAACTGTCCCTGCTTTTAGACATCGTTTTTGGGGGGCAGGGGCTGTACTGGGGATTGAACTCAGCCTTCTGTGCACCAGGCAAATTCCACCCCTCAGCTACGCCCCCAGCTGTAACATGGCTTTACCCATTAAAAAACATGGTGGTACCATAAAGAGACTTAGAACAAACAAACAGAAAAATTGCAGGACACAAAAATCAATGTAAGAAATTATTAGCATTCTACACACTAACAATTATGTGAAAAATCAAGAAAAAAAATCTTACAACGGCTACAAAGTAAAACTATCCAAGGAGTTGAAAGGCCTGCACACCGAAAACTATAACATATTGATAAAACAAACTAAAGAAACAGAAGTAAAATGGAAAAGTATCCCATGTTAATGGATTGGAAAAATTTGTATTACTAAAATATTCTTACTATCCCCAGAAATTTACTGATTCAATGCAATCCCTACCAAAATTCTAGTAACATCTTTCTCAGAAATAGAAAAAATAATCTTCAAGATTGTATGAAACTACAAAAGTCCTCAACCAAAGCAGTCGAGCAAAAACAACCAAGTTTACTGCACCACAGTACTTCAAAATATAATGAAACTAACCAGGCACAGTGGTACACACTTGTAATCCAGCTACTCAGAAAACTGAGGCAGGAAGGTTCATAAGTTCCGATCCAGCTGGACTTCACAGTGAGATCTGTCTCAGACACATGTGTTACAAACCTATAGTAAAATGCTATAGTATTGGCTTTAACTCTTTTATATGGAAGGTTGCAAATTTTTTAATTTTAGCATGATAATCAGATACGTTACCTAGAAAAATTTCAGGAACAAGAATTTCAAGAGAAAAATTTCTATCATGTTCCATTGTTACGAGTGTTCCAAAAATGGAGCACTGTTTCATTATTGGGTTAAAAACATGCATACACCGAATGGAACAGAATAGAGAGCCCAGAAATAAACCCATACATTCAGTCAGTTGATTTTGGACCAAGACAGCAAGAACACATGCAGTGGGGGAAAGCCTGTGATAAAATGGTGGTGGAAGTCTGGATATCCATAGGCAGAACAATGAAATTAAACTCAGCTCTCATTCTGTGTACAAAAGTAAACACACAGGCTAACAACTTAATACACTGAAACTACTAGAAGAAAACGGGTGAAAAGCTATATGTCAGTAATCTGAGCAATGATTTTTTTTATATGACCCCAAAAGCACAGGCAACAAAAACAAGAATAAACAAATACGATTTTATCTATGTAAAAAGCTTGCAGCACAAAGGGAATGTTTGATAGAGTGAGGAAACAGCCTACAGAACAGAGCGTCTGTGGACCATCTGATAAGGGGTTAATATCCAAAATATAAAAGGAACTCAATAGCAAGAAAACTAACCTGCTTGAAGGGTCTGAGTAGACATTTCTCAAAAGAAGACATACATATGAGCAGCAGATATGAAAAATGCTTGAGGTCACTAATCACAGGGGAAATGTAAATTTAAACCACAGTGAGATACCACTCACACCGGAAGGAGTAATTATTATCAAAAGGACAAAAGGTACTTGTTGGCATGTATGTGGAGAAAAGGAAACCGCAGAGTCTTGGAACGTGAATTAGTGCAGCTATTAGGAAAACAGTATAGAGGCTCCACAAAGAATAATACTGCCAGTCAAGTGTGCAGCATGGACCCAGCCACTCAGGAGGCTGAGGCAGGAAGATTACTTGAGCCCATAAATTCAAGGCCAGCCAAAATAACATAGTAAGACCTTGTATCTTTTCTTAAAAAAAGAGGATGTTGCTCAGTATCAGGAGCACGCTTAACATGTGCAAGGCTCTGGGTTTGATCCCCAACACCACACACACAAAAAAGGTAACATTACCCAGCAATCCCCTTCTGGGTATTACAGATACCTAAAGAAAATGAGTCTGCATGGAAGAGAGCTACACTCATGCTCACCGAAGCTCTTTTCAAGATAGCTAAAAATGTGTCAACAACCTAAGTGTCAGCAGAGGAATGAGGGGCCATGGTGTAACTCCGCTGGCAAGCGTGAGGTCCTGAGTTTGATTCCTGGTTCCCCCCGCAAAAAAAACAGGAATGAATAAAGGGTGGTTCATGCACTAGTAGAATACTTTCGGCCTTTAAAAAGAAGGAACTGTTATTTGTTACCACATGGGTCAACCCATTATGTTAAATGGAGTAAGCCAGGCACAGAAGTGGAATGCAAATTAGCTGATCTCAAAGAACTGCAGAGCGCACTGGTGACCAGGGCTGAGGAGGTGCAGCATGCTGATCAAAGGGTACAACATTTCAGGTGGGAGCAAGTTCAAGAGATGTACTGTAAAACAGTGACTCCGGTGAACGGCAGTGTGTTGTGTGTTTGGAATTCGCTAAGAAATAGATTTGTCTCCAGAAAAATGACTTTATGAGACCATATATAAGCTATAATAACTCAGTTGGGACATTCTGCAATGTTCCCTTATTTATTTCACATCACAGGTGCAACACATACTGTTTTTAGTTTTCAATTAAAGTGTAAATACATTCATGATGCAGGAACAAGGCTTCCAAAGATCTTAAGATCACCCTGGGCTCCTTCAATTGCAGAGCCTGTCAGTTGCCACTGCTTTCAGCTCCTCTGGACAGTCTCCTTGGAAGAAAAAAAACCCTCAAGGAAGGGCCAGCCCTGAAGCTCTGAGGATCCCAGGGACAGCAGGAATTTTCTAGAGGCTCTAACCAGACCGCCCTTCTGCTCCCAGAGTGCGGTCTTCGCTTCCCCTTTCCCTGGCAGCCTTGTGGGTGGTTCCCACTGTTCTGCAGCCTGCCCACTCTGGGACAGCTGGTCTGTGCTGGGCTCGGTGGCATCCCAAGGTCGGAGCAGGTCTGTGACAGGATGTCTGCTCAGCAGGCAGAAATCCCCTTGTCCCTAGATACAGTCCAGCCATTTACCAGGGTGGGGTTTCTTCCAGCTGTATCTGCTCAGCTCAGAGAAATTCCAGGCAGACCAGTAATGAAATTTCAACGCCTGACTCAGGGCCTTGGGCGCTGTGGGGCCACCCCACACTCAGGAGGCAGTGGGCAGCAGGCACCAACGCATCACCTCCCTCTCCCAGCCACGCGCAGGCCCCCACCGTCCCCTTGTGCTCATCACAGCCTGTGCTGAAAGAAGCAGCTGTGCTTTTCAGATTCATTCAGCAGTGCGTTATTGATAACACTGATAGCAAGAGGATCTTGATCTGGCTGAGATTAATTAGCTAGATTCCCAGGGGTAATTCCTAATTAGGCACAAGAAGAAAGGAAAGGAAACACAAAGGAACTATTCTTCCCCAAGGACAGCTAACTTTCTGTCCAGGGGTGGAGAAGGAGGAGCAGGAAATAAGAAAAAGAACTAAGTAAATGTGTCTCAGCACCTGGTTGTTCCTGCCTGGTGCAAAAGCAGCCTGCGGCCTCAGGAGAAATGTGTGTCCCCTTTGTTTGCTTCCCTCCCTGCCTTGAGGTGCATAGAGAGCCAGAGTGAAGCCGGATGCTTTGGGGTACCTCCCCCAGGCCTGGGGCCACCTGGGGCGGGGAAGCCTGCAGAGAATTCTGCTGCGTCGGGCTCAGGGAGCCGGGTCAAACGAAGGTTGAGAGTAGAATTAGTGAGAGGAATCATTCCTGCAGCAGGGAAGCAGGAGGCACCTTGTTCTATTATGGAGCAGCAGGAGAGGCTGAGCAGCGGGGAGGACTGGCCAATCAGCATGACAGCGTGAGCTCGAGGCCCTCTTCTGCGAAATGGGAATCAATGATGATCATCCCAGCTTCCATGACGGCTGTGAGAATTAACCGGGACTCTGAGATGCCTGGTATGCAGTAGGCACTTCCTAGCCCCACAGAGGAGCAAGAAATCAAAACACCACGGCACTGCAGACCTGTATCTGCCAGTGCCTGTCTATGGACTGTGTGTGGCCACAGGCCGACCACAGCACTGCTGATGTGTAGTCATATGAGGAAAACATTGTAGGGGGCTGGGGGCGGTGTGACCAAAGAAAGACATCGGTTCTGGGAAAGACCCTTGGCTGGTGCTGACAGCCAGGCTGGTGCAGAGAGAGTTGCATACAGGGCACACTCTTTGTACAAGGGGACATTTCTAATGAGGAAACAGTTAGAGCAGTTAGAGCTGATGAGTTCAGGAGAAGCCGTAAAAATGGAAAGTCTGTGCTGTCCGCAGAAGCCCAAATAAGACTAGCAGTAAGCAGCAACAAATCAGCCTCTCCAAGAACTGGAATCCGGACCCTGGAAAACAACAACTTGGGAAGAAGTAAAGGAGGGAGGTGGATTCCTGGGACCCAGGAAAGATCTGAAGGGAAAATCGGAGCCTACAGTGAAAGTGAAGAGACAGATCACAGCCCAGAAAAAGGAAGGGGTGATCTGCGCTTCCTCCTTGGCTCCTGACTTGTGGCGAGAGGAAGATTGAATCTACAGAGACACAGTAAAAGTGGGAGACTCCAGAGGCCATCAGGGAGAAATGCACCGGTGGAACAGGACAGCGGATGCCATGCACTACAACAGCTGGTAAGTGACTCCAGGACAAACCTCTCCCGCATGCCCTGGACAGAGTACTTAGTCAGACACCATTATAGGCAGAGACCCGCTGAACCTGGGACTCAGAATACACAGGGTTTGGCTTCATCTCACAGCTCCCAGTGTTAAACTCCTACAGTGACTGGGTAAGGAACAACCATGGGAGATGTCCATGGTGAGGGAGCTGAGAATAGGCCAGCAAGAGACATGCAGAGTGTTATAAGCTAAATAACTAGGGCCCCGTCACAACAAACAAATCCCGGAAGTGGCACTTTGCCCTAATCCTGTTGGGATTGGGCTTGCTGGGATTATCTAGCTCAGATCTGGGCTCTGACTGCCTCTTGTCGCCCTCTGAGGGCAGAGTCATACCTTGAATTGGACACTGGCACAAAACTGTAGACCCCAAAAGATAGCAATAGGCTTGAAATCACAAAGAAACTTCTTTTTTTTGTCTTTGCTCTTGCATTTTAAAATTTTTATTTGTTGTGCTTTTATCACTTCTCTTGTTTTTTTTCATGAGTGCAAACACCTTTAGTTTCTTTGGTTTTGTTCTTGTTCTTGTTTTCTCCTATCTTCACTACCAGTGTCCTGGGGCTTGGACAACTTTCCTTTCTCTTTCAGCCCTATTTCAAATCTCTTTTTCTTCTTTCTTTTCTCTATGTTTGTCTCCTCTCCCTTTTAAATTGTCTTCCCTTAGGGTAAAATCATTCTGTTGAGTGGATATTTACTATATATAATTTTTTTTGTCTTATGTAGATTTTGTTATATAACTATAAATCTTATACCTAGCATTAAATGATGCAAATTATTAGTTAACAGAGTTTGTCCTTTTCTAGTCTGTGTTTGATACTATTGCTATTACTAATTGTACTACTCTAGTCAAGGTGATATAATTGTTGCTTTTCATTGTACATCAATATTTAGATTGTTTGGGGGCCAGAAACAATACTACAGCCCAGTACCAAAGAACTGGGTGCTAGGCCAAATAGGCTACAACCTTTTAACCCTAATAAACAGAAGACACAGGATCCTTAGACAGACTTGAAGGCCAAAAGCCAGCTATTCCTAGAAGACATCTCAAAAAACAGTCTCTAATAGACCTTAATACTAATAATAAAACTAGCAAAAGCAATTTGCAAGCCTCAACACAGAAAACAAATAAAGAAAAAATAGAAAATGAGAAAATACGGATGCAACCCAACACCCTAAAGTCACCCAAGGTAAATCCAAGGGACACTGAGATGGAAGAAACTGAAAGCCACCCAGCTGAAATTTCTGAAATGATAGCAGAAGTGGACAAAATATCTTGACAAAATAGGTGGACAAAAATATCTTGACAAAATAAAAATGGAAATAATTACACAGATAATTAAAGAGATTATGACCACAATGAGTGAAATGGTTAGAGAGTGTAGATAAAGTAGACAAAGGTTAAAAAAAAAAAAAGAGGATCTTAAAAAAGATATGAAAACCATGAATGTCCCACATCAAAAAGAACTGGATTACATAAAACATTCAGATACAAATCCAGGAGATTAAAAATTCTATTGAAAGTATACACAGCAGAATCATCCAATGTGAAGACAAAATATCAGATCCATAAGACAGGGTTATAGTTGGTGATCATCAACTGAAAGACTTTTTAAAAATAGCAAGAGACTTAGAAAAAAGGAATCCAGCAGCTGCTAGATGATGCAAAGGATAATATCAGATTAATTGGAATCAATGAAAAATCAGAAGATAGCACAAAGGATATACAAAATGTATTCACGGAAGTAAGTGCAGAAAAACTTTCAAAGCATAGAAAAAGAACCTGAGATACACATAAGTGAAGCACATTAGCCACAATTAAAAAAAATCTACCCTAAGGCATATAATCGTCAGATTAGCAGAATATATCAAGAAACAAGGTCCAACAATATGCTGCATACAAGAAACACATTTAATGCAAAAAGAAATTTATAAACTGAAAGTCAAAGGATGGAAAATAATACTCCACGCAATAGGAACCTGGGTAAAAAGCAGGAGTAGCTATTCTGTTTGCAAAGTGGATGTCAAGCAAAGACTTACCAGAAGAGAAACTTCTGGGAAGATGGCAGAATGGTGAGCAACAGAGAAACAAGCTCACCAGTATTTGGAATCAAGACCCTGGAATACAGCAACATGAGGAATAGAAGGAGCAGGGAAGTGTGTCCCCAGGACCCAGCAAGAATCTGAAGTGAGAATTAGAGCCCGCAGAGAGAACAGGGAAAGGGACAATAACACAGAAGAGGAAGGCAGTAAGTGGTGCTTTCTCCCTGAGCGCTGGCTTATGGTATGGGAAGGGAAGCTTAAACCTGCAGAGGTACAGTGATTACTGGTAACCCTAGAAGCCTTCACAAAGAAATTCACCAGTGTAATGGAGCAATGGATGCTGGGGACTGTAGTGGCTGATGAGTTATTAGGGTTCAGATACCTCCCAGGAGAGATCAATTGGCCAGTCACTATTTTGGAAAGGGACCAACTGAAGTTAGAACTCAGAGCACCTGCAGGTTGACTCCATCAAGCAACCCAATATCAGGGTAAGGCACAACCAAGTTCAAGCCAGCAGGAGTTCAGGGAGCCAAGTTCAAGCCAGCAAGGCACTGAGTTCAAGTCAGCAGGGAGCCAGCTTCAAGCTGGCAGGAAGGACTCGGAGTGTTGCTGGCTGAAAAACTAAGATCCCAGCCTCATAGCCAGAAACCAGAAGCAGCATGAACTTCACTGGCTCGGGTTTGCTGGGATTATCCACCATCACCATAAATGTACTGCTGGCTTACTGGGATCAGTCACCAAGGACCTAGGCTCTGTCTGCTCCATCTGTCAACCAGTGGCAGGAGAGACACACCCTGAAGCCATTTTTTCTGCTTTTCTTCCTTTTTTGCTTTTTATCTATTTTTCTCTTGATTATTTATTCTTGTTCTTATATGAGTGAGAATATTGTTTCTAGATTTTTGTTGTTGTTGTTTTGGTCTGTTCTTGTTTGTGTTTCTCCTGTCTTTCCCTCCTGTCTTCTTCATCAGTTCCAAAAGTGTGTGTAATCTTCCTTTTTCTCCAGGACTGCTTCTAATCCCATTCTTTTTTTCTTTTTTTCTTTTTTTTTTTTTTT
>NW_004955450.1:16956265-16970557 GCF_000276665.1 Chinchilla lanigera | reverse complement strand
GCCTCCAGAGTGCTGGGATTACAGGCATGCACCACTACCCCTGGCCCATTCTTTTTTTCTATTTCTCTATTTATTGCTGTAGCCCCTCTTTCTTATTTATTTATTTATTTAGTTAGTTAGTTATTGTCTCTTTGAGACAGGGTTTCACTATGCAGTTCAGGCTGGCCTTGAATTCACTTCATAGCCCAGGCTGGCCTCAAATTCACAGTAATTCTCCTGTCTCAACCTCCCTAGTGCTAGGATTGCAGGCATATGCCACCATGCCTGGCATAACTCCCTTTAAATTTTTTCCCCTGAGGGTAAAATAGCCATATTGAGGGACTATTTACTGTACACAATTTTCTGGTTTGTTTTACATTTTGTTATATAAATGCAAATCTTATTTATACAGTTAAAGGTGGCAAATTAATAGTTACCACAGTTTGTCATTTTCTCAGGTGTGTTTGATGCTATTCTTATTACTGGTTATAACACTTCAGCTAAGGTGATGTGATTGTTCTAATCAGTTGTTCTACCTTGTATGTGGGGATGGAGATTGCCAATGCAACACTATAGGCCAGTGCCAGAGAATAAGGGTCTAGCCAAATAGGCAGCAATTTCCCATTACCAATGAATTGAAGAGGTGAGACCTTGCAACAGATTCAAAACCCACAAGCCAGCTGCACCTGGAAGACAGCTTTGAGAAGTGGTCATTTCCTAAGGATTCTTGATATTAGAAATAAAGACACCATGAACAATTTACAAGCATCAATGAAGGAATTAAACTGAAAAAGAAAAAAGAAAATGAGATGAGTGTAATGGCTGATGCATTGTGTCAAGCTGAAAAATTTAGAAGCTTAGCTAGGTGACTCAGCAGTTCTACATCCTAGGGAGGACATGCCCTAGGGTGGCTGTTTACACACTAGGGTGTTGTAATGGTTGACTTATTGTGTCAACTTGAAAAGTTTAGAAACTTAACTAAGTGACTTAGTATTCCTACATCCACTCTAGGATGGGTAGCCTGCTTACAATATAAGGGAGGAAAACAGGCTTGCTCTCCCCCTTTTTGCTCTTGTTGCTTTTGCTGTCTTCTGCCACCACCATGAATGGTTGCCCCTCTGCCATGCCACCCTGCATTAGAACCAGCTGATTATATACTGAAATCTTCACAAAACTATGATCTAAATAAACCTTTCCTTCCTTAATTTTGTGTGTCAGGTATTTTGTCTCAGCAACGAGAGAGAAGTAACCAAGACAATGAGGAAGCAAGATGGAACCCAGCTTCCAGCTCACCAAAGGCAAACCCAGGTGCAATGAAGTGGAAAAATTCAAAAGCCACCCACCCAGGCTCTCTGAAGTGGTAATAGAAGAAGTAACAAAGCACATGAATGAGGTGCTAAAAAAAAATCAAATCAGAAATAATTTCTCAGATAGCTTCAGAGATGATGACCATAATGAAAGACATGATTAGTGAATCTAAAGAAGATATAGATAAAAAAGAATAGAGGAGCTTATGAAAAGAATGGAAACTGTGAATTCCCAACATAGGAAAGAAATGGAATCCCTGAAACAGATTCAATCAGATATCAAGGAGATTAAAAATTTTAATTGATAATATACACAACAGAATTAACCAATATAGGGCTAGAATATCAGCTCTAGAAGACAGTCTTGCAGTTAGCAATCATGAAAAGAAAGATTTCTTAAAAATAGCCAGGGACCATGTAAAATCAACAGCTGATGGATGATGTGAAGAAGAATAACATAAGATTGATTGGAGTCAATGAAAAAGCAAAAGAAAGTGGAAATGACATAAAAAAAATCTCTTCACAGAAGTAATGGCAAAAAGCTCCCAAACATGCAGAAATAGCTTACATATAGGCAATTGAGGCATATAGAAATCCAATTAGCCGTGACCAAAAAAATCTACCTCAAGGCATATATTAGTCAGAATTCCAAAAATTCAACACAAGAACAGAATACAAAAAGCTGTTAAAGAAAAGAAACAAAATTGCTCAAAAAGCCCATGGAAATCAAAGCAGACTTCTCAACACACACCCTTAAGTCAAAGAGAATTTGAAGTGATATATTTCAAGCCCTAAAAGAAAACAACCTCTATCCCAGATTGATATACCCCACAAAACTATCTTTCAAAATTAATGGAGAAATAAGATACTTCCATGACAACACCTGAAGAAATTTGTGGTCACCAAACCAGCATTCCCAAATGTTCTGAGGGACATTCTAGAAAGAGATAAAAAATTAAAAAAAAGTACAACTCCATCAATGCCAGCAGATTGAACCCACAATTTAATTACTTTCAAAGCAAGTAATTGAACTAGGGGGAAGAAAGACAGCCAACAGCCGGAAAATAGTGTAACAAAGATAAGTCAGTACATATCATTAATAACCATCAAATAAATGGTTTCAATTCACTCATCAAAAGAAACAGATTGGTAGAATGGATCAAGAAACAAGATCCAGCAATGTGCTACATACAAGGAATAATTTAACTAAAAAAGAAATTCATGCCAGGCATGGTGGCCCATACCTGTAATCCTAGCACTCAGGAGGCTGAGACAGGATTGTTATGAGTTCAAGACCAGCCTGGGCTACAAAGTGAGCTCAAGGCCAGCCTGCATTGCATAGCAAGACCCTGTCTCAAAAAGACAAAAAATAATAATAAAATAAAATAAAGAAATTCATATACTAAAAGTCAAAGGATAAAAAAAACAATATTCCACATGACAGGAATAAAAAGAAAAGTTTAGGAGTAGTTATTCTGTTTGCAGACAAAGTGAACTTCAAGCCAAGACTGATAGAAGATGCAAAGAAGGTCACTACATCCTTTTTGAGGGAACAATCCAAGAGGAAGAGATTACAGTTATAAATATATAGGTACAAAATACCAATGTACCCAACTATATAAAACAAATATTACCAGGTATTAAAAATCAAATTAGCAAAAAAAAAAAAAAATCAAATTAGCACTAATATAATTGTAACAGGGGATGGCAACATCCACTGTCACAAACAGATCAACTAGAGAAAAAACAACAACAAACCTCAGAACTGAAACAAATTTTTGAATAAATGCACTTAGTAGATGTCTACAGAGTATTCCAACCCATGACAACATTATACACATTCTTTTCAGCTGTGCGTGGGGTGTTCCTGGCTCATAGAACATGCTTTTAAAGATGCAAAGTAATTGAAATTATCCCACACATATTATCAAACCATAGTGCAGTGAAATGGGAAATCAATTGCAAAAGAAACCACAAAAACCCTATAAACTCATAGAAATTAAATAAGGTGCCCCTGAACAACCAAAGGGTCACAGATGAAATTAAAGAAGCTAGAGAGTTCCTACAGCTAAATGATATTGCCACTGCAACATATGAGGACTTACCGAATGCAATGGAAGCAACCCTACAAGGGAAACTTAGAGCAATAAATTCCCACATGACAAAAATAGAACAAGCTCAAATATATAACCTAATGTAGAACCTCAAACTTCTAAAAAAAGAAGAGCAAGTCAAGCCCAAAGCTCATACAAGGGAGAAAATTATAAAGATCAGAGCAGAAATTAATGCAATTGAGACTAACAAAACAGTACAACGAATCAATGAATCCAAGAGTCTTGAATGAATCTTTCTTTGAAAGATTAAATTAAACCTTCAAACCCTTGGTCAACCTTATCAAGAAAAGAAAAGACTCAAACTCTTATAGGTTAATGGATGCAACTCAAGACCATACTCACAAGTGGAATAAGCCAGACACACATGTGTAAACATCATATTGTCTCCCCAGTGGGAGAAGCTGAAAGAATAAATAAGATCCAAAATATACAATAGATATTGTGAAGTGGGAAAAAACTTCAAAAGGAAAGAGAAACTGAGATGGGGGAATGGAGAAAAGAAGGAAGGGAAAAGTAATAACATATATATGTATAAAAGGTAGTTAAGATAGTTATACTACTAATTTCTTTTAGTTCATTGAAAAGAAAGGTGTGTGCTAATATTGTTTGGACAATTAAATGCTGATATCTTGTACACCAAGTAACTAATTTAAAGATAACAGTAAGAAATGTATTAACCATTGTTACCTTCCTATTGTTTTGAATTTTTGTTTTATTTTTTTCTCTCTAAAAATGAAAGACTCAAATCCGTGCAATTAGGAATAAAAAGGGTGAAATCACTCTGAATCCCATGGAAATCCTGAGGACCATTAATACTATTTCAAGAACCTGTATTCTAATAAGAGGGAAGACCCACAAGAAATGGACAGATTCCTACACGCATGTAAATTACCAAAGCGGATCAAGAAGCTGTAAAGAGTTTAAGTACCCAAATTGAGTCAGTGGAATTTAAGAAGTAATGAAAACCCCACCCACACTGCCACTGGCCCTGAGACGAGGGGCCGGCTGTGACCGCCGGCCTGTTTCCGCATGTGTACGCAGCATGAGGCCACAGCCCCCTGCACAGGGTGGGGAGGAGGCTGAGGGCCAGGTGCCCAAACAGTGCCCTTCCCGTCCCTTGCGAAGGGGCTGCTGACCTTGTGGTGGGGGTAGCACCAGGGGACCCAGGCCAGCACGGGATGCAGCACGGAAGTTCAGGGTCAGCTGCCGGCATGGTCTGTGGCTCCGTGGTGACATGTCTCATCGGTGTCCACCACTTTGTGCGGGAGGTAACAGCAGGTGACAGCACACGTCAGGGAAGGAGGGGCACCGCCACACCCACACTATGCGCTGCCGGCTGAGGATCACTGCTGCCCCAGGTCGGAGGCCGTGGGGTCCCTGGCTCGTCCTGTAAGCAGAGCAGGATGCTGGCCGAGTCCTGACCACTGCCGACCCAGCTCAGGACTTTGATGTGGCTGAGGCCAGACTCAGAGAAAGCAGTAGCTTGGTTTTGGGTGGAAGGAGGTGGTGCTGTCACTGTTACAAGTGGGAAAAGTGCTATTGGAAGTCACTTTGTTGTAAATCCATTTGTTCTGGAATAAATTTCATCCGGAAAAAAAAACCTACCAGCAAAGGAAAGCCCAGGTCCTGACAGACTTACTACTGAATTCTACAAGAAATTTAGAGATCTAATGCTAATACTCCTCAGACTCTGTAATGAAATTGAAAGGGAAGCAATACTCCCAAACTCCTTCCTGGAAGCAAGCATTACTCTGAGACCAAAACCAGAGAAGGGCCTAACAAACAAAGCAAAAAAACCGCAGGCCGCCCTCCTTAACGAGCGAAGGTACTCCTGCCCCGCCCTCCACATCCAGCCAGGGTGGCAGCGGGCACAGGGCTGTGGGTGGCTGAGACTTTTGGGAGCCTCCGAGGCCTGGGGCTGCAGCCAAGCGGCCAGTAGGCGCGAAGCAGGAGCAGCGTGCTCCTGTGGGTGAAGGGAGGAGCTCGGGGGACCCATGGACGGAGAGGTCTGCAGTCACCGGCCGCTCCCTGAGCCTGGCCTGGGGAGCTTTCCGGAAGTTCCCAGAAGGCTTCCCCCTTGTCCTGGGCATTTCCCAGGAGGAAGTTTTCGGGTTCCTTTTGTCAGCAAAGCCACGCGCGGGAAGGTCCCCTCGGGGCTGGGGGGTACCGGGGGCTCTGCTGTGGCAGTGACTCGGGGCTGGGACTCTACGTTCCTCTGCGACCAGCAGGGAAGCCCCAAGGGGACCGGTCGGTCAGTGGCCGCCCTGGGGCCGTGTGTCCCACACCGGGCGGATGAGGGCAGGAGCCGTGGTCGCGGGTGAGCCAGAGGCTTGAGGGGCTCCCGGTGCTCCCCGAGTCACTGGGGGGACGCTGCCTTGGCCTGAACACAGTCAGCGCGGGCTTGTGTCCAGAATGTCTTCTCTTTATGCCCTTAGCTTTGGAATTCAAAGAGTGACCTTTCTTTGGAAAGGCCGACCTCACCACTTCGTCCTGTGGAGCTTTTCTAACGAGGGGCACTCCCTTGAGGACGGGCAGGGCGAGAAGTTAGGGCACACAGAGAGCGGTGGAGGCTGACCCTGTCCCGGGACCGGAAAGCGCACCCCGGGGCCCTAGCGCCCCGTCCTCGAGAGCCCCCTCAGAGTCCGCGCTGGGGACTCGGAACAAAGACCAGATGGTGCTGGACAGGCGACTGGGCAGACGCACCGGGCTGGGCTGGCTCGGCGGGCCTAGGAGGGGCCGGGGTGTGCGGGGACCCGAGGGGGAAGCACTCCCGGTGCTGGCTCCTCCCCGAGGTGCACCAGGAGGGTCCTCGGAGCCCCCCATGCCGCAGCCGCAGGCAGCCTGTGACGCCCCCCTTCCCAAGCTGGCGCTCTGTGATCTGACCCCACCCATGCGGGTGTGGGGGTGCGGCGGGCACGGGCAGCCCTGCATCTCCTTCAAGCTCACTTGCCGACCTCCAAGCCCCCGTGACCCCAGAATGTGACGGGGTGTAGGGGCTTCTTTCTTGTCCTAAAAGTGGAGCTGGGACAGGGCCCAGCGCTGCGTTAGGCCAGCACGGTGTCCCGGAGGCGGGTCGCCACGCGGCCGGCCTTCAGAGCATGCTGTTCAGTGACTCACACGTTTCGAGTGTGACTGTCCTTAGATGTGAAGCCCGAGGTATAAACACTTTGAGACCGTGGGGCAGAGGAGGTGGGCCTTCGGCGAGTAGGAGGGCTCTTCCAGCGGAGGAGGAGGGAGGAGAAGGGGAGTAAAGGAAGGAAGAGCGTCTGCACAGGCACCCGTTCCCGCGAGGAAGGCAGTCGGCATGCGCCACGACCACGTGCTGACAAAATAAAAGGTAAGACGGAAGTACGTTAACAGGGCCCTGATCCAGCACGGCTGGGGTCCGTCTCAGGAGGGGCTCAAAGGCACAGACACCAGAGCCCCGTGTGGACCACAGGACAGTGGCTCCTCCGAGCCTCAGTCTCTCCGGGCTCACGAGGATGTAGGCTTGCCTCGTTCAGTCAGCCTTGGTCAGTGCTTTGCTTTGGCTGCAGCCAGGAGGGAGGCTGTGTCCTGCGGGGAGGGGAATAGGTCCGGGAATGGGAGGACCGCGGGAGGGCAGAGGGACCTGAGGGGGACCAGGCCGGCAGGGAGGACAGCCGCGCCCAGCCTCCTGGTGCACCATGCCCGCATTCCGCAGGGGTCAAAGCTGTCCCCGCCAGGAACCCGACGACAGCCAGAGCACACCAGCCCATTTCGTAAGCTGCAGCACAGCCCGGCGCTGTTTGTTCTCCGACAGTGTAAACATCATACATTTTTATTGAGAGAAAATGAAAAGCAAAGCATACCCGCGAGGCACGCTAAGGAGAATCCTACCCCTGTCACGAGAGGATCTGGCCGTGTGTCCTGGCCAGCAGAAGGGGGCTCGTCCAGGGCCACATCAGCACTTTCCCGGGCCCCGGGCACCGCAGCCTTCCTGGGTTCCTTTCTCTACCAAAATATTTAGTTGTATTTCGTGATTGTTAGCTTAAAAATGAGTATACTGATACTGTACATTGAACCATCTTTCTAGACATGTACTTCTCCCTTTAGATTTAAAGACTCCAGCAAGCGTGCGGTGGTGTGGTCCTCCGGGGCCCAGGTGAGTTTGCCCCCGTCTTGGCTGAGGGACCCTGGCGGTCACCAAGCCTGGAGAAGGGGTTCCAGCCCTCGGGTGACGGGAACCCGCCAGGCCTTTGTGGAAGGCGGCAGGAGTGTGGCACGAGGGACAAGGCCGGGACTCGCTCCCTGGCGGCGGCTGAGCCTCGGGAACAGGGGTGGGAAGGGAGCAGGGACTGGTGAAACTTGACCTTAGGGCTGTACCTGCCTGGGGCCCAGTGCTTGGGAGCGGGGGCGGCACCCTCAGCCGGGAGCTGTGGCCTGTGGGTACTGAGAAGACTTTGCGGACTGGTCCGTGGCCACCGTGTTTGCTGCTGAGAAAGTAGACAGCGTTCCAGGCAGGTGGGAGAAGCTCAAGGACCTGCCACGGGGACCAGTGCGGTATGGCCGGCACCAGCGGGGCAGCTGTGTTCCCACAGGAGCCCGCCTGGGCAGAGGTCCTGTGGGAAAACCAAGCTGGATATCACCCTGGCCACCTGGTGACCATCCAGGGAGTCTGCCCTGTCCGAGGTGAGGCGGCGAAGGACACAGTGGGGCCGGCGGCTCTCATCTGAGGCCTGGACCCAGTCACCGCCTTCCCTACACACTGCACAGAGGAACCCAAAGCCGAGGGGAGTGAAGCCGTTTGCTTGGGGTCACCCGGCAACTTGGCAAGGAAAAAAGCACACAAAACAACTCAAATCTGGACGCGAGATCTAAGTGGCTGGCTTCCCAGCCCGGGGGTTCGTCTCATGGCTCAGTTACTGACAGCCTCGTCTGTGTCAGGCTGCAAAGTGGCTGCTCGGGTATTTGGTTCTTATTGGATTCCACCAACATGCAATCCACACGCCTCACGCACTGCAGCCGCGCTCGGCCGTGGGCCCGGGGCGGCCGGGTGCTCTGTCTGCAGACCTCCCGTCTCACTGAAAGGGCACTTGCGGGAGCAGAGGGGACAGACCACAGGCGCCTGAAGCCAGCTGCACCGGCAGCCTCGTGCACGACGTCCCACGTGAGATGACTCTTGTGACTAGTCTGACGGGTCTCAGGGTCATCAATGTCCTAGCACCAGGCTCCACCTGTCACGCTGGTTAAGTAGAGTGGCAGAGGAGAGAGAAATCTTCCTGGAATTTCAAGTACCAAGTGTGCACGGTGTGTGGGCGGGTGCGTGTGGCCAGGCGTGACAAGAACGTGGCTGGCAGGACACGGGTGGGTCACAGGCCCCTGGTCTGGTACGAAAAGGCTGGAGCTCACGGGAGGAAGGGAAGGGCAGGGTGTGCAAGATGGCTTTGTGGATGGGCCACATGGTGGGCAGCCATCCAGGGCCAAAGTGCCAGTTACACGATGGTTTGCTTTGCGTGCGGCCGGCTAACGGCTGTGCCATCCAGCCGAGGACTCCGCCGGGGAGGGGCTCGCAGCCCCCAGGCTGAGGATCTGGAGACGGCCCTGCAGTGTGCAACCTCGGCCGAGCCAGCAGTAGACCTGTGCCCCGCAAGGGTGGGCGGCCCGGCTGAGCCCTGCCCAGCCCCTGACTAGCAGAACCACTTTCCACTGAAGGGCGGCTCAGGAGGATGAACTGAGTGGACACAGACTGAGGTTTGCCTGAGAAACGATTCCTTCCAACAGGACCCGAGCCAGGAGAAAGCTTTCCACACCCCGCCCGTTCAGAGGAACCCCGCACATCCACTGCCAGCTCTGTGGGCTTTGTGGCTGCGGCAGGGGCCTCTCCTCAGGTCCCTGAGCCCTGCGTGCACCCGGCAGCTCGGGTGAGCTCTGAAGAGCCCCTTCCTTGGCACCGGGGCGCAAGGGTGGGCAGGAGGCCATCCACTGTGCTTCAGCACCACCCAGTGGGAGCGGAGCGCGGCGGGGCTGGCGTCTGCCTCATTTCTGACTTTCTCTGAGAGAAGGTGTCAAATGTACACGACAGAAGGTGGGAAGAAAGCTGTCTCGTTCCCTCATCCAGCTTCAGTCGTTCTCAGATGCTCACACTTGGTTCATCTACATGGGGTTTTTGCTAAACTGGCTTAGCAACAAATCTCACATCGCCTCATTTTCCCGCGCGTGGGGCTGAGGGGTGAGGGGGAGGTGGGGATCAGAGCCGCTGTTCGTCTGGCTGCGGTCACAAGCCAGGCTGTGCCCGACGCCCCCTCCGGATGCCTGGGCCCGAAGGCACAGAAGGCCCCTCTCCCTGGGCTCGGGTCACATCCCAGAGGATCCCGCCCTCCTTCTCCCCACTGTGCCTCGTCACGGCCCTCTACTCTGCCCAGCACCCGCGGGGAAGGCAGCCTCGCTTCCACCTCGCAAGCAGGGCAGCGCATGCCGAGGCGCAGAAGGGCCAGGGTCCCTGGCCAGTGGCAGCAGAAGAGGAGGCCCTGCCCGCCAGCCCTGCCGCCCACCGCTCCGCATGCCCTGGAGGGTCTGGTCAGTCGCTCTGAGCAAGGGACAGAGTCTGCCTCCCTCAGGGATGGGCAGGGCAGCTCGTGTCACTTCGGGAAAGTGGCTTTAGGGGGCCAACCTCGCTCCGAGACATTTGGGGAGCAGGTTGAATGAGGGGGAGATGCTTTTGCCGGGGCGTCAAAGCCCTCCCGGAGTGCCCTGCAGCCACCCCCGCCCGCACGCTGCCCCGCCCCGGGGCCCGCGTCCTCTGTGCTGCAGGAGCCGACGCTGCTCCTCACCTCGCCGCCAAGGAGCGTCCTGATCGCCGCGCTCAGACGGCCTCCTCCAGGCTCTGAACGCTCGGTCCTCCCAGCCCCTCCGAGCACTCAGCAGCGGGCAGGCTGCGGCCCAGGCCACTTCCTCTCCCGCATGGCAGGTCCTTCTCTCTCCTGCCCAGCCTCCCAGGGCTGCCTGGGAGCAGCTGGGGGCAGAGGGTGTGCCTCAAGCCTGGCCCCCACCTTAACTAGCTGAGCGGCATTTGGTGGGGACGAGCTCCTCAGTCAGACTCTCCCTGAGGGTCACGCCTGTCCCTGGGGTGAGTGTGAGGGATTTCCTGGGCAGATGCTTCTCCTCCAGGAATAAGCCCCTCGCCTGACCACACCAGTCTGCTCCACTCCCTCAGACAGAACGGTCACTCGGCCTTCTCCACAGCCCAGTGTGCCCCTCCGGGTGCCTCCTGGTCACCTGCCCTTCCTCCATGCCATCCTGTCCCCTGAGCTGAGTTCCTCACACCCCTGCCCTGTGTCTCTCCATGGTGTGTCTCTCCGGTGTCCTCATAGACCTTGTTGCTCTGGCTGAGAAGAAACCAACCTCCTGCCTGTGCCAGGAGTGTTGGGGGAGGTGGTACCAGGGCAACCCACCCAGCCCCTCCTTTTTTTCTTCCTCCTTCCCTTTCTTCTTTCACCCATTTATTGTGAAAAATTTTCAAAAGTCAGCTGTAATGAGCCGTTATCTACGTGTCATCCGATTTCTGCAGTGACCAGGCCATGGCTGGTCTTATCCCTGAGTACCCACCCACCCACCTCCAGCACTGGATTATGGTGAAACAAGTTCTAGACATCACGTCATGATGTCTGTAAACACTTCAGGAAGTGATGGAGACCAGTACGAAGCAGCTCTGAGCAGGATTTAAATTAACCAATCAGCTTTCCATGTTTACTTGTGAATCTGTCCAAGGCCTAAGCTCCTTGTCTGGAGGTGGGCAGTGGACTCATAGTAAGTGAACCTCTGTGAGTCAGTGGTCCCAGCTGAGGCCCTATAATGGCCTGAGACCTATACTGGCCAATGAAGCCAGGACTCCTCAAAGCACAAGACAAGGTCACAGCCAAGGACACCTGGCCCCAACCTCAATGAACTGGAAAAAGAGTGTAGCTAAGGCGTCTCACTCCTTCAGTGAAGGCCTTCCTGGAGACAACATAGTTCTCCTAAATTGACATAGTATCTTATTTGGAGAAGACTTGAGCAGACTTTCAAGGTCCTTGAACGTTCCTGTCAGATTCTTGCCTTTTTCAGTATTCCCCTCCTTTGTTTTGATCACTAAGTAAAAGGGGCCACCCAGAGAAGATCTTTGTCTTAGTCCCCAGCAAATCTCAAATTCTGTGAGAGGGTTTTGATCCTTCAGGAGCCCTAAAATCACACTACTTGACTCATTTATTTAAACCTTCATCATCCACTCATTTGGGAGATTGTGGGCCTGATCAGTCTGCAATAACTAAGGGATAACATTAACACGTTAAGGAAGTATCTCTGAAGGACAAGATGTTTAGAAAAGCATAGCCGTGATGTACATCCACAAGTTGAAAGCGGAGCTTCTTGAGGTGTCAGGGTCCAGTTGCTGTCCGCACCCCCAGCCCTCCGGTGTTGTTACGGGTACTGGGGACCACGCCCCGGGGTGGCTGCCACTGTGCTGACCCCTGTTCTTTTTGTTTGTTTATTTTGAGACAGGGTCTTGCCGGAGTCATTCAGCCTACAACCCTCAAGAGTCCCTGGCTGGCCTGACTGGGCCTCCCTGACCCTGAATGTCCCGAGAGGTTGTCCCTCACCCAGTCACTGCGGGATTTCAATGCTGGGAGCCCTGAGATGAAGCCAACTCACAACTGCTCTGAGCCCCAGGTTCAGCTGGGCCTTCCCTACATTGACACCTGAGCAAGCATCCCCTCCAGGGGACACACCTAGACTGGATGACCAATAGAACTGAGTGTAGCTGCCCCATCTAGGACAGTGCCTGCCCCTTGGTGTTGGCTTATTTCACTCAGTGTAATCTTCCCAAGGTTCTCCCCTGTGGCCACAGAGGGTGACAGGTGCCATCCCTCTCCTGAGGGACTCTTCTGACCAGGCCCCCATGTGCAACCATGCCAACAGCACTCCATAGTACAGGAGTCTTTTCTGAAAAAACACATAAAAATGGCTCCATGGTTCCTCAAATCAGAGGTCTGAGTGCTTATATTTTAAGCATTTTTGTAAGTCAAGGATGAAAGACCTGAACATGTCCCTAACTAGAACCATACTGCAGCAGGGATGCGGAAAACCAGCTCAGCCTGGCCACTTCCAGGAGGACCGTGAGCAGAGGAAGGAGGCCGTCTCCACCACAGGGCCCGGGAGCAAGTTCTGGGCAGACAGCAGGGGAAGGGGCACGACCAGAATTAGGACGCGTATGTGCGTGTCCCAGCGCCCCACGACAAATGTAAGCAAACATGGACTAATAAAAATAAAAATTGGAAGAAAAACACAAAAGCAAAAATAACAGCAAACCAGTGCCCCTCCCACCAGCCAACCCCAGAGCCAGAGGGGATTGGGCAGGCAGAGTGCTTCTCCCTGGTACCTCCGTCCTCGTAGGCCCTGTGGGTGCCATTCGCGCCTCGCCCTGCATGGGGTGGGGGGCACAGCGGCTCCCCAGGGAGTCTCCAGAGCCTGTGGTTCCGTGCCCGCCACAGCCCCGAATCTAAAGGAGCTGCATCCTCATCGCTTCCGCACTGCCCAGGTGTTCAGTGAGTGGCGCCGTGTTTGACCAAATACCTTCTCGATCACAGGGGCGGGCCTTGCCAATTAGCAACATAAAATCTTTGTTCTATCCTCTAAACTAAACAGTCGTCTTGTTTGAGGACATGTAAATGTTTCGATGGAGTAGCTCTCCGCAGAAAAGTCTTCGGGGACCTTTGGTGAAGACAGCGTGGGTTTTCTCCCGCTTGCCGGTTGCTGCAGGGAGAGAAGGTCGGGGCGAGGGCTCCTCCCTGCTGGTGTGTGGTTTGCACCATCCGAGCTGTCGTTCGGCTTCCACCAAAAGGGAGCACCAGCCCCCGCTGCAAGATGAACACCACACGTCTCACTCTGCTGCACGCAGGAAAAGCCTCGGGACGGTCGTCCTCACCCTGGGCTCTTGAAGTGCCTCCTAAAGAAACCCGCAGCCCCACAGAGGCCAGCGCTCCGGTGTCTTCTCTCCAAAGGCGGGACGGTGAGGGCTGGGAGCCGGGCGGGGCCTGTGACTCCCACGCCACCCTGGGCTGGCCCATGGGGGGCGGTGGTGAGGGGCTGGTGCGGACCCCCCGCCCTGCCTGCAGGGCCCATGCACTCAGCTGCCTGCACCACGCCAGCCGCTGCCAGCGGGCCACCCTGGCCTGCAGATGACGGCCGTGGTCAGCCTGAGTCACAGGCGGGGAAGCGGGGCCTCGGTGTCCTCCTGCAGCTCCAGCCCACGTTTCCAGCTCTGCCGAGGCTGCAGGAACAGCGCCTTCCCGGTTCTTGGCAGTTTGCTGGCTTTCATGCCTCTGTTTTTAAAAGCCTCGGGAACGTGTAACCCGGAGGGTCAGAGGGATGCACCCTCCCCGCAGTGCTCCCGACAGGGGCCTGTCCCGAGCGGCCAAGCAGCCGGGACCTGCAGTGCTGTGGCAGGGCCTTCTGCAGCCCTCCTGGGTGGCTCAGAGAAGGTCTTCGGGGGACACTCCTGGTGTCCACGCTGGGGGCAGAGGGAAGGAGAGAGAAGGAGGACAGGGACGGGCCGGGCCCAGCTGGCCTCCTGCCCAAGGCGGTCATGGGGTGGCGAGCCCACAGGAGGGCGAGGCTGGAGGTGCAGGGGCCTGGGCAGCCCCGCAGCTGGGCGGTGCGTCCTGCCCTGAGGGGACCGGCTTCCCTGCTGGCATTGCACCCTCTGTGAACACAGAGAAATGGAGATGAAACCGACGTAACCCGAAACTAGAGCCTGGCACTTGGCGGGTACAACGTACGCTGCTCCTGACGCTCGCTAAGTTGTGTGATTCCCACCTGTAGTGGATTGATAACTGGTGGTCAACTTATAACCCCCAGCTGAACTGAGTGAGTGGTGCTGGGTGTGGGAGGCCCACCTG
>NW_004955450.1:16947138-16955455 GCF_000276665.1 Chinchilla lanigera | reverse complement strand
TCCTGTATTATGTTGTTCCCCTTGCAAAATAAGCACCAAACCAACACACCACCTGTATCGAGCTTCAAAATATTTTCATGTCAACCCAAAGCAAACGCTGCACCATTAAGCAATCAGCCTGAGTCCGACACCCTTTCTGCGCAGGGCGCTGAGGACCGGCCTCCTGTGCTGTGGCTCTTCCTGCTCCACAGAGGTCATGAACGAGGGCTCCTACACCACAGGACCTTGTTTCACACACTCCTGGCCCATCCCTGTTGGAGTACATAGCAGTGGTTTGGTCCCTTTTGGTGACTGAATAATATTCTACCACAGAGATAGCACATTTAGTCTGCCCATTCATCCACGAGGGGCTGTTGCATTTCATCTTTTACAAGAGGAAATTAGAGTCCTGAAATTTTCTATGCTCCACCTATTTAGTCCTGTTTTCCCCACCCGCTGGCAACTACTGAGGCTTCCCTGTCTCCGGGGTGCTGCCTTTTCCCGAAAGTCATATGCAGCAACACCTCCATTCACAGACGCCTCTGTCTGCAAAGAATTCAAACAAACAAAAGTGCTTGGCAGAATTTTGCTTCCGATGACAAACTGCACATCGAGGGACAAACACAACTGTGACATCTTCCCCACACAAACACAAAGGCAGCCACAGTTCCCCAAGGCATAAAACAAATTAAATTTGGGAACCGAGGTATAGTACCACTGTAGGTGAGTCAGACCACACGCTGCCTTTTCAGACTGGCTTCTGTCACTTAGTCATATGCATTTGTGTGTCTTCTATGTCTTTTTGAGGATTGGCATTTGTTTATCTTCAGTGCTGACTAATATTCCACTGTCTGAATGTACCAGGGCCACTTCTAGGCAAAGGTGAGTGGGGTCACCAGCCTGAGAAAGGCCCCAGCCCTCGCACATTCTTCTACCTGATGGGGCAGGCAGACCGCTGTTCCTACAACCTTCCTCCGGGAACTGCTGCTGATAGCACAGCTGGAAACTGAGGCACACAGGCAGGAGAGACTAACCAAGGCCCTGCTATGTAAGCGGCAGAGTGTGGCCTGGAAGCCGGGACTCTGAGCAGTTGGGGCCAGTGGAGCAGACATGGGGGCGATGCTTCTATTTTCCAGTAACAGGTGGAGGAGGGGTTGCCTTGTGGGGGCAAAGGGGGAGGGTGGTGGGGATGGAAACCTGACTCCGCCCTGACCTAGAGCAGCCTCCCTGCCGCTCTGAGAGGCGCTGTGCGACCTCAGGCAGGTCACTCTCCCTCTCTGGGCTCCACTTTCTCTCCTGCCAGGGGAAGGGGCTGAACTGGAACCCACTGGGGCACGAGGGCAGGAGTGGCCATCGAGGCCCTGTCCACGCCAAGCATCCAGGGATGTCCGAGGCCCAGGCTCAGAGCTGAAGGTGGCGTGACTCCAGCACGGCCTCTCTGTCCTGTCCCTGCTCCTACTTCTGAGGGCCCTGCCCGCCCAGTCCTCCTGCCCCAGTGTCTGGGTCTGGAAAACTGCTTGTTGCTTGGCTCTCTGCCGATGAGAAATGCCTCCTATAAGTAGCTATAAAATGCCTCCTATAAGTAGCTATGAATCTTACTCTTTTCCATGATTGTGTAATACTCCACGGTGTGGACTTAACAGAGTACTCCTAAACAGCTAAGAGATTTTTTTTCAAAATGGCAAAATAGAAATGTAATTTTAAAAAATTTTAGAACTTTAATGAATTATTTTTACCTTGCTGGGAGCTAAACTACACAGATGGGTAGGCCTGTGTGTGGGTGTTTGTGTGGGTAAAGAAATGGGCTCTGTCCCAAAGAGTCTGCTCCTGCCAGGGAGGTGGGACAGCATCCACTGGACATTTGTCCTGTGGCCTTCAGGAGCGAGCTGGACCAGCCCACGCGATGACTGAGGGGCGAATGGCAGGTGGGGGAGGTGGGAAGGTGCCTGGGTACCAAGTGGGGACACCAGGCAGGAAGGCCTGGGGTATCGAAGGATTAAACTGCCGTCTCCTTCCCACTAGCTGCTCCTCCACCCTGACATCAACAGTCCCGGGGTATTTTGGGCCTTTTGTCTTCCCTTACAGGAAACTGAGCCTCTGGTCTTCTGATTTTCTAAGTGCAGGAGGGATGAAGTCTGAGATTTCAATCAAAGGCTTAAGGAGAAAGTAATCCCTGGCTGCCCTGATTCTTTCCTGAAAATACCTCACACGGAGAGGAACTGTCCTTAAGCCCTTGCTCTTATTTCATGCTTTAAATTTCTTTCTTAATTAAAAAGACTTGTTTGCCTGACGTGAGCTCCGAGGTGCTTATTTACTGTGACTTATCTTCTTGCTTCTGTTTTCCTTATCTTCACCCGTGACTTGGTAACTCGATACCTATTCCCATTCTAAAATGTCAGTTGTCTCCGCCACCAAAGCTGCAGAATAATGAGCTTTACAATCAGCCCATTTCTAGTCCCACAGAACGGGAGCGGTGTCCATAACAGACAAATCCCAGGGCCCCCACGTCCGCTCCCTGAGTTGGCTGCTTCCCTCCCGCAGATTCTAGTATGTTTCTCCTTTCGGATTAACTTCAACTTCGCTTGATCCTACTCACCCTCGATGACCAAACTCCGTGATTACCAGAGAATTAGTGTCTGCATCCCAAAGGCCCTGGTGGCCTCACCACGAGGATGGACAGCTCTGGGGACACCTGGCAGACGCCATCTGCAGAGGCTCGGCCTCCCTCAGACGGGGGTGGAATTAAATCTGACTGGACAAATGAGGACACTGGGACAAGGCACTCGTGATAAATTCACTGTTAATGCCAGGATCGAGTCACTGAACAGACACATGCTATGGCCCCAGAAGACCTCTGGGTGAATTCAGAGACTTCCCGGTGGAGGACAGTTTTCCCGAGGAGCAGGGAGTCCTGGTCAGTGACCACCTCCTAGTACACTGCGAAGCACGGCCGGAGGACAGACCCCGTCTGAGGGTGAAGACTTTGACTTCACGGAGGTGATTTCTTCTGTTAAGACTAGGAATGGGACGGCAGGGGAAAAGACTTGGGCTGGGAGAGGGGACCAGTGCTCCAGACCCAGCAGAGGTGTCCGGGCAGAGCCGCTGGTCTCAGGCCACAAGATGGGTCTCCGGAAGCAGACCCCATGGCGCCTGCCGGGTGTGAAGTGAGTTCTGCCCACTGGCCAGCTGCGGGTACAGATGGCCCCGCCCCGTTACTCTCCTGGGCCCAGTTTCCTTTGCTGTGGGGTGATCTCTGATTGCTACACCTTCCCTCCCAGAATGGCTGGGATGAATGAGGTTGGTTTGGGGCTTATTTTGCAAGGGGAACAATATAATACAGGACACATACTTCATATGATTATTTATAATAGTCACCCAAAGAACAGTATACAAGAGAGTGCAGGGAATCTGTCCACACACTAAGACCAAGAAATCCAGCTGAGGGCCTGGATCCCGCAACAGTGTTCTACGTGAGTCCACCTGAATACCCAGAGCTCATAACAGTTCCTCCCACAAATCCAACTGGAGGCCCAGAGCCCATGACAACGTCTCATGCAGACCTGTTTCACGGATCTGTTGGGAAGACCCAAAGGTCAGTGGTGGAATCTACAAAGTCTGCGCCAGCAGGATGAAGGACCTGTGCTAGCAGGCTGAGGGATCTGCACTGGAGCCAGGAAGTGATGCTCAGAAGAACCAGAGCTCCAAAGGTACTACAGCCATCGTCGGCAACAGTGAGGCCCCGAGCTCCTCTGATGATCAGGATGGTCGAGTTCCAATCAGGGAAGCCAACGGAGCAAGCTTTTCCAGGAGGCCGGCAGTGCACCATCTTCCCCTCAGGAACCAGGAAGCGATGCTCAAAGTGAGGACCAGAGCTCTCCAAAGTGAACTGAAGCCATTCTCAGTGCCGGCGAGGTCCCGAGCTCCTCAGAGGATGAAAACAGCCAAGTTCATCAGGAAAGCCAGCTCCCCACGGCCTCTCTCAGCTCCCAACAGCCTCCTTCTCCTTCTCCAGGTCTGCCTCTTATGCTGCTGGCAACAGTCCCCAGGTGGGCTCCCACGCCCAGCACCACGCTTACTCAGTTCAGCTGGGGGTTATAAGTTGACCACCAGTTATCGATCCACTACAAGGTGAGAAGAGAGCATGAAACTGGACGCAGATAGACAGCCCTAGAAGGAAGCGCCGGCAGGATCTCTCCGATGGAGTTTCTCGGTTGTTTTCAATTGCGGTTTAGGAGCGCTGCTGAACACATCCTGCTGCTGAGCCCACGGTGGCAGGAACGTGGCTGCACGGGTGGGCAGCGGCCTCTTTCCCGCCCAGGCCCTCGGGGGTGGCACCCACTTGTGGCTCTGTCTCTGGGTCACGCTGTCTGCTGGGACGACGGGAAGCGGCCCCCACACCCTGCGGCTTCCTCCTCAGACCCCCGCCATGCGCAGCTTCTCGGCCTGCTCCAGGACCTTTGCGCAGAACTGGGCTGGGCGCCCACGGCCCTCCCTCAGCTCTGTTTCCCGAGCTGTGCGCCGCTCCTCTCTGCAAAGCCAGTCCAGGAGAGGCCTGGGCTGCGGCCGGGGCTGCCTGGGGTGACCCGGAGGGCTGCCCGGCCGCGGTGCCTGTGCTGGCGATTTCAGCACCTCCGGGGGTGCGTGGGCTCCATCCGGAGGCCTCGGGTTGGCCAGCTGCACAGCCACCAGCATAACGGCGTGTGGAGAGTCCTCCCTGCGGTCGGCCAGCCGCAAGTCCACTTGGTGTGTGCTGACCCGGCGCAGGGCGGTGCCAGGGCCGCCCAAGGAGAGGACGGAGGGGGTCAGAGCGGGCAGATCTGCTGAAGGCTGAGGGCCCTTCCCGGCCCCCTCTCCGGGCTGTTCTCACGGGAGATGGTACAGAGGTTGGAGGTGAATTAAAGCAAAGCTTTTCCAGTTCCCCTGAGCTGTGTCTCTGCAGCCGAGCCCCGGGATGACGAGGCCTGCCGGCCGCACCTGTCCCCGCTGCTCCCAGCTCCTGCAGCGGTGCAGGAAGAGAGCGAGGTGTGAGGTGCGCACCCCGCCCCGGACCCCTTCCTGTGACTCCCCTAGGAGCACCTTAGCCGTGCTGGGAGAAGCTGGCGCAGCCGTGTAGTACTTGTAGGACTGCTGTTAAGTCCGATTCCCTTCGAGCAGCCCGGCCTCGGAGGCCGTGGAGAAACGGTGTGCTTTGTTTCAGGGCAAATACGACATTCGTACAGCTCCGAGGCTCCCACTGCTTTCACCGCGAAGATTCTATTTAGTTCTTTCCCCACGGGATCCCATTTTGAAAGCTTTTACCTACCCAACAAACTACATTTACAGAATGATGATTTTTTTAGTTTTATTTATCAAAGACCTCTAACCGCCCATCGGGGCCTCTGAAGCGTGGGGCCAACCCCGTCCGCCGAGCCGCTGCGACTCCAGCCCAAGGCGAGCAATTGCAGTGTGTTTTATTTAGTCTGGAACCTCTTTGAGGTAAACCGTCGACTTCCTCTGCGCCTTTTGAAATCCTGAAAATACCCTGCAGCCGCCGCTCCCCCCACCGCGGTGGCACAGCGCGGGGCGGCTGGGAAGCCGGGCTGTGTGAGGAGCGGAAGAGGAGCCGCGCGGCGGGCGTGGGGAGCGGGGACTGCGGCTCCAGCACCCGCAGACCGGCCCTGGGGCCTCAGGCCAGAGGCACAAGCTAAGTGCTCCCGACGTGGGGGTGCACCTGGGCAAGCCGGCTGCCTCTGCCCTGACCTATGGCTCCATGGTGGGCAGGAAAGGATAGGGGGAGCGAGGCTGCGTGCCCTCCCCCGTGTGCCCTTGTCTTCTGCGCTGCCCTCTGCGCAGGCGTCCTGCTGGCAGACCTGCTCTGCACACAAGGCGGGAAGGTGAGGGGCCAGGTAACAAGTCGCCCTCAGCCCCGAGCGGGACTCCACACTGGACAGTCCCCGCTCCCCCTGGCTGCAGAAGAGTGCAAGGGTGCAGCTGGGGGTCCCCAGGACCCAAAGCCGGAGCCAGAGCTGGGCCTCTGAAGCCCAGCTACCTCCCCAGCAAGCCCTTGCCGCAGACCCGCGCCCTGCCCCAGTGCCCTGAGTCAAAAGCCAGGAGCCAGGAAATTTCCAGGAAGATACAATCTGTGTCTGGCAGAAGCTTGTCTGCAAAAATAAATTCTTCCTGGAACATTTTCCAGGCCCATTTTAGAAACAAATCCGAGTGATGCATTTACCCATTAGCAAAAACAATTAGCCTGGACCCAGGAAGCCGAGCTCTGCGCCGGGAGAGTGGGGAGTCAGGCTCTGCTCCACAGGATAATGAGAACCGGCCCAGGGGAATCAGCACCGGGCCCGCAGGGGAGCCCCAGCCACCGAGATGGGAGTCAAGAGCAACTCTTCCGGAGAACAAGCAGCCAGAAAGCAGGAAATCAAGATCTGCTCCTCAGGAGGAGGAGCCCCCTTCACAGGGAGTCAGACCTGCTCCTGGGGAGAAAGGACTCCCCACTCCAAGCAGGGGTCAGGGTTTGCTCCCCAGAAGAACCAGCCCTATTTTGCCAGTGAGTCAAAACTCATGAGACAGAGCCCAAATCCGGAGGGAGTCAGGATCCACCAGGGGAAAGGCGAGGGCTAGGTCAGGGTCAGGGTCGGGGTCGGGGTCAGGGTCAGGTTTAAGGTTAGTGTTGAGGTAGTGGGAGGGGAGGGTTAGGGTAAGGTTAGGATTTGAGTTAGCGTTAGATCCAGCACCAAAGTTAGGGCTAGGGCTCCACCAGAGTTAGGGTTAATTTTCGGTTTAGGGCTGGGCTAGGGGTTATGGTTAGTGCTAAGGCTAGGGTTAGAGTTAGGTCTAGTGATAGGGTTATGGCTACGGCTACGGTTAGGCTGAAGGTTGTTTATTTATTTATTTATTTTTGTCTTTTTGAGCCAGGGTCTCACTATGCAGTTCAGGCTGGCCTTGAGCTCACTTTGTATCCCAGGCTGGTCTCGAGCTCAGCAGTGATCCTCCTGCCTCAGCCTCCTGGGTGCTGGTTTTACAGGCGTGCCCTACCATGCCCGGCTCTAGGCTAAGGGTTATGTTTCGGCTTAAGTTTAGCGTTCTATATGTGTAGGGCTAGGGCTAGTGTTAGGGTTAGGGTTCAAGTTATATTTTGGATTAGCGTTAGGATTAGGGTTTGGGTTCTGGTTAGGTAAGGACTTGGGCTGGTTTAGCATTAATATTAGGGGTAATATAAGGGGTACGACTAGGGTTAGTAGTATCAGGGTTATGGTTTGGGTTAGGGTTAGGGTTAAGGGTGGGGCTTGATTCAGTGTTTTGGTTGGGTTAGTGTTGTGATTAGGGTTAATTTTAGGTCAGGGTCAGGGCGAGGGTTAGGGCTAGGTTTAGGGTTAGGGATAGAGCTGAAGTTAGGGCTATGGCTGAGATTTGGTTTAGGGTTAAAATTAGGACTGGGGATAGTGGAAATTTAATGTTAGAGTTAGGGTTAGAGTTTGGGCTAGGTCTAGGTCTAGGGTTTAGAATTAGGCCTAGGGTTAGGGTTAGAGTTGGGGTTCAGGGTTAGGTTTAGCTTTAGGGTTACTGTTTGGTTTATTGTTTGCCTAGGACTAAGGTGAGGGCTAGAGGTAAGGTGAAGGTTAATGATTAGGTTTTTTGCTAGGTTTAGGTTTAGACTTAGGGCTAGAGCTAGCTTTATTTTTAAGGTTTGGTTTAGGTTTAGGGTTATGGTTGGGTTAAGGTTAGGTTAGGGTTAGGGCAGGGTTAGGGTTAGGGTAGGGCAGGACAAGGGCTTAAGGTTAGGGTTAGAGTTCTGTTGAGCATTTTAAAGGTAGGATTAGATTTCTACTGTGATCAATATCACGATGACACAACTCTGAGCAGGTTTGAAATTAGCAAGTTAGCCTTCCGTGTTTACTTGTAAGCCTGTCCAAGGTCTAGGCCCCTTGTCTGGAGATGGGCAATGGATCTGTAGTCAGGAACCTCTGTGAGTCACCGGTCCCGACTGTGGCCTGTGGTGGCTGGTGAAGCCATGATGCCTCAAAGGACAAGACAGGGCCACAGCTAAGGACACTTGGATCCAACCTCCATTAGCTAGATAAGGACTGTAGCTGCCGGCATCTCACACCTGTGCTGAAGGCCTTCCTAGTGATAGCATAGTTCCCCTAAATTAATGGAGTGTTTGACTTGGAGAAGTCCTCAAGTGGACTCCAAGGCCCTGCTCAGATTCCCGTGCTTTCCTCTGTACCCACCTCTTTTCTTTGATAAGTAAATAAATGTGGGTCTCCCAGAGAAATTCTTGGTCTCAGCCCCCAGAGAATCTCAAATTCTGCTAGAGGGTTTGATCCTCCTGAAGCTCTAAAATCGTACC
>NW_004955450.1:16943367-16946359 GCF_000276665.1 Chinchilla lanigera | reverse complement strand
TGCCACCGTGCTTTACAGCCAGGCAATTATGGAGTGAGACCTCCACAAACTGAGCTAAGTAAACCTTCCTCCTTTAACTTTGGTGTCAGGTATTTTGTCTCGGCAACAAGAACATTAACTAAGACATGCTAGGTACAGGCCTATGGTTCCAAAAGGGTTAATGTTATGGTTAGTGTTACTGCTCCATCAGGGTTAGGGTTAGTGCTAGGGTTAGGGTACAGATTAGGGTTAGTGCTAGGGTTAGGGTACAGTTAAATTCAGGATTAGTGTTAGGTTTCCACTAGGGTTAGAGTTTGGGTTAGAAATAAGTTTATGACTAGCTTTAGGGTTAGGGTTCGGATTATTGTTAGTGCTTTGGTTAGGCTTCAGGTTAGAGTGAGCGTTAGGGTGAGACTTACTGTTAACATTATGATTAGGGGTAGGGTTATTCTTAGGGTTAACTTTAGGGCTAGGGCTTGAGCTGGGATTAGGACCAGGGTTAGATCTAGGGGTAGGGCTTAGGCTAGGCCTAGATCTAGTGTGAGGGTTATCATCTGAACAGAAGTGTTAATCCTAACAGAAGTTAAAATTTCAGTTAGGACAGGGGATGTTAGGGTTAGGGTCTGGGCTAGTACATAGTTCAGGTTAGGGTTATGCTTACTGTTAGGCTTAGGGCTATAACTGGGGCTAAATTTAGGCCTAAATTTAGGGGTAAGCCCAAACATTACAGATAAGGTTAGGGTTAGGGTTAAGGCTAGGATTAGGGGTATGGTTAGGGTTAGGGTTAGTGTTCGGGTTAGGGATGTGGTTAGGGTTAGGGTTAAGATTAGGGACAGGGTTAGGGTTAGGGCTTGGTATTGAGCTATGGCAAGCCTTCATATTGTTCAGGCTCTGGGTAGGAGTGGGTTCACGACTGGAATTAGTGTTCTGTTTAGTGCTGGGCCTAGTGTTGGAGTGAGGTGTAAGACTATGGCTAGGGTATTTGTAAGGCTGTGGTTTTGGTTTTTGTTAGTTTTAGGGTTGGGTGCAATACTGGATCTACAGCTAGGGTGCTGGCTAGGGTTAATTTTAGGGTTAGGGTTAGGGTTAGGGTTAGGGTTAGGGTTAGGGTTAGGGTTAGGTCTGGGCTCAAGTTAGGGCTAGTTCTATGGTTAGGACCTGAGCTATGGCTAAGATTAGGGTTAGGGTCGAGTTATGGTGAAGTTAGCTATTAGCAATAGGGTTAGGTCTCGGTACAGAGCTCTGGCTAGGACTAGGTTTGGGGCTAACACTAGGGTTAGTGATATGGTTCTGAGTAGGTTTAGAACTACTGTATGGATTTGCACTGGAAGCATTGTTGGGGTTAGATTTTGGGTAGATTTGGTGTTAAGGTTAGGGTTAGGGTTAGGGTTAGGATTAAATTTAAACTTAGTGGTAGCTTTAGGGCTAGGGCTAGGGCCTGGGTCACGGTTAAGTTTAGGGTTATGTTTAGGTCTAGGTGTAGGGCTACGTTCAGAGCTAGGAATAGAGCTAGGGTTAGTGTGAGGGTTGGGTTAAGATTAAGCTTTGGTTTTGGGTTAGGTCTAGGACTAAATCTTGGTCTGTCTAGAGCTACAGCTATGGCCACATTTAGGGTTAGGGTTAGTATTAAGGCTGGGGTTAAGTCTAGCTTTAGGGGTAGCTTTAGGGTTATGGTTAGGGTTAGTGTTAAAGTTTGTGTTATGGCTAGGACTAGGACTAGGGCTTGGTTTAAGGCTAGGGTTAGGGCTATTTTTAGGAATAGGTTTAAAGATGTTAGGGCTGGGTCTAAGATTAAGACTAGTGCTAGAGCTATGGTTAAGATTAGAAGATTAGATTTAGAATTCAGGATAGGGTTAGGGTTAAGTTTGGCACTAGTGTTAGTATTAAGACTAGGATTAGGGTCAGGGTAGGGCTAGATCTTGGAGTAAGGCTAGGTGTAGTTGTAGTGCTAGGGCTAGAGCTAGGGTTCTACTAGGGTAGGATTAGGGTTAGGGTTTGGGTTAGGGTAGGCTTAGTGTTGGGTTTCACCTAGGGTGGTATTAGGGTAAGGGTTAGGGTTTTCATTTGGTTTAAGGTTAGGGTGAGGTTTAGGGTTGAGATTAGCGTCAGTATTAGGGTTAGGGTCAAGTCATGTGATCCTCAGGAGCTAGAGCTTCCAAGAAGCTAATCAGGATCTCTTCCTCAGGAAAAGGGGCTCCCCACCCCAGCAGGGAGTCTGTGTCTGCTCCTGAGGTGAGGAACTCTTACTCGGGATCCACTCCAGGGGAGAATGATCTTCCACCCCACAGGAAATCTGGATCTGCTCCTCTGCTGAAGCGCTCCATTCAGGCTGGACCCTGCTCGGCTCCATCTTATAATTCCTGTGAGAACTGCTGTTCCCCGCTTTGAGGACGCAGTGGAGCTCTGGTTGGTGGCCTGGCTCTTCCTGTCGCCCTGCTGGCTTCCCCAGTGCAGGAGCCTGCCTGGGGTAGTTGGAAGCATTGGGCTTGTGGACGCCCATCCGCCCAGGAGTGTGCAGAGAGAGCACCTCTACCAGCCGGGCACCTCCGGGAACAGCCACGCTCTATCTGGGACTTGGCCCTGTGAACAGCGAAAGACGAGGCTGGCGTGAGGACAGAGGGGTGGCATCCCGGTGATGGGGAGGCACCGAGCACCATTTTCACAGGAAAGAAAGCCAAGGCTCAAGGAAAGGGCAGAGGTTGGACAGACACAAGGTGCTCCAGTTCCTGAGCTCCAACTGCCTCGGTGCACGCTTGCTCACACACGTGCACACGCTCTCGCACGCGCACCTGCGGGGTGGCCCTGCTTTGCCCCCTCAGGGACGTGCTCTGAGCACCTGCTCTGACCCGTAGGGCCTGCTGGGAGCCTGGTCCCGGCCGGTCTGACCGCAGGGCTGGGGACGGGGCGCTGGACGGCAGGCGGGGGCCGGCGCCGGGCTGAGGCTGTGGCTTTGCGGAGTGACACGGGCCGCGGAGTCGGCTCCCTCGGCGCGGCCTGCGCCTGCGAAGCCGGG
>NW_004955450.1:16940981-16942594 GCF_000276665.1 Chinchilla lanigera | reverse complement strand
AAAAAAAAAAAAAAAAAAAGGTTAAATTAAAAAAAAAAAGAACAGGTGAAGTACAAGCTGAGGCCGCCCCATGTTAGCCTGCCACACACTCGATTGCTCCAGTCTTCTACGGCGGAAAGCCAGAATTACAGCAGAGTCATAAAGGGATCGGAGCCTCTCAGAGACGGGCCCGGCACTGACCGCCAGGCACCGCCAACAGCTGCTGCCCAGCGAGGACACCAGGGCCAGCCCGAGCTAGCCTCGCACCCGAGCCCCGCAGGAGCCAGGCTTCCGCCCGCGTGCTGGGCCCTGGGCTCCACCCGGGGACTCTGGCAGGGCGCACCCCACTCAGCACCAGCGCCGGCCCGCTTTTGTTTTCTGCAGAACCTCAGCGCAGCCTTCCTACAGGGAATGGCCAGCCAGAGGGTGTGCTGGAAGGACCGCGGCCTGAAGAGAGGGTCTGGGCTCTTTCCAAGGAGAGGGCAGCTTTGTTTTCCTGGAAGTCTCTTTGAATCTGGTTCATGCATTCTAAGCGCTTTCTATATTTTTCATTGAATGCTTCTGACCCTTGCCTTT
Organism: Chinchilla lanigera; assembly: GCF_000276665.1. NCBI lineage: Eukaryota > Metazoa > Chordata > Mammalia > Rodentia > Chinchillidae > Chinchilla > Chinchilla lanigera. The sequence goes on along the minus strand of NW_004955450.1, from coordinate 16,942,039 downwards.
GTTCTTCTGTTTTCTTGCATGTTTCTTCTTCAGACTTTTTGAGCAGTTCCTTCATCATACATCACGACCAAGTTGGATTCATTCCAGGAATGCAAGGTTGGTTCAGTATTTGCAAATCTATAAATGTTATACACCATACCGATGGAGCCAAAGACAAAAAAAACCACATGATCATCTCAATAGGTGCAGAAAAAGCTTTTGACAAGGTCCAACATGCATTTATGATAAAAAATCTATAGAAAATAGGAATAGATGGCCTCTACCTTAACCTGATCAAAGCCATCTATGACAATCCATCAGCCAACATCATTCTCAATGGACAAAAACTGAAAGGTTTTACTTTAAAATTGGAAACAAGACAAGGATGTCCGCTGTCACCTTTCCTGTTCAATATAGTTCTGGAACCACTAGCCAGAGCAATTAGACAGGAGAGAGAAATAAAGGGAATTAGGATAGAAAAGGAAGAAGTAAAACTATCACTACTTGCAGATGACATGATACTTTACATGGAAGACCCCAAAAACTCCACAAGAAGACTCCTTGAATTAAGCAACAAATTCAGCAGTGTAATTGGATACAAAGTCAACACCCAGAAATCGATAGCATTCCTATACACAAACAACAAACAGAGAGAAATTAAGGAAACCATACCTTTCACAGTAATGTCCAAGAAATTGAAATATTTAGGAATCAATCTGACAAAAGAAATAAAAGATCTCTTCAGTGAAAACTACAGTACTCTGAAAAAAGAGATTGAAGAAGATTTCAGTAAATGTAAAAATATTCCTTGCTTATGGATAGGAAGAACCAACATTGTGAAAATGGCCATACTCCCAAAACTGCTGTACAGATGCAATGCAATCCCATTAAACTACCATTAGCATACCTCACAGATCTCGAGAAAACATGCCTTAAATTCATCTGGAACCAAAAGAGACCCAGAATAGCAAAAGCAATCCTGGGCAACAGGGACAAGTTAGGTGGAATCACAATCCCTGACCTGAAATTATACTACAGAGCTACTGTCACAAAATCAACCTGGTACTGGCTAAAAAACA
>NW_004955450.1:16914550-16939331 GCF_000276665.1 Chinchilla lanigera | reverse complement strand
AAACAGAGTACAGTGCTGTGACAAGCTTTGTGGTCACGGTGTAGGCGAGGCCTCGGACAGGAGCGGGCAGCCAGGTGTTTCTGTGCCTGTGCCATGGGCTCGACGGTGCACAGACAGCATTTTAATGCGGGGGCGGCACCAGTTGTCCCAAAGGTGCGTTATAGCCATGTTTAGAATACTTACAATATTTCATCATTCTATCTGTGAATTATTAATTTTGTAAGTTTTATTATATTAAATATAATATATACTATTTACTATAATATATTAAATGAGTATATTATATTAAACAATGAGTACTTAACAGAAAAAATATCAAAACATGAAATAATGAATTTTTAATATCTATTATTTATTAAAAAGCATCAGAATTTTCAATACCAGCTATGTTTTGGTGTACCAAGTCTAAAAAAGAATAACAGAAATAACCAATACAATTCTACAAAAAAAATCCTTATTTCACTTATCACACCTGAGGCAGTCTGCACACGTGACAACAGCATGTTCCACGCACACACACCACTTACCCTGACAGCACATGTGTTTTGCTTTCCTGGCCTTTCTGTAGGACATGCTTGACATCTCCCTGTTCTTGCTGTTTTTTCAGGAGGTTCGTATTATATTATACAGCGTGTAGTTAAAAGGAATGTAAAATATCAATACAATAAAGTGTTAAATTCTTAATATGTATTGTGCATTTAAAGTAGACATTGACATTTCCACATCAGTTGTGTACCTGCTTACAAAAACTAAAAGATAACATCAGAAATAAATTCCTATATGAACTACAATTAAAATGCCAATAGAACCCACAACAAAAATCATCTTTTCTTCAACTGTCACACCCAAGGCAGTCTTCCCACATGACAACTGTGGGTTCCAGGCATGTGTGTTGCTTACACTGACAGCGCGTGTACTTAGCTTCCCTTTCTTGTGTGGCAGTCTTGTCATGTCTCTTCTCTTCCTGTTTTGTCAGGAGCTTCCTATAACATCCATTTGGTAGGGAAATAGATATCAATAAAGTAAACCATCAAATGTGTAATGAGTACTTAGAGTAGACACCAACATTTTCACTTCAGCTGTGTACCTGCTTACAAAACCTAAAAAATAACATCAGCAATAAAAACATATGTGAAGTGCAATGGAAACACAAACAAATATCTACCACAGAAACAATCTTTCCTTTAACTGTCACCCCAAGGCAGACTTCACACATGAAAACCGCATGTCCCACACGCAAATATTGCTTACACTGATATCACATATGTTTTGATTTCCTGTCCTTTCCTGTAGAGCAGTTGACATCTTTGTGGTTTTCCTGTTGTTGTAGCAGGTCTTTGTGATGCTGTGCCTGCCTGTTCACCTGTCAGCTCTGTATGGTCCACAATTTTTTTTGTGGAGTTCGCTAGGCATTTTTTTTCCCTCTACTGTAAAATATCTCTTAGAAGTTCTAGTTCCAGTCCTCTAAGAAAATTTCTCTGTGATATTTTGCAGTTGTCATTTTCTTTATAAACTATCAAACTGTTTATGCTATACATGCTTAGGATTGACTAAAACACAACCATTGACCAACACTTTGTGTCTCGAGTGACATCACAGTTGCTGCATAACTCATCAACAACATCTCCTCCGCCTCTGGTTTTGTTGTAGAAAGTGTGCACCTCAGGTTTCTGTTTTGTTGAGGTTTCCCTATCAACATTTCCATCATGCTGAAGTGTTGACATCAGCAGTACCAGTTTGGATTTTTTTTGTCATATGTGAAGCCAGTGTTACATCTTTCTGAAATCTAAAGATGGTACTATACAATCCTCTGCTTTGAAATTGAAGCATTTCATTGGGAATTTCTGCTTTGTCCCTGTGTACAGTTTCTGCACTGGCCAACTTGTGCTCTGTGAGCAAATGTAACATCAAATGGAAATTGGTAAACCAGTTGTCCAGTGTCACATTCTGATTAGTTTGGGAGATGGGAGCAGCAGCTCTGTTCACAGCGTCATTCAGTTTGTTACTATATGAATAAGGATCTGATGGCCGAGTTCCAGGATAAATTTCTAAATTGAAAGCATAGTAAGTCTTTGCATCTACAAGGGCATAAATTGTTATGCCATATCTTGAAGGTTTTTCTGAAATAATACTGTGGGAAGCTACAGCAACCATGAAATGCTGCAAGATGTTCACCAGCAGTTGTATATTCAGATGGTATGAATTGCTTGACAGTGACCCACAAATCTCTCAAACTATGAGCAAATCGCAGCCAGACTATCAGTTCTTTTTCTTTCTTGTTGAATGGTTTTGTCATCAAATGTCAGGCAATTCTGAAGGAAACCAACTCTCTTCAGTGTCATCATTATTCTAGAAACCTCAAGCCCACACCCATTAATTTTCTATAAGTCTTCTACATTCCTGTAATTACCATGAGAAAGCCCTGCTAAGTACAGCAGACTGATGAATGCTTTCAGTTCAGCTAGTGAGGTGTCATAGCAAATACATGTTTGAGCATGGTTATTGGTGCATACAGAATGTTTTACTTGTATTTCAGCATTGTGTATGTCAAGCAGCTTGCAGCATTTCATCTGTTACAAACAATTTCCAATATTGAGTGGCAGTGCTGGCATCCTGCTCAATAGGTTTCACCCCTGCCAAGATCCTCATTATATTTTCGGACCTACTTCTAACATTGGACCACTCCATGTGGTGGTGTGATCATTTTGTATCCTTTCTACTAGTAAGATATGCATCCATATTGCTGTTTTCTTCATCATCAGAATCAAGAAGTTCTACATTTTTTGTATCTGTATCAGCTGATTCTTGCTCTATTTCACTGTCACAGGAACTTTGGTTCACATAGCCAATATCAAAGTCATTATCATCTTATCATCCACGTGTGAATGATCTGATGATTTACTTTTGACCTCCTGAAAAACTTGCAAATCTGTGCCATTATACTGAATTGGGCTACTTCTATTAGAAAAAGCAAAAGAACACTTAAAAAAAAACAAAAAACAATTCTTAAATACACAGAAATTTAGCAGTGAGCATTTCATGGGTAAAACTCACCTGTAGCTGTTTGGACCTTCTGTATAGACCTTGGCATTCATCTGCCAAGTGGTGAATGCATAGAAGGGTTTCTGCTTTCCCCAGGCAGAGCTACTGTGAGTCATACCCACATTCCATTTATGGTAAACTACATGTTTTCATAACAGAAGAGTGGTGTGGGTGTATTTTACCCCCTGCGATGCTCAGGTAAACATATGCAAAACCTGTTGGAGCATTGTGCATGTAAAAATCCCAGTCTGACACATTTGCACACAGTTTGTCATTCATCATACCAAGTGGATAAACATGAAAATTGCTTCCTGTACCCCCCAGGTGCAGGTACTGAGATGCACAGCCAGCTACTATTATACTAAAGCAGAAATTTACAGTAGAAAAGTATGGGATGGGTTGTTGTAACAGTGTTGTGCCCTATGGGTTCTAGAATACTAAAAAATTATTGCTCTGACTTCCTTCAATATTGTTACAAAGTTGCTGATACTAGATAAAGTGTATTGCCATGTAGCAGGACAAGCTTTCACATGTAAGTGAAAAATGTCATGTTATGGTTTGTGTTTAGATGTCCCCTCAAAGCCTCATGCAGTTTTAGATGGGACTTTTTTGGAGGTTGTTGAATCTAGAGTGTGTGATTGGTTCATGATATGATGCTAGGATTAAGGGTGCTGAGATTAAGGATGGGTGACTGCTGGGTCACTCTACTGCTTGGATTGGCACCGCCCTAATCTCCTCCATGGGAGGGCAGTCAGGAAGCAGGAAAGCAGCAAGAGCAGCAGCAGCAGCAGCAGCAGGAGCCTGCCTTCTTTCTATCTCTTTTATCCCATTTAGGGTGCAAGCCTATTGACTGGTTCCACTCACACCCAAGGTGGGGCTTTGATTACCCACACTCAGAACTGCACTAAACCAATTTAGTCACCATATACCCTTAATCCCTGAGCTGGGGCAGAAGGAAGGGGCAGGAGCAGGTGGCCCTGGAAACTTGACGAGGCCACACGGAAGGTGAGGTGGCTTCCAGGCTCTGCAGTGGCAGGGAGCGTGAGGAGACCCAGAGCGGGAGCTGGCGAAAAGACACATGGGCAGGGAGGACCCCGAGGCTGTCTTGGATGAGAGTGTGGGCCGGAAGCAGGCCCAACCCCTACCACACCACGCTCAGTGCTGCCCAAGGAGACAGCAGCTCACTACCAACTGTCTGTAAAAGCTGCTGGTCATGGTGATGCCTACCTGCAATCCCAGCACTCAGGAGGCTGAGGCAGGAGGATTTGCTTGAGTTGAAGACCAGCTTCGGCTACAGAGAGACCCTATCTCAAAAATGAAATAAAATAAAAAGTTGCTGATTCCCAGATGATATTTTTTAAAAATTGATTTTTTATGAATAAGCTAGATTCTCCTAACACACTGAGGAGATTTTCTTGAGGTGGGTGCTCCAGGCTCTGTAGCTGCAGTTGTCCTGGGTGCTCAGGCCAAGGAGGGAAATCAGTGATCTCAGAGCTGAGTGCCCTGGCTGCTGGCCTCCTGCTGGCGCCACTGCTTACCGGCACCTGAAGTTTTTTTTTTTTTACCATAAAACCTTATTAATTTGAAATCCAAAGAACAGAAAGAAAAATGCTGCGGCCCCCGTGGCACTTTGCTCTCACTGAGCTCAGCTTATCCCGGGCCTTCATTAAACAGTCGTCAGGCGTCCTGTTGGTTGGGGACCAGACGGGGCTTGAAATAGTCGCTATTTTTAATTAACCAACATGGAAATAATGGGGCTTTACTGTAATTTGGTATGATTTAATTAACTCTAACTTTGTGTCGGGCCTTAAACCCTTGCATCCCGCCCAGAAAGCCCCAGGCCTCTCCCTGGAGCCTGGGGCCCCCCAGGGGTGGCTTTGTCTGTGGGGGGAGACCTGGCCTGCACTCTGCAGCCCACGGGGCTGCCTGATTTCCGGGGGGTCATTTTTTAAGTTTGCCCTTACTGCGCACACAGTCACTTCCTCTGCCGCTGAGTCCCCACCCAGCACCCCGCACCCCAGGCTCAGAGCCCCTGCTCACTCAGCTTCTCCACCTCTCCCCACACTGCTCCGAGGGGACCTCGCAGGTAGCCGAGGGAGGGGACCGAGGACCGGAGATTCGGAGCGGGAGACCCTGTTCTGTCAGGTGAACAGTACCCCTTAGTTACTGCAGACTGACCGGGTCCCAAGTGAGTGCACGGCGAAGGCTACATAAAAAGAGGCAGACGATTGATTTCAGGGCTCCAGGAGGATCAAAGCCCTCTCACAGAATTCGAGGTTCTCTTGGGGTTAAGACCAAGACCTTCCCTGGGTGGCCTGTATTTATTTGGTTATCAGAAGAAGGGAGGGGAGTACTCAGGAAGGGCAGAATCACTCAAGGACTTCTCCAAGTATGTATTAAGCTAATCCACCCAGGAGTGAGATGCCTGAGGCTACAGCCTTTATCTAGTTGCGGTTGGGGCCAGGTGTCCTTGGCTGTGACCTTGCTTATCCTTTGGGGCTCGCCGGCTTCATCTGCCATTACAGGTTTCAGTAGGGATCAATGAGGCGAAGGGGCTCGCTTACTCCAAGTCTGCACCCACCTCCAGACAAGGGGCCTAGGCCTTGGACAGATTCACAAGTGAACAGGAAAGCCAACTGGTTAGTTTAAGTCCTGCTCGGGGCTGCTTCCAGCGGGCTCCATCAGTTCTCACGGCCGCTTTGCCCGGCGCTCCCTGCTTCCCGCCATTCCTGCAGGAAGAGACCGGGTAACATCTGACCTGGACACCAAAGGTCTGTCCCAGGGGGTGAGCGGAGGGGGCAGCACCCGGGTCTGTCCTGTCCCCCGCCGGCCAGGGCTACTTTGTCCGCGCGGAACTTGAGTCCAGACGCGCAGCCCCGCGCCCCATGGGGGACCCCGCGCTCCGCGGTGGAGGTCATTCGGGGCGGGAGCGGGCGGGCTCTGGAGGGTGCTCGGTTCACGGGTGGGCTCTGCGCCCCGCTCCGCCCGCACGGCAGCACCGCACGCCGGGTCTGGGCGCCCCGCGGCGCGGAGGGAGGCCCAGCCGCCAAGCTGGGAGGCTGCCTCGGCCGCACAGGGGTCCGGCGGAGCCGTGGCCGTGTCTGCGTCCCCGGCCCAGCACGGCTTCCAGAGACGGAGACAGAGACCCGCGCAGGCACAGCACGGTCACAGCAGGGGCTTAAACGTACTCTAGCCGGGAGGGGGGACAGACACAAAGGGGAACCTAGGGACAAAGACTTCAGCTGGACAAGTCACCACTTGCGGTGTGCAGGCCTCAGGACCCCACATCAGACAACCTGTTGAAAAACATCCTTATGAATCCCAGCACTCAGGAGGCTGAGGCAGGAGGATCACCGTAAGTTCGCAGCCAGCCTGGACTCCATTGTGAGAACCTGTCTCTGAGGCAGGGCGTCAGGGGTAACATCCGTGGAGCTCTTGCGGCTGCTCTTCCCGCCGGCTCTGCCCTTTGTGCCCATGTGGCCCTGCTCTTCTGTCCAGGTCTCCCGACAGAGCACTTCCCCTGCCTGTGGCCGCTCGGCCTGGCCTCGCCACCGCTTCTGGGAGAAGTTTGACTTCCGTGGGCAAAGGCGGGAAAGGCAGATGGTCACATGCGGACCAAAAATTCCAGAGGAGGATCTGACATGGATTCGGAATGCAGAGCTTGGGGCGGGGCGGGGCGGGGCAGGGCGGAGCGGGCTGGACTGAGCGCGCCTGGCTTTAGCAGTTCCTTCTGGCTGGCAGGCTGGGAAAGTTCTGTCAAAGGAGCTGGAGCTGAACTAGAGGCACAGGTGAGTCACGTGGAACATTCCGTGTCTCCTCAGTAAAACCAAAGTGGATGCGTGTGCTTCTCCCTTGCTCACAGCTGCTCCCCCACCTCGGGAATGGCTCGGGTCCCGGCTTGTGCGCTGGCTTGTGCGTTGGCTTGTGCGCTGGCTTGTGCGCTGGCTTCCCCCACAGCGAGCATTTTCCCATGGAGCAGTGCTCTAAGCAGAGCTTGGCTGCCTACAGCCTGGTGTGGAGGCACACACCTGTAATCCCAGCACTAGGGAGGCTGAGGCAGGAGGATCACTGGGAGTCTGAGGGTAGTCTGGGCTACATAGTGAGTAGCCTGTCTCAAAACACGAAGAAGGAGGAGGAGGAGGAGGAGCAGGAGGAGGAAGGAAAGGGGAAGGAGAAGGAAGAAGAAGGAGAAGGAGGAGAAAAAGAGGCAGAGGCAGAGAAGGAAGGGGAAAAGGAAGAGGAGGAGGAGGGGGGGAGGAGGAGGAAGAGGAGGAGAAGGAGGAAGAGGAGCAGGAGGAGGAGGAGGAGGAGCAGGAGGAGCAGGAGGAGGAGGAGGAGGAGAAGGAGGAGAAATGTGTGTCTAGGCTTCCCCTTAAAGTTCAAATGCTGAGCATTCACACCTGAGGTGGGGGGGTGCCCGCGAAGGCTGGGCACATTGCAGAAGGGTCACGGTCCAGGCTGGAGCTTCTGTCCTGCAGCCTGCGGACAGTCAGTGGGAGTCAGAGGAGGAAGGAGTCCTGCTCACTGGCGGCCAGGGAAGGGGTGAGATTTCAGAGGTGGGTAAATCTCGACGACAGGAGCACCCTCCCCTCCTCCTCACCTTTCTTTAAGTCCTAGTCCGCTTCAAGGCAACCCCCAGAGACGCCTAGAGGCAGGCGGACCCTGAGGAGCAGTCCCCGATGTCCCCGACGCACATCTGTGCAGGGTGTGTGGGCTGGCGACCGGCCGTCAGGTCTCCAGAAGGCCCCCGATGGCTGTCACCACCCTTGGTCCCCGGCCCCCCACTGGCCTGAATCTGACCTCCTTCTGCCACCGCTGCTGGTGACATTTCAAGGCCAGGCCGGCTCTTGATTACCCGTGTCTTTATTGTTGATGTTCCAAATGAGTCTGCTTCCAGTGACCTTCTCTCCCGGCCCATAACTTCTTCCTGCATCCAGAGCACACATTCCAGGCTCATTAGCAGGTTCAAAAGCAAAGGTCTCTGATGGCTTCCTTATTTCAGGAAGCGCTGAATTAATTATTTCCACTCAGGAAAATGTCATGTTGGAGTTCATTCCTGCTTCAGTCCCTAAGTGGACACCAGGAAGAGGGCAACGCGAGCAGTCTCAGTGCGTGTGGATCAGACAGAAGACCTCACTTTCCTAAAAGTGAAATCCCAGTGATTGGAATGCAGCCACGCACCACCCAACGACGTTCTCCTCAACAGCAGACCCCACACACGAGGGCCGTTTCAAGGGCAGCCAGCTGAGCACACCAGGTCTCTGCGGTCCACACCACGGCAGAAGCACCTCACAACGCCTGTCCAGTGTTGCCCTCCCCAGTGTACACAACTGTAAAACTTGCCCTGATTTCCAGTCCCAGGATTGGCCAGGTGCTTGCTTCTCACCTGCATCAAGATATTGCATGTCCTGTATCAGTTATCAGTTATTTACTATGCTGTGTAACAAAAATCCCCCAAACCGAGTGACTGTAAAGAATCACTTATTATTGCTAATGTGACTAGTACTGCATTTAGGAGGTTTGGCTCTGTGGTCTGTCGGTAGCTGGCCCAGAGCCTGGCCCCTAAGCAGAGCCCCAAGTCACGACCCTGCTAAGAAAACTGTCTTCCTGGCAGCAGTTGAAAGCCATGTCAGGGCCCGGCGTGGAACACACGTTAGCTGTGGTCATCAGTCTCCCAGGCCGGTCAGCGGGATTTCTCTTCAGTGGATGTTGTCCAATTTCAGACCTTTGTGAAACTCACGCTACCTTTAGCTCCCAATTCCCAATTCCTAGGGAACTGGAACAGGGGAGCGCTCCCGCCTCTTGTAAGCCCTCAGTGAGGTGGCTGTACCTGGGGCCCCTGCTGCGCCAGCCCTGCCTGGGGGGCCCTGGATGCGTGTGGGGGACCCGCCCCATGTCTGCACCTGGGACTCTGGGATTGAGCAGAGGTGAGGAGGGAGGGCTCTGAGTGGGAGCTGGGGTCCCGGGAGAAGGGACTGAGACAGCTGCCGACCCAGGGTGCAATAACTCCGAGGCCGGCGCTGTGAAGATCCGGAGCTGCGGGAGGACACGGCAGCCGGAGGCCCCTGGGCCTCTGGAGCCATCGAGGCCAGCTGGGGACACGGGGGCTGCACCGGGCACGCTGGGCTCACGCGAGGCTTCCGTCCGCCTGTGCTGAGCTGGACCGCTCTGGGTGCCCGCTCCTTCTGGGTGTCACCCACTTCCGGGTGCTTGTCCACTTCCGCCGGCCAGGAAGCCTTGGCCTTCCTGCCCCCGGCCTGCTGCGTGACGGGTTAGCTTTGCAGTTGAGGCTCCTTCCCAGCAGGATGCCTTGGCCTCTGGAAAGCACAGCCGGTGTGTGGTGAGGTGAGGAAGGGACGAGAATCCGCACTGCCTCAGCCTCCTTTCTGAGGAAGTTAGTGCAGAAGGCTGGGTCTGGGGTCAGTGCCAGTTTTCTTGTGCTTCTCCCATTCCTGACGCTTTTCCTGTCACCACCAGGCTGCCGGAAAGTCTCACAGGAAGTGTAGACCCAGAGATGTCCCTGGACACAGCTGTGACTGCGCTGTTAAGAGCAAAGGCGAGCCGGGAGTGATGGCTCACGCCTGTGAGCAGCCAGGAGGATGAGGCAGGAGGATCCTTGCAAGTTCAAGGCCATCCTGAACTGCATAGTGAAACTCTGTCTCAAAAAGACAAAAAAAAAAGAAAAAAGAAAAAAAACCCAAAAAAGCAAAAACCCAAAAAAGAGCAAAGGCAAATGGAGGGAGGAGGTGAGCCAGGTATGGGGGTGCACGCCTGTAAGCCCAGCTACTTAGGAGGCTGAGACAGGAGGATTGAAGTTCAAGGCTGGACTGGTGAGACCCTGCCCCAGAGGGAGACAAGGGAGCAAGGGCCGCAAGCCCATAGGAGGCTGTCGAAAAGGAGGGAAGGGCGCTGGCTTACGTGAGAGGCTCTGACAGGAGAGAGGTGACGGGGAGGTCAGAGTGCACAGCCCAGAAGCTCTCACCCACCTTGAGGGCTTGCGTGGTGGAGAAGGGGCAGTGAGCTGGGGACAGGAGGGGACGAGACCCTCCCAGAGCTCCCCCACGTTGAAGGTCTGAGTCAGTGAGGCTGTGCTGCTCCAAGGCGGTGAATTTGTGTGATTTGCTGCACTGGTCCGGGAGCCGGTGCGGGCCTCCAAGTCGGCAGTGACCCAGGACGGCAGGCTCTCCACACGCTTGAGGCCCCGTACTCGGAAAAGACTTTGGACCGAGCAGGGCTGGCGGAAATGCGGGAGGGCGTCAGGCGTCCCTGGCCCCGGCCCCGCCAAGGCCCTTGCCCCACTGCCCCTGTGTGTTACCCCTCGGAGGGGGCCGGACGGCTCCGGTCCGGTGACTGCCGAGGGGCCCCTCGCTGCTCTCTTTACTCTTCTCCCCAGCAGTCACGCGGGTCTCCCGCGCCCTCTGATGTCTCAGGTCGTCGTCCTCAAATGCCCAGGTCATGAACCGACAGCCCGCGGCCCTTGCCGCCTCCCAGCACCGCTGTGCCCCAAGCTCCCTTGTCCATTGTGGGTCCCCTGCCCAGGCCCCCCCGCCCCGGGCTCCTGCCTCTCCGTGCGGTCCTCAGACCTGGAATTCCTTGCTGCTCTGACGGTGAGCCCCACACTCCTCCTCACCGTGTCCCGGTGGCCTGTTTGTGGAGGGGGCTTCAGTTGTCAGGTGACCAGCCGCCCCAGCCTCCCCTGGGCAACGTCGGCTGGTAGGAGCCGGTGGGGGCAGCGCGGACTTCCGGGCAGTGTGTGGGTGTGGGGTGCGGGGAGAGCTGCCACGGTGCCCAGGTCACAGGGGCTCGGGCTGCAGTGGTGCCCGGCGCCCAGGCCTCTGGCTTCTGCTACTGCAGCTGCTCTGACCCTGGCAGTCACGCGGCCTCCAGGCCTCACTGGCCTTTGCACCCCAACCCTGGCCTCGGCGGGTCCTCCGCAGCGGGTCCCTCTCGGAGCTCAGCTCCCGGCCAGTTCTGCCTCACTCCTCGCCACCCTTCGAGCTGCTGTGGCCAGATGGGCGTCCTGGCACTCAGGGGCAGCTCCGTGGTGAGTAGAACCCCCCAAGGCTGAGTGTTCATAACTTGAAGGAAGAAACACTCGCTTGCAGAGCCAGAGAAAATCCCTTCTCTGAACCGCACCGACTGTCAGCCAGACCCCTGCTGCCCACTGCAGCCCCAGCCCCTGCTCTGCCCTGCCTCACGCAGCGGCTTCCCAAGGAGCAGGAGTCGCTGGTGTGCTGGCCGCACCCAACTGTAACCCCAGCAGCTTGGGCCGAGGCAGGAGGGGCTCAAGCTCATGGCCAGCCCGAGCACTTTTACAACTCTCTTGAGCCAAAGGACAAAACCAAAACCCAAAAAAACAGTGAAGGGAGGGAGGTGCTGGAGCGTGGCGGGGTGGCGCCCTGGCCTGGCACAGGGCAAGGCCCTGGGTTCCATCCTCAGTACTGCAGCAGAAAAAGAAAAGGATTTTAAAAGTTTTAAACAGTTCTGAGATAGGCGTCCGGGTTCCTTGGCTGAGGTTCTTTGAGGATGAAGCACTGGTAGGTCCGGTCAGCGCCCCGGATGTGATGCCAACAGCAGGGTGGGAAGGGTTGGCTGAAGGGCGCAGTGTGACTGCACCTAGGTGAAGAGGCACAGTCCAGGCTCCACTTTGCATTTGGAAGCCTGGGCCACCTATCCACGCCCAGGAAGCCACTGATGCTTGGTGATGCCAGCACTGCCGTGGAAACCCCATCTGCCCTCGACTCCTTGGTCAGCCACCTCAGGGCCTTCTGATAAGAAAAGTCCTTTCTCTCTCTCTGTCTGGACACATTTCCCCTGGCCCCTTTCTCTGAGGACAGCTGTCCTGGGTACACTGAATTCCCTGGAAGAGAGGACCGGGAGGGTTCAGGGCCAGGGAAGGAAAGCCCAGGATGAACCAGCACCAGCTTATGGTGCCTGAAAGTAAGGAAATGCTCAGGAAATGATGGAGACCTCAAAAGATCAGAACAGCCCACTCAAAAGGACTCTCAAAGGCCAAGTCTGGAGAATCAAGCAACATAATAATGAGAAGAGTAGCTCATGACCTGTAGAATAAAGAGAACGTATTTTGCTAAGGGAAGGAAGCCAGGCCCCAAAGGCTACATATTGTAGGAATCCATTTGTATGGCCTCCTGGAAAAACAGAACTGTAGGGACCAAAGCAAATCAGTGGCAGACAGAAGTAGAGGGCCTGGGAGGGCCGGACTGTAAAGGAGAACAGAGGGAAATTTGGAGGTGACAGACCGCTCCGCTTCACGACGACGGTGGCACTGCACGTCTGACTCCAGGCATCAGTCAGAACTCACAGGGCTGAAAGCCCCAGAGATAAAAACAAAACAGAAGTCCAGGCTGTAGGAGAGCCCCACAGGGACACGTCAATAACCCCACCGTAGAACAGGTGAGTAAGCCAGGTGTGGGGCACACGCCTACGTCCCCAGCTCCAGGAGAGTGAGGCGGGAGGGCCCCGTGAGTTTGAGGCCAGCGTGTCTCAAAAAACCCAACAAAACACAGAAGAATAATATAATCATAACAGTGGGGAGCCAGGGTCTTTGGAAAATAGGATCTTGAGTCAGTTCTGTAAGGCCAAGACAAGGAAAGTGCACGCAAATCCTGGATGGTTAGTAGATTTCTTACGAGAGTACAGATTAGCAATTCTGCAGCTACTTACGTGGATACTAGGGCTGACCAAGCACGTGAACGCGTCGTAGGTCATTACGGTTTACATCTAGATGTTCCCCAAGAGCCTCGGGTGCTCACAATATAGCAGAAGGTGACCCTCGCAGACAGTATACTTCCGTTTCTTAGTTGCCCAGGTAACGATTCCTGTCCCAGTTCTGGTTGCTCCCGTCTCTTAGAAACGGCTGGCCCCTGTGATGCACATTGTGTAGACCAACCCCGAACTGACAGCCGTTCTGCCTCTGTGCTTCCTGCTTGCTTATCTCATAGAAGCTCTGGACCACCAGGGACCAGGGCCTGATACTCTGGGGATGATCCCAATCAGTGCCCGTCGACGTAAATAAATCTGCCTCCAAATCCGTGGTGTCCTTTCGGTGCTTCTGTTCGCCGCTGCAGCAGTTGGGGCTTTTAGAAGAGGGTGGGAGAGGGAGGGTGCTGTGCTCACAGCTGGGTGAGTCCACTGGTGAGCTCAGAGCTCAGGGGTGTTAGGCGGTGGAAGGTCTGAAGGGGCGGGTCTGGAGGGGAGCTGTCCTCTCCTGGGCTCACTCTGCCTTCCTGCCCTGGGAGCCGAGCAGTGCTTCCCCCACCATGCCCTATGCCGTGGAGCCAGAGGACTATGGGCTGAAAATGTGACCCAAAGAAACTTCTTTAAGCTGTGCAGGTTGGGTGTTTTGTCCCAGCAATGAGGAAAAGACATTGGTGTTAAGAGCCCACTTTCTCACTGTCAGAGGAAGAATTTACAAATAAGGGAAAGGTGAGCATGAACCCTGTTGTGTGGAAATCTGAGATATCAGCATACATTTATGGTTTTTATATATGTATGTATGTATAAAGATAGATGCAGAAATATAGAGCGTGTGCATGCACATGGGTTACACACAGATTTTGAGGCTCTCTTCTCTGAGCGGCCAGCAGCAACGATGCCCAGTGACACGAAGCACACCTGCTGCACAGACTTTGGTTTTGTAAAAAGGAATCAGAGATCCCCGGAGGAGCTGTTGATCCGGGTCCCAGGCAGGGCAGGTACAGGCACCTGGAACATCTGGAAGAGCTAGAAAGCAGGGGAGAGCTCCCGCGAGGAGGAAACATGTCAGAGAGCAGGGGCCACTGGGGAGAGCTCACAACACCTAAAGCTGGAACAGCTTTGCAGCAGGATAAACAGGCTAGGTCGGGTACTGATCATCTGAAATGCTTGACATCAGAAGTGCTTTGGGTTTTTATTTGGATTTTTGTTATCTTGGGGATGGGTCCTGACTCTAAATACAAAATCCACTTACATTTCATATATGCCCAGTTCACATAGCCTGAAGATAATTTTATACAACATTTTAAACAATATTGCACATGTAATAGTTTCATGATGTAGAATTTTCCACTTTGGTGCTCAAAAATTTTAAATGTTGGAGTATTTTGGATTTTCAGATTAGGGATGCTCAACCTGTATATTTTGGTTACTTTTCTCTTTGCTGAGACAAAATACCTGACACCCAAAGTTAAAGGGGGAAACGTTTATTTAGCTCACAGGTTTTAGAGGTTTCAGTCCATAACTTGCTGGCTCCAAGGCAGAGCAGCACATGGCAGAAAGGCATTGCAGAGAAGGAATGGTTTGGCTGGGGATATAGCTCAGCCGTGCAAGCACCTGCCTGGCAAACGCAAGGTCCTGAGTTCAAGTCCCAGTACCAAAAAAAACAAAAATCTGTGAGAAGAAATGGTTCATGGTGGGCAGAAGGTAGCAAAACAACAAGGGATGACCACAGCTCTTTCTGTCCCTTATGTCTTATCCGGGCTACCTAGGGCAGGTAGCACTCACATTTGTAATCCCAGTGCCTTTGATCCTGGCACCACACCAAGAATCAATTGCAGTGTCACACACTCTAGATCGAGCCACCTCTGAAAAAAAGCCACACCTATGACTACATGAGGGTTTGGGGAACACCTAGATACAAGGCATTGCATTCTGCCCTGAGACTCATGTACATCCCGTTACACAAAAGGTATTTAGTCCATCTCTGAGAGTTGCCAAAGTCCTAACAGTTTCAGCATTGCTGAAAAGTCCAAGTCCAAAGTCTCTTCTGAGATTTAAGGCAAACTCTCAGCTGCAAGCCCCTGTACAAATAAAAAGAAAGTTAAACACTTCCACCATTCAGAGGCACAAGATAAACATTTCCATTCCAAAAGCAGGAGGATAGCAAGGACTGGAATAAAGCAAGACCAAAGCCCAGCAGGGCAAACATTAAATCCCACAGTTCCACTTCCACATCCCCAGCAATCTGTGGCAAGATGTGAGCTCCAAAGGGCTTGGGTGGCTTTACCCCCATGGCACTGCCAGTGGTGGTAGCTCCCATGACTTCTCTCTTGGGCTGGCTCTGCTCCCTCCTTGCAGTTCTCCTCAGATGATCCACGTCGCTGGCTTCTCCAAACTTCTGGGGTCTCCACTCCACCTTCAGCTTCACACTCACAGCTTCACACTCTGCCCTTTCAGGGGCACACTGCCTGGCCTCCTGGACTTCTTCTGAAATCTGGGTGGAAGCCTTCCTGACACCACACTCTTTCATTCTGCATGCACCTAAAACCAAGGCCACATGGGTAAAGCCATGGTCTGCTGCCAGCTGGAGCAGTAGCCAGGCTTCCCTCTCTCTTGGCTGTAGCAGTCGAGCACATATGAACCAAATCTGGAGAAGCAACTTCCCTAGGCTATGGCCATTCTAGAACATGGTGTACTGGGGTCTCTCTTCTCAGATAAAAGCCTTTCAATTTTGTAATTTTGAGTCTGCAGATGGTGGAGTCCTGCTGCTTCTTGTGATGCCCTCAGGCCATCTTTTCTATTCTCCTGTTCCTACTCAGCAATCAAGATCTCCTCTGCTCTATCTTTGCAGTCCATAGCCTTACTGGAACTTCCTTTCTGGCCAAACTCACAATGTTTTAGATTATCCTGCTGGGCTCTTTGCTCTTCATTCTCAATATAAATCTGGCTAACAGCCCTCAATAATAGCCATGCCACTGCCTCAACATTAGACTGCCTTGAAATTTCTTCTGCCAGATTAATTAGTTCACCGCCCTTAGTTTCAGGCAAAGTCTCTGGACATAAATAAAATGCAGACAAATTTTCTGCCGAGCCATAACACACATTGTTTGGAGTCCAACAACCAATGCAGTCCTTCTTCCCAGCAGAAACCTCCCGAACCTAGTCTTTTTTGTTTTGTTTTGTTTTGTTTCCGGTACCGGGAACCGAACTCACAACCTTGCACTTGCCAGGCAGGCGCTGTGCTGCTGAGCTAAATCCCCAGCCCTCCGAACCTGGTCTTTACCTGCAGGATTTCTATCAGCCTTCTGGTCTTCCAAGATCTGGCCAGAATCTCTCATACAGTACAGCCTAAGGCATCCCAGTTCTCCTTTTCCAGCCAGCATCTCCAAACCTTTCCTAACTCTACCCCTTCCCACAAGCCAGCTCCGCAAGCTCCTGAACCATGTGGTTAAGTACAGTCACAGTGATGAGCCCACTTCTCTGGTACCCAGTTCTGTCTTAATTACATTCCCTGTTGCTGAGACAAAATACCTGACACCCGAAGTTAAAGGGGGAAAGGTTTATTTAGCTCACAGTTTGTAGTGGTTTCAGTTCATAATTGGCTGGCTCCAAGGCAGGGTGGTATGGCACAAAGGCACTGCCCAGAAGAAACAGTTCATGGTAGGCAGAAAGTAGCAAAACAACAGGGACATCCACAGCTCTTTCTATCCCTTATATCTTATCCAGGCTGCTTAGTATAGAGAGCCCTTCCCAGTCCTCATTAAGGCCCAGGTTTATATTTGTCATCCCATGGAAAAGTTATTGGAATTCTAGTGAGTTAATTCCAATCTACCACTTCCAGTGCAGCCCATGGCGAGAATAAAGACACTAAGGCATATCTGTAGTTATGGCGGCCACGGGGTCCTGAGTCCAGCCATGATGATGGCTTCCAGAACACAGGCCTCGACCCAAGGCCGAACCCAGGTTTTCTTCATTCATGAAGAAGGGAGTGGCTCGGAGATGAGCGACTGAGAATGGCAGGAAGTATGTTCGGCTGTGAGCTGGGCTAGTTAGGAGGCCCCAAATCACCTCTGCCGTATGCAGAGAGAGGGATCTGCAGAAGGAATAGTCTGCATGGCACAACTGAGGCAGTATCCCATGTTTTGGGGTCGGTGCTTCTGCTTTGATGTGTAATATTTTATGCCCTGGAAGTCACAGTCTCTTATCTTGAGGCTCGATACCAGCCAACAGCGTGGAGCTCGGCTCTCCGTCCCTCCCTGCCTGGCTCACACATGTTTATTTGGGAGCTAGTGGGGTGGGGAAACACTGCCCTGTCACTTTTCTTCAAAGACTACCCATCAGCACCTTGGCTGGACCAATTTGCACTGGTTAAAGCCAATTGACGGATAAGGAAGAGTCCTAGCCGGCTCTGCACACATCAATACGTGGAAACAGGGCCAGACTCAGCCAGTGTGGAGACAGTTGCTCCCCCTTCAAGGAGAATCACTAGGACCAAGTGGTCCCACAACTTAGGGTCGGTAGCAGTCACACTCTTAATCCTAGTGCCCTTGATCCTTGCATTACACCATAAAGCAATCCCAGAATCACACACTCTAGATCCAGCTATCTCTGAAAGAGCCCCACTTATGACTGCATGAGGCTTTGGGGGACATTTAGACACAATCCATAACGCTGTATTATGACCAATACATAAAATAAAATAAAATAAATATCCATGGGTGTATACTCATATAAAAAGACAAACACATACATGAGAAGGGATAGATCTTTACACAGAATTTCAATTACTTAAAATAATAATAATAATAAGAAGAAGAAGAAGAAGAATTATATAGTAATAATGAGGGAAATAGAAAACCACCACTAAGTAAACACACAGTAATCAATTATTATGGACACAATCTAGTAGTTTATATTAAAATTAATGGAAAAATGGGCCAGGGATATAGCTCAGAGGCACAGCACTTGCTCAGTATGCACAAGACTTGAGTTTGAAAAACAGAAAAACAAAAACAAAACAATAAAACCCAGAAAATATTAAAGGGCAAAAATTTGAGCTGAAACAGGATATTTGCATAGTCTCAAAGTATCTCCTTTGAGATATTTATTAACTATGGTGGGAAAAAATAGTAACTTTACAGTAGAGAAACTTCTCAGAGACCACCTGACACCAAGTGACCAGGGCACTATCACTAACAATTAGACATAATAGCCCAGGCCAGGATACATGCACAGCCAAAGATATTTTGCTGGATTTTTATTTATATTTTTTTCCAAGAAGGGAGTGACAATAAAGTAGTATTATATTTATAATATCAAATATTAATTGTTCATTGCTGGTTTACAGGAAATGAATTAACTTTTGTATATTGTTTATATCTGGCAACCTTACTAAGATCACTTAGGAGTTTCGGCAGTTTTGTTGTTGAGTCTTTAGGACTTTCTACATAGATAATCTCATCTGTGAACAATGACAGAATTTCCCCCTTTCCCTTTATTCTGTGTGTCTTTTTATTTCCTTTTCTTCCCTGACTGCTGTAGCTAGGACTTTCGGAAAAACATGGAACAGGACTGGTGCAACGTGAGGTCCCACCTTGATCCCAATCTTAGGGAAAAAGCATCCTAAATAAGATGTCAGCTGGCCTTCGTAAGTGTTCCTTATCAAGTTGGGAGGTTTTTCTTTATTTCTCCTTTGCTGAGAGATTTGTGCTTGTTTCGTTTTGTTTTAAAGTGCTGGGCTTTGAACCCAGGGTCTCATACAACTGCGGCCACATCCCCGCCTGTGCTGAGTTTTAATCATGAGCAGATGCTGTATTTTGTCCAATAGATTTTTCTGCATCCAGTAGCATGATTATATGATTTTGCTTCTTTAGCTTACTGATGTGGTCAATTGCATTAACTGATTTCAAATATTGAATCAGCCTCAGTCACCTTGACTATTTCCTACTCAGTGTATAATTCCCTTAAGGTAACGCTGAATGTGATTTGCCTATATTTTCTTGAGTTTTTTTGCATCTGTATGCATCAAAGATGTTAACCTATAGTTCCCTCTTCTTGCAGTGTCTCTATCTTTTTGGAGTTAGGGTACAGTGGCCTCATAGAACAAGTAAATGAGTTCCCTCTGCTGCCCCTTTCTGGACACCAACTTTTATTTTTTTTTATTTTTTTATTTTAAAGAATAAAAGAAGGATAACATAATAATAGGGGGGACTTAGCAAATTACAAACAAAATGGTAGGAAATTATCAATGGTTATCGTTTTACATATTATTGTCTACAAAATAGTTTCTCAGGAAAACAAATAGACAAATAATAGTGAGTTACAGACAAAAGAGGTAGGAGATTATCAAGAGTTGTTGTACTATACTTTGGTATCTTCAAAGTGGCTTCTAAAGAAAATAAATAGAGCTATACATGAGTGACCTATTGAAAAATCTTTAACTATTCTCAATGGTTGTTGTAGGAAACACCTAATAATAAACATACATCCATTTATGAAATAGGATAGGAACATTACAAACTTTACACAGTTATGGATAGATTAGTAGGAAAATATCAATGGCTGCTATAATATGTGGTGGTATCTTCAGAGTGGTTTCTCAGGAAGACAGAGATATGCAAGAGGGACCTATTAAGTAGTTACAGCCTAAGGGTTGTCAAAAATAGCATATTACCTCCTCACCAGTGACTCCTTTCACTGAGGTATGATGGCTGGAAGGAAGGCCAGGATTGAAAAGAAGGACCGAGAGACTTGCACCTGTGTCTAGCAACAGGCTGTTTTCTTGTTCCTCCATAGTCATGATTACCCAGGGCTCCTCGATGGAGATGACGGTCTGGCCAGAGGGAGAAGGCAGACCATGCCCCAAGCCCTCTCATTCCTGTTGGACTAACTGGTAGCATGGGTCTGAGCTCTGGGGCCTCCACCTCAGAGGGCAGACCGATCTCCAGTGGTCTCCTTTGCATGCAGGGCATGGCCCATGGGGCCTCTTAGGGCAGTTCCTCTTGAGGTGGCCTGGCTTTTAACAGTGGTAGCAGATGAATGCAGTTGTCGAGTTCTTCTTGGAGCCCCGGGAATCAGACCTGGGATCTGTTTTTCTTAGTGGTGCAGCAAAAGCAGCTGCTTTTTCTCAGTCTCTTTGTTTTCTCTCCTTGGCCTCCTCCTCATCATGGCTATAGAGTACTGAGGAGGCAATTCTTACTAACATCTCAAGTGAGCTATCTGGGGTGAAAGCCATTCTTTGTAGCTTTTTCTCTCCAGCTTCCCATTGCTTTGGGACCCCACAACCAGTTAGTGGACACCAACTTTTAAAAATTGTGGCTATTGCTACAGTCTCTCTCACTGGCTCTTAAATATTTATTCTTGGTGCTTGCAATCATACCCAGGACCTCATGCATGCTAGGAGAGCCTATACCCCTGAGCTCCATGTCCAGCCTAAGAGTCTATGTTTATTTAGAGTTCTAACATGGTTTTGAGGATTTTTTTTGTTTTTTCTTGTGACCTGGGCTTAAGGGCTCTTTGCTTTATTTTTTTCAAGTTGTGGCAAAATCTGCACGACATGAAGTTTTCCGAACTCTTGTTAAGTACACAGGTTATTGCAGTAAGCACATTCACACTCTTCGGCCATCACCACCACCTACTTCTGGGACTTTATAATCAGAACACTGTTTTAAAGGCCGTCAGTTTTATTAAGTACCTCTCATCAAAAAGTAACCACAGAAGAGCAGAATTTGGAGGCTGCAACATCCGACCTTGTTACATATCAGATGCAACAGAGAATTTATCATTCCATGCCACTCCACAGTAATGTCGTTTAAAACGAAATTTAGAACAAGAACAAATGCTTTGTCCCCTGCTGGCATACAAAAGCCAAAGTTCGTAAGAAGGTAACTATTTTATTTTTATTTTTAAATTTTTTGGTTTTTCTCCGGTACCGGGAACCGAACTCACCACCTTGCGCTTGCCAGGCAGGTGCTTTGCCGCTGAGCTAAATCCCCAGCCCCAAGGTAACTATTTTATAGCTCCCTAAGCTCACTGAAGGACGCTCTTCCTGTTGTGGCCTCCCTTTTGGACAGGTGTGTAATTAAGATCGCTGCTGTGTGGTCCACAGGGCTCCCTTACTGTTTCCTTCCTAAAAATGTTCTACTAGTGTTATATACACCAAGGAAGTCGTAATTCTGAGAAGTGTGAGTCTTACTGCTGAGTCCATGGGCCTTTTTCTGGTATTAAGTGTGAACATTAAGGCCTCAACCATAAGTTGTACTGTGCGTGTGGGAGTTACCTGTCGCTTCTCTATATGTTTATGGGGCTGGGGATTTAGCTCAGTGGCACAGCGCCTGCCTGGCAAGCGTGAGGTTGTGAGTTCGATTCCTGGTACCGGAAAAAGACCAAAAAAAAAACAAAACAAAAAAAAACCCAAACTTCTCTACATGTTTAGAGCAATGTTGACACCTACAACGACAGGCCACGCTCCCTTCTTACAGTGTGGTGTGCAGAGTTCCACCGTCCCCTGGGCTTAAGTATGTGCTAGAATGCTGCAAAGTGGGCACCAAACATCCGGGTCGGGAGAAGGGAAGTGTGCAGACAGGGAGGGTGGACTGCGGGGGTGGAGGCCTCACCCAGAAGGACCAGCTGTGGAGGTGCTCACCAGTTCCTCTCGGCACTCAGCCGCACAGCAGTCTCCCTCTCCCTCGTTTGAATGGTTTTTTCACCTCCATGAAGTTCTCAGCTACCTCTCCCACTACCTACAAGAACATCTTCTTGTCCCTCAACCAGACCCTACACTTCAGCCCCACACTCCCCACACTTGTGGTCTAGGCCTAGAGGCCTCCCGGCCCCATAGCTCTGGACACTGCAGCAGCGAGATCCCTTTCTTACCTCCCACCTTCGGGTCACCCTGGACACAACTGGCAAGGAACAGAGCTTGCAAGGTGGCGAGGAGCCAGCGCAGCGTGGATTTCCTCTGGTGGGAAATGCACTCGGTTCTGTGCTTGGAAAATGGACCCGCACAACAATGGGCTCTCTCCAGGTTCGAAGGACGGGGAGCGGGGAAAAGCAGTGAGAGGATTTGCTATGGAAAGCTTAAGGCCCCGACTGGAAAATACTGTTACAGCCAGGGGCACAATTCTGGCTGCACATCAGAATCACCAAGAGAACTTTAAAAAGAAGTGAAAAGTAGAATACCTGGCCCCCACCCCAGAGATTTGGGTTGAACTGGCCTAGTGAGACCCCAAGAAAGCTACTTTTAAAACTCCCCAGGTATTCGGCGCAGGCAGACACCACAGAACCAACGGGCAGGGCAGACAGGGTGCCTGGGACCGGGGCAATCTACTTGTTCTAAAGTCGCGGGACAGGGGACACTTTCAGATGCAGCAGCATGTGTACATAACAGGAATACATTTTCTCTGTTCCAGTATATTAATAAGACATCGTGGTTTTATGGTAGAAAGCACCCAGGGGTGAGGAAGCCCGGGGCCTGTGAAAACCCAGTATCACCCTGCAATCAAGCGGCAGGTGAGAGGCGCCCGTCTGAATGTCCCTGGAGGCATTACTCTGCCCTCACTGATACGGCGCGTGAAGTACGTCACGATGCCTGCATCTCATGTTGGCCAGTGACGATGCCAGGGCCCCCGTCCCGCCGCTGCAGTGACGCTTCGCAGGTGCCGCTGTGTGGCCATGAAGCTTCAGCAGCGTGTGGGTGTCTCGCTGTGCACCCGGACACCCAGTGCTCCGCACATGTCCCATTCAGATCTCCCGACCCTGGTCCCCGAGACCTCGGACACAGACTTGATGGGAGGACTCAGACAAAGAGGCACTGGCCCGGAGCTGGCCCCGGGCGACTCTGGCCTCTCCCCAGCGTGGGGTCTCTGCCCAGCTCTGCCACCTCGGCCTCCCACCTCACCCAGCTCCCGTCTGGCAGGCAGGGCTTCCCAAGCCGAGGCACGGACACCGCTGCGATCACCGCCACCCTCCACGCACACCTGCATCTCAAGTCATTTTCTTCCCACTGCTACAAACTCTGGCGACTTCATGGGGGCGGGCTGGAGAGCGGCCGTCAGTGTCTACGCCACTGAACCTCGTGAAGGGCCTCTCTTCCGGATAAATCCCTTTACGCCTCCTACTGACCCGTCCTGAAAATTCCTTTTCTGCGGTGGAAGTCAGCGACTCTGCACCCCGCCCTGCGGGTGGAGTGAGTCGGGGTTGGCATCTCTGTTTTGGGGACCTCCGAAGAGGACCCTCCAGCCGGAGCCTGTGCGGTGACTTTTCCTTTGGTTATGACTTCTCCAGCAGGAGGAGGTAAAGAGGCACCGGGACTACAGCTGCGGTTACTAAGGGATGAGGGCTCATCCAGCAACAAAGCCCATCTTCCTTCCTCTCCTTCGGATCCGTCGGGGTGGCGTGGGCTGGGGGAGACTTCTGACCCTGGCCTGGCAGGATCCATGCCCCTCCTCAGCCTGAAGGCGTCCTAGGAGGACAGACCTCAGTCCCGCTGCTTTCCTTAAGAATAAGGGATCAAGGCCTCGGTGGGAGAGATGAGAAAAAGAGAAGAAATAAGGAAGGCAAGAGGGAGACCAGGAAAATCATAATTTACACCTTGTACTTTGAAGAAGACCCCCCGGAAGGATACACAGTTACCCACGTGATCTGCGTTCCCGAGGGTTGATCATGCCTCTTTTCCTCCAGGCCCAGCACCCTAGAAACCCCTTAGAGGTACTCTAAGTCCATGAATTAGCTTAGCTGATAAGGTGAAGAGCAAAGGCCTGCTCTTAAGCAAAGGAAGAGCCTGAGAGAGTTCAAAGACTGTTTTTAGGCAAAATATCTTAGACCACCCCTCTTAAAAAAAAGACGGGCCCTGCCTTTTTCCTTAAACGGGCCGTGATCTCTCTGCGGGTTGGTCATTCTTTATCCAAGACATAACTTCCTGTAGATTCACAAATTCCACAGTTTTCCACTGCCAAAAACACATAAATATTTCCAGCTTCAAACTATAGTGTGCCTCACCCTCCGAGGGGCCTGCACTCTATTTCTCTGAGTGTGTACCTTTAAAGTTCTGACTAATAAATCTTTTTAAGCCTCTTTTTAAAAGTGAATTTCATGGAAGGGAACTGGGGCGGCATGGGTCGGAGTGGGGGCAGAGGGGTCTCCGTTCCAGGCCCGAAAGGTGTTGGAGGGCGGAGGAAACACGGGTAGGGCCTCACACGGGGCTGCCGGAGGTCCTGAGGGCCCCTCAGCCTCCCGCGGGGCGCTAGAGAGCAGGAAGTTACCTCTGTTTTAAAATGAGGAGAGGTCCTGTATCTTCACCAAAGCTCGGGTTCTGACACCTCTGAGTCACAGTCTGTGCTCCTCCACATACCTATTGGTGATGTGACCTTAGGCAAGTCATGTGACCTTTCTGAGCCTCAACTGCCTCATCTGCAAAATGGGGACAGAACTTCTGCCTGGCGGGCTGAGGATGGGACTTCATGGTGAAGCGCTTACCCACCACACACGCCCTAACTTGTATCCCCAGGGCCGCAAAACACCTCATGGATTCTTCTCAAACTATGCTTGGCTATGAAGTTCCTCCAATTATCCAAGACGTCCTGGCTTCCTCCCGTGAGCGCTGGCGGGGCCGTGAACCCGGGGCATCAGCAGTGTGGATTTCAGCGGGCTCTGCGGCGGAGACGCGCGGCCTCACACCTGAGCGTCTGACCTGTGCGGCCCTGGGCAGCGGTGCCCCCGGGCCGCTCCTCCGTGCCAGCTCGGGCGAGCGGGCGGGCGGGTGCCGCAGGGCGGGGACGGGCCTCCCCCTGCGCTGCCGCCCTCCGCTCGCTCAGCCCGCTTCTGGGCTCGCTGGGAAGCACGGCTCCGCTCCCGCCCGGTGGCCGCCGCGCTTCCCGCGGGCCAGAGCCGGGGAGGGGAGACCCACCCGGTTCCTCCTCCCGCGAGCGCTCTCCGCAGACGGCTGCCTTCGCCCGGACCTGTCTCCCCGGTTCGGCCACCGCGGTCGGTCGAGCGGGATAAACCGCGGGAAGGCGCTTCTTAA
>NW_004955450.1:16827402-16913875 GCF_000276665.1 Chinchilla lanigera | reverse complement strand
GAGCTGCCCGCGGAGCCTGCCGGCCGGGCGGCCGAGCGTGGGCGCAGACGCGCCGTCTGCAAACTTGCCTTTGTTTACGGTAAACACCGCCCTGGCCGTGTCCCCGTGCCTGGGAGGCTGGGCACCGGGCGGCTGCCCAGGGCTCAAGGTTATCCGCGGGAGTGCCCGCGAGGGGAACCGGATGGTTTGATCGGTGTTTGGGAAGGATCGCGGCTGAGCGGAGAGAAGCAGGGCTCCGTGAGTTCTGGGAGGGCCCCCCTGGTTTTGGCGTGCGTGTGGGGAACTCTCCTTCAGGAAGCACGGCTGATGGGATCCCGCAGAAGGTTTGGTGGCCGGTGTTTGTGTTAATGTGTGCACTTGTGAGCTGAAACCTTCTCGTTGGTGTGATCGAGCCCGGCAGATGTAACAGCACAATGCCCGAGTTAGGAAGTTCACTAGTGCCGAAAGCAGCGGGGCACATCGGAGGGAGGCCAGCCAGCTGCCCGGCGGCCTCACAGGTGAGGGCCGGTGGAGCACACTATGTGCTTGCGCGGAGTTGGACCGTCTGTCTTACTAAGACAGTGTTTTTGCGTGTGTTATTAACACGGTGGTCTTCGGGAGCCCAGCGAATTCCCCGCGGCCCCGCAGGGCGATGGTCCTGTTGGGGTCTCAGCTGTGCGCGGCTACCCCGCCACAGATCCGAAGATTTATTTTTTCCTGAGGTGCTGGCCCGTTCCTGCGTTTCTCTTCGCGGTGGAAATGACATCTTTTCCACAGTGCCCTCCACAGCTGGAGGGAAGTTTGTGTTCATTTCTAGCTCCTGACATGAGTCAAAAGAACACTTATTTTAAAAAACTTTTTAAAATTACATGGCTCTGCCCATCGGTCTTTCTGTTCTGTCTCCCTCCCACTACCAGAGCCTCTTGTGTACTGAGCTGCGGGAAGCATGACCATGCAGGATCATCCTAGTGGTCCGGGTGCTGGCCTGGGGCCAGGGTCACGTGGCCGGTGTGGTCTCCAGGATGGCTCCTGGTCAGAGCCCTCACTCACCCTTTGGGGAAAAGACCATATGGAGAGTATTTTCCTGGTTGATTTTTTTGTTCGTGAGAAGCATGTTCTTGAATGGTTTGTGAACTTGAGAATCTTGTCTCAGTTTTGGGAGAGATGTTTGTGCCCGTGCGCTCTTGATATCTGACAGGTGCCCCGGCACAGTATACAGACCCCTTACCCGCCAAAGTGCGTCTGAAGGTGGACCGACGCAGACTCACAGAGACTTTCTCACTTCGGGGAAGCAGTGGTAGTATTCTACACTGATTAGAGCCCTGCATGGTGGCGCACACCTGTAATCCCAGCACTCAGGAGGCTGAGGCAGCAGGATTACAGTGAGTTTGAGGCCAGCCTGGGCTACATAATGAGACCCTGGCTCAAAGAAACAAAAGCAAAACAAACAAATGATTAGAAGAAAACAAGTGAAGAAAAATATGAAGAAGGAGTTGGTGCAGGGGCTTCGTAACACATTGCTGCCAGCTTGAACCACCGGTGCATGCATGACCGTCCCTTCCAGTGGCATGGGATGGTCCCATTGGGTGCTACAAGCCACTGGATGGGACGGTCATGCAGGTATGGCCCTGTTGTGAATGTGTTAACTTTGGGCATGGGTGGGTAGTACCGGGAAGAGGCCGTTGGTTTGTGTTAAGGATTTATATCCAGCTTAGATTGCCCTGTTGTTGGCTTCCCCTCTTGGGGGGTCTTCAAGTTAACTAGCCGGTACTGATAGGGTGAGAAATGGTTAATGGTTAGTTCCTTCCCTTTATTCTCATTTATCTAAGAGATGTTACTGAGCTTTGCAAAAGGCCCAGCTAGCCTGTGCCTTTGCTTTCTTTGCCGGCTGTGGTGTTAAAGGGCAGAGAAATGGCTGAGGGGCTGGCATCAGAGGAGAAAAACAAAGTTCAAGGGGAACTGGCAGTTGGGTAATTCTCGCTGGATGACAAAGCACTGACCTTATCCTGGCGCATGATACCGCTGTGACCGGGAAACGAGTCATGATGCACAAACCTGAAAACGCGGAGGACACGAGCGAGCTGCGGGGGGGATTGTACCGCAGCTGAGCGCCTGTGCCTGGGAGCCCCTGGTGGCCTTGCAGTCAGAGCCCTTCAGGTGACAAGCAAGCTGGACCGTTTGGTTGGTTTGAGCGCCCCCCGGGGATGGGTGAGCTCACTTCGGTGCGTCTGGGGGCTCGTGGAAGTGGCCTTGGGGTCTGTGTTGGGCTCTGGCCCCTTGGCTCTGGCGCTGTGCCCTGCTCTGCTTCCTGGTGGCCGCGAGCCGGGCAGCGCTGCTCCGCCAGCCCTTCTGCCGTGATGGGTCTGCCTCCTAGTGGTCCGGGTGCTGGCCTGGGGCCAGGGTCACGTGGCCGGTGCGGTCTCCATGTGTGCTGACCAGGCACTGAACCCTCGAGAGCTGTGAGCCAACTTGAAGCTCGCCTCCTGTGGGTTGTGGGTGTCGGGTGTGTCGCGGCCGTGGAAAATGATGGGTGCAGAACCCTTTCCTGCACGGCGCCCGGCTCCCCGGCTCCACGCTAACCCCCCCGGGGAAAGGGTGCTTTCTCTTACGCTCACACCAGGGGTTTCTGCTGTTGCCTTTGCTTCTTCACTCTGAGCACACGGCCTGCCGAGTCTTGGTTAGAAGGGTAGGCTTCGTGGGGTGGGGCGTGTGAGCCCCGGGCTGCAGTAGGTTGGGAACTCAAGTGGGCAGACTTACTGGGTCCTGCGGGCACCTCCGGCCTTCCCTGGGGAGATGCCTCTTCATTTCATCGGCTGGCGGTGGCTGAAGCACTGACCCGGGTTTGAATTATCGTCATGTCACTGCGCCCCCACACTACGTGTGACAGATGGTGAGAAGTTTGGTAGCTTGAGGACAGGGAGGGGAAGGTCAGTCATGCTGAGGGGAGGGGG
The DNA here is from genome assembly GCF_000276665.1 of Chinchilla lanigera. Classification (NCBI taxonomy): domain Eukaryota; kingdom Metazoa; phylum Chordata; class Mammalia; order Rodentia; family Chinchillidae; genus Chinchilla; species Chinchilla lanigera. The sequence goes on along the minus strand of NW_004955450.1, from coordinate 16,910,945 downwards.
AAGGGGAGGGGAGCAGGTTCTCCAGGGGCAGTTTGATCCGGGAGTCTGGTGAGTGGGGTCCTTATGGGCTGGGGAGCTGGCAGGGAGTATGGCTGGACCATGTCTGCAGTGGCGGCTGACACGTGGGCTGTGGAGTGGTCTGGTTTGTGTCGGTGACTCCGGCCCCTGGGTGGATGTTTTCCTTTTGCCACACCATTGCTGTGTTAGCGTGGGTCTCCCTGGAAGACTGAACGCTGGGCTTCCCTTGGGAAAGTATTTCCAAATAGCTCATCAGCCCTGGTTATAACAAGCACAAGTGTTTGTTGACTGCCTTCCAAGTGTCAGGGAGGAAGTGTGTGCTCAGCACTTTCTTTGCTCTGAACCCTTACATTCCTGAGAGGCAGGGGGCAGTAGCCTCCTTTTACAGACTGGGAAACTGAGGCCCAAAGAGACAGCAGATCCTGAGAGGCTCCACAGTGCTTGGAAGTGGCAGAGCTGAGGTTGGAGATCTGTCTGACTACGAGGCTAAGTGCTCTGTACTTACACTTCTTAAGCACAGCTGTTTAAGAAATTGTGTTTTTAGCTGGATGTGGTAGTGCATGGCTGTAATCCCAGCACTCGGGAAGCTGAGGCAGGAGGATCACTGTGAGTTTCAGGCCAGTGTGGGCTACAATAGTGAAACCCTGTCATAAACAAACAAACACAAAAAAATAGAAAGAAATTGTGTTTTCAGTGCCTTTTTTTTACACATCACAACTTTTACCATCTGGGTTGATTTATTGTTTTACTCTACTAGAATTTCTAGACACTAAAGACCATTGTAGCCTTGTGGTCCAAAGACAAATTTTATGAAATCCTACTTTTCTATGTGTTTTACAGGAGAGGGTGGGATAGGCGTCTCTCAAGGCTATGAGCAGGTCCCAAATTCCCCAATCAGAAAGTCACTGTCTCCACATTTGTTCATGTTCTGCAGACCTCTGGGTTCTGGGAATAATTGGTTGCTGGTTGTTGGGGAGATTAAAAACCAAATTCAGGCCGGGCATGGTGATGCATGACTGTGATCACAGCGCTCGGGTGGCTGAGGCAGGAGGACTGTCTGGAGGGGCCAGCCTGGGCTACATAGTGAGCACACGGGCAGGCTGAACTGCATAGTGAGACTCTGTCTCAGAAATCAAAAACAAACAGAACAAAAAGCAAATTCAGCACTGGGCTTTCTGGAGTACATGAAGCTGTGTGCATCCGGTTCTTGGGCTCGTGGTGCTGGGGACAAAGCAAAGCTTGGCCACATAGTAATTAGCACCAGCTCTTGCAGTCGCAGGTGGCCAGGGCTGCGAGGCAAGTGAATTGGGAACAGGTTGGTGACGAGCGGGCCCTGCTACTGAGGGCTCTCAGGACTTCAGCCCCCGGGGGTCGGCTCTGGGTCACACGGGCAGGACCGAGCAAGGGTCACGGTGGAGTTGGAGTGTCCGGGAAAAGCGCCAGGGTTGGGCTGGCAGCCTCGTGTTTCCAGGCTGGGGTCACCCCCCCGCCCCGTCTTCCTTAGGGACAGTATGGGTCGGTTCAGGGCATTGCCGTGTACATGGGCAGTCTGTAAGACCCCTTGATTAGTATTAATCGGTCACCGTTATTTAGCTCTTTGCAGGAAGACTGAGGCAGGAGGGTTTTGAGTTTCCAGTTTGGGCCTCGGTAGTTCCCTTGGTTTTCTGTCCTTGCATTTCATCGCGTGTGAGCAGGCCCTTTTCCCTTGCAAGTGTGTAGTCCGTGTAAGAGGACGGTCTCCAGTAACCGCGACTCCTCTTAGCAGCTGTGTCCGAGCATGTGCGCGGCTCACCCCACGCTGCAGGGCAGCCTGGGACTGCAGTGCTGAGTGGTCTGAGGATTCCAGCCCAGGCCTCAGGCTCCCGGCGTCTGGGCCGCTGGGACTGGACTGCAAGGGAAAGATAGGGCTGAGTTTTCAGAGTCATGAGGAGGCGCTAGTGCAGCTTAAGAACTTACAAAATGAGCCTTTGATCGTTGCTGTAGTTGTATCAGTAGATTTTAAAGAAGACCACTTCATCATTTTATCTGTGGTGTTTTTATTCTTCTTATAAAAGCTGGTGATTCTCTCAGAAGCGAGCAGTGGCCTCTGGAGAGTGGGCTGGCTCCTCTCGTTTCCCCAATGGGCATTAAAACCCCAGAAAGCTTGCTGGGCGCGGGGATGGCAGCTGAAGCTTTCGGAGTGAGGAGCTGGCAGGGGAGTGGGGCAGAGCTGAGAAGGGGAGACCAGTCTGCAGAGGGACTGCAAGGTGGTGCTTATCAGACGTGAGAGCTCTCCTTGTGAGTTTTGCCTAAGATATGGCTAGACCAGCCCTCGCTGTCCCTGCTGTCCCGGGCCACCTAGAAGCTGACAGTTGGTTCTCCAGGCCTGGCGGAACCCAGGGGGACCACCTCTCCTGCAAGGCTGAGCCTCACTTCCTGGGGAAGGGGAGGGAAGCAGGAAGGGAGAGGCCCCAGAGAGCAGCCTGCGATCAGTGCTAGGAACAGACTCTCCTGGGGCATCTGCTCCAGCCTGGACCCAACAGTGCCACCACACTGGCCACCACAAGCCCATTTTACAGGCAGGGGAAACAAGCCATAGTTGAAGTTGTACAGCTTCCCAGCGGTGGGATCAGGGTTCAGATCCCTGCTGCGGAGGGCTCCTGCCTGCAGACTGCGGCCCCCTGGTTCCTCTGCCTTCTATGGTAGCCTTCCCCAGCATTGGACGCGGCCCACACCCGCGTGCAGGGCGTGGACACCCAGGGACCGAAACCACAGCCAGGGAAGAGTGCCTGCCTGACCCTGTTTGCCCGCTGCGTGTGGCAGAAGATAGGTGCTCAGTAAACCCGCGTGGCAGGAAGGACAGAAGACAGCTGGCCACTAGGAATGACCTCAGTGCTTCATCTGCCCCTTTCCCACACCAGTAACGCTTGTTCCTTCACAGAAAGTGGACGACGGCGAACGTGAAGAAGGGTGAGGGTGCGGGGAGGGGAGTGTTTCACACAGAAGGGGGAGTTCTGATGAAAGCCTGCTATTTTAAAATGTGTTTCAAGGTCTCTTGGTCAATGGTGGTTTTTTTACTTGTGTTTGCTTAAAGCATTTATTATTCCAAGGCATCGCCACACCCGGCCGGCCGATTGTTTTGTGGGAAAAGGAGACCCTCAGACTCGCAGGCCGTGTTGGGGCTATGCTGCTGTCTCAGCCGCAGCTTTGGAGCTGAACACTAAACACGTCTCCAGCCCACCGCCTGCCTGTCGAGGCAAGGTGTGGCTGCACACTGTGATCCTAGAGCCCAAAGAAGGTGGTATCCGGTCTTGTGCAGGCTCTCAGTACCCGTGGGGTGGACCACCAAAATCTGTGGACACCAAATCTGTGATTCCTCGAGACAAGAAAAGACTCTGCACTCTGAACATGTTCAGTGTTGATTCGTTTAAAAAGTACTTTTGGGCGGGGTGTGATGGCACCTGCTGTAGTCCTAGCTACCCGGGATTGCAGTGTCTTCCAGGCCAGCCCGAGCTACCCAGCGAGACCCTGTCTCGAAGCGAAGTGAAGCAAAGCAAAACTTAGCTCTGGATCCACAGTTGGTTCAGGCGAGGATTTGGGCCCCAGACATACTGAAGGCCGATCATCTTCTCCTGGTTTGACACCCGAGGGGAGGATTTGAGGTCTTCCCTGCCTGGACTGGAAGCCCTGGTGCGGGTCACCGGAAGTGCGGTTCTGGGCCGCTTCCTCTTTCATTTCGGGCGTTTCCGCACCTGCGAAGCTGGGGTTTCGCCGCCACGTCATCGAGGCACCGTGAGGGCTGCCGGCTGTGTGCAGCACCGTGGTCTTCAGACGCGGCCGCCTGGAGGACGTTTCCTAGACCTGGAGACACCCTTGGGAGTTGGGCTTGCTGGTGCACTGGGCAGAGCTGTATTCTTACAACAGTTCCCACAACAGTGTTCTGTCCCCAAACACCGGCAGTGCTGAGGCCGGGGGGCCCATGGCGGCCCGAGCAGTGACAGCTCTTTTCAACGTCTACAACCACAGGGACCTGCTTGGTTAGTGACGGGGGTCCCTCCCTTCTTAAACACAGTAGGGTGAAAGGAGTGGAGTTTCAAGGCAGGCATGGCAACCTAAATCCTCACATTTGGGAGGCGGAGGCAGGAGGGTGGCTGTGGGTTTGAGGCCATCCTGAATTTCATAGCAAGACTCTCAAAAAATCAAAATACATAAATAAGTAAATGAGTAGGTAAGTAAATAATGGAATTTTACCTCTTACTTTTTCTGTGCTTCTGCGTTACCCGGTAGGAGTGCCTGAGGTGGGAATAGCTACTTTCCCTCTGTAATCTCGCACCATTTCCACATACGTAACCAGGCTGGCCCAGGGACCCCTGAGGTTGCTGGGTAGTTGTTCCCAGCCCCTGCAGAAGACCCAAGGGGAGCTGGAGCTGGGGCCCTACAGACCCCGAAAGCTTTTCTCCTCGGTGAGAGAGCAGCTCCCCTGCCCCCCGCCTACCTGCAGTTGCTGCCCTCGAAGGGGGCGTGGGGGATGGGACTTGGGTCTGCATGCTTCTAGCCGGAGCAGTGGCCTTTGGAGGGTTTGTCCTAAGGCCCCAGTTCCCAGGTGATCCTTCGGCTCAGGCCACTCCAGAGTGATTGGGGCTGGGGTCCAAGACCGTGTGGCGAGTATGGCCACCCTCCCACCCCTCCCCGCGCCAAGGCTGTAAGGAGCTACTGGACCTCTTGTGCCTCAGTTTCCCCACCTGGAAAATGAGGGTAACAGTGACAGCCCCTCCTGCCTGGAGATTGTGTGAGGATTAAACAATGTGTCCCCGTGAAGGTCACAGCGGCGGGGTACACCTCGCTCAGCACGCGTGGCCGTTAATAAAGCCGTGTTTCTTTCCTCGTGGCCTGTGGCGGGTATACTGTCGCCAGCCAAGGCCGGAGCTGCTTCTGGAGTGGCGCTCCTTTTGCTCTTTTGGTAGTGAAACCCACATAACATGAAATAAAGTTTTCATTCTTAACGGATCAAAGTGTACAGCTCAGGGGCACTCAGTATGTCCACTGGCTTGAGCAGCCGTCGCCACCTGACCCCAAGACTTCTACATACCTCGAACCCTGTACCTGCTGAGCGGCTGCCCCCCAGTCCTCCTGCCCTGCAGCCCCAGCGCCACCAGGCTCCTGCCTGCCTCTGCGGAGCCGGAAGTCTCCCGTGAAGGTGTCACGGCGGTGTGCGGCCTGTGCCGTGGCGGGAGGTTTTCCAATCCCGTCCGAGGGCTGCGCATCCTCGCCATCCCACTCTTCCCTTCTCCCCGCGTCTTCGGGCCAAGTCTCCCTTGTGTCCCGTGCGTCCCCAGTGTGTCGTGTCTTCAGGCCGCACACTGTCATTCTTCGCTCATCTTGGTCCTTTCGTGTCATATTTTTTCCACTTTCCCATCTAGCGCTTCTAGTGACTCTGGAAGTGAGTTTTGTGGGGAAGCTTTCCGGAAGGTTTCCTGGGGCCCCTGGCCTCCCCGCATTCCATGTCTGCTGGATGGTGAGCCCAGGAGCACACACCCAGGCCCCCTGAGCTGTTCTACATTTCCCTGTGACAGGTTTTAGAAAAGCAGGAGTCTGGAAAACACCCACCAGGCCCTTTTTGTCCCTCGGTTTAAAGGCTTTCCACAAGGAGAAGTGGCCCTCAATTAAGTCGTTTAATAAAAACCTCCCTGTGTTTTAAAGCATTCTTGGGAAGTGTTTACATTTAACGTCACTGCAGGCTTCTAAATGAGGCTCTGTGGAGGGCGGGATCCTTAACCTGTGACTTTAATAATATCCTTTGCTTTAGATTCCAGCAGGAGGCCCAGCCGGAGTGGTGGCTCATCTTGACCCAGGCTGTTCACAGAGGGGGTGGCCGTGGGGTGGAGGACATTCCTGACTGGAGTCCCCTCCCTGCAGCCACGTAGAGAGGTGAAAGTTGCTGAGGGGGCCTGAGTTCCAGCCACCCAAAGAGGGCCTGTCCACGCCCCACAGCAAACTGGGCTAGGGAGGGGGTCTGGGCTGGGGAGGGAGGGGTGAAGCATTACAGGCCTAGATTCCGGGGTCTTTGGCCCCACCTCTCTGGGAGTGACATGGGGAGAAAAGGGGAGCAGGACGCATACTTTGAGGTCATTCACGTGGGGTTTGGAGCTGAGCCAGGTAGCAGGGTGAGGAGGGCGGGGCACCCGAAGTACTGGAAACCGAGGTCGTGACCAGGACATTGCTAGGATCTGGCTGCAGGGAGCCGTGTCGGGGAGCCGTATGACCTGCATGAAGGGAGGCTGTGGGAGGGAAAAAGTCCAGCCGTGAATCAGGTCATGTAAAAAACAATCACAGTGTCTTCCACCTGGTAGAGCCAGATACATACGTGAAGAATGAACGAACGCTTACGTCAAGCTCCAAAGCAACTTCATGAAGCGAGCAACCCAACCACGCTGCTCAAGTCAGCAGGAAAGGAGATTCTGCTGGAAATGCGTCTTGCAGACAAACAGGGCTGTCGCTTCCTGCGTCTTCCATGAGCTCCCAGAATCTAATTCGTTGCCGAGGAGTCAGTGAGGCTGTGAAACTCTCTGCTCATCATCCACCTCCTATTGACGCCCGTTGCTCCAAGTTCTGGAAAATACAGCTGAATAAGGGTTTGATAAGGCAAGGCAGAGTGCAGGCGGGAAGTTCCGCCCTGCGGGTGGTTTGTGCTGGTGCCTCTTCCACGGAGGGCTTTCTGGATAGCCTCCTCTTGTTAAGTAGAGGTTGTGCAGTTACTTTTTTAAGCAAAATTTCTGATACCCTGAACTAACAAATCAGAAAATTGCTGTCTTAGTTATGTCACCTTGGTAGTAGGGAAAAAGCAGAGGTAAAGCTTCTCGTATTAGGAAACTGTGCCTGTTGGAGAAGGAGCTGCACACACAGCGCAGCTTTCAAGTGTGCGTCTCTTCCGCACAGAAAAGCGAAGGCTGGAAACCTTTCTAATTGCTGCGGGTGGGCACAGCTGCTGTTGTGTGCAGATACTCTTCGTAATTCTCTGGCTCTGGCTCGAAGCTTTTTATCTCTGAGTTTGACTCTCGCAAACCAAAAGGGAGAACAGTGTCACTGTCATTTCTGCTGTTGCTTCTCATTGTTATGCCCTTGGGTTTTAGCATTTGGCCCTGGATAGCCGGGCATGGTGGCGCAAGCCTGTAATCCCGGCACTCGGGAGGCTGAGGCAGGAGGATCGTTGTGAGTTCGAGACCAGCCTGGGCTACAGAGTGAGCTCAAGGCCAGCCTGAACTGCATAGTGAGACCCTGTCTCAAAAAAAAAAAAGAAAAGCATTTGGCCCTGGGCTGTGGCTGGCGGATGCCCATCCCACCCGGACAGTGATGGTGTCGTGGAGCTATGTGAGATCATTTCCTGTGGAACAAGACGAAAAGCTTGCAGCCCTTACAATGGAAGGAAGGTATAAAAATGTACTAGGGGAAAGAGTCAAGTCCTATCTGCTTTGCTACTCACATGTGCAACAGAAAGTTTCCAGCAATCTTTTTATTGTTGTTGTTGTTGTGTTTTTTGAGACAAGGTCATCCCTGTAGCCCAGGCTGAGCTTGAACTCATAGTGATCCTCCTGCCTCAGCCTCCCAAGTGTAGGATTTCAAGTGTGCACCACCACACCCAGCTTTCCAGCATGTTTTTGAAACACAAAAATAAAGATGCCTTCTCAGTGTATAGCTTAAAACAAAAATGGGTCCTTCGAAACACTTGGGAGTAGAGCAATGCTTCACATCTGTTGGAGAATTAATTGATACGCTGTGTTCTAGAGTTGACCTGATCTAAATTTCCAGTGTCACAGGACTTGAGTGTGTGTGTGTGTGTGTGTGTGTGTGTGTGTGTGTACTCCTAACAATCACGTATTCATGCTCATTTAACGTAGTTGACTTTGTTTGTTTTTTTGGAGACTGGGTCTCTCCAGGCCAAACTTGAACTTGCCATGCAGCCCAAGATGGTCTCCAAGTTGTGAGCCTCCTGCCTCAGCCTCTTGAATGCTGGGGTTACAGATGAGCACCACCACACCTGGCTTCACTCAACACCCTCTTAGCACACATTCTCCTCTGGTTTTCAGAGTCTGTGCTATATCTACGGGTTTTGTGATTAGACTGTGTAGCTTTAGATGAGTTCTGCACGTGTACCAGAAAGCATTAAATCAATAATGCTAACTTTTCCTAACATGCTTGGCAGTGTTCTAAGTACTTAACGTGTATTAACTTATTTTGTTCTAATAGTAGTCTGATCAGTATTATCCCATTTTATTGCTGAAACTGAGGTATGGAAAGATGAAGTAACTTTCCCACAGTGACACAAGTAGGAGACAGTGGTACTGTGTTCAAAGCTAGGCGGTTGCCTTCCCTCAGTTGAAGCAAAAAGTCACAAGAAATGAGTTGTTCCTAAACCTATAGGTTAATCTTATAACCCGGAGACCACTGGACAGGTATGTAGCATGATGTGATATCATTGGAGTCTTTTGCCTCATGACTGTTATAAGTTACCTTCCCAGCAATCATGTGCTTTCAAAGATTTTTTAGTTGTATGCCAGGTGTGGTGGTTCATACCTGTAGTTTCAGCACTTGGGAGGCTGAGGCAGGAGAATCGCTGCAAGTTCAAGGCCAGCCTGGGCTACCTAGTGAGTTACAGACCAGCCTGGACTACATAGTGAGACCCTGTCTTAAAAAAGCCAAAAAAGAAAAAAAATCCCATAATAGCTGTAAACCTGAAATACATTAAAGAACAGTAAATTTAGCTAGTCAGTGGGAAGCACTTAACAGGGCTCGCTGTCTCCCCTCTTTCCTTACGGAAGAAAGATGAGCCTTTTCAGCTCCCAAATGCCTCCTCAGGTTCAGAGGAACTATTCCACCAGAGTAAGATACCCTTCCCGTTCCTGCAGAGGCGCAGCCACTGCTTTGGGGCGGCAGTCGTTCTCCTCCTCAGCTGGGACTCACCCTGATGTGGCCCTGTCGGTTTCCTTTCTCTGAAAGTAGGTGGTAGCAGTCTGGGGTGAGTCACCCTCTCCAACCAGCTGCCCAGGCTGCAGGCTGTGCTTCTGGCCTGGAGTCCTAGATAAGAACGGGGCTGGAGAGGTGGGATCGCGGGGTAATTAACAGCTTAAGGGCTAGAGCAGTGCCTGGCACCAGCCGGGATACAGCGGACGTCGGCTGCCGCTGCCTCGTGCTTTGTGTGCTTTGTGTCCACTGCGTGCTGGACACCGCGTCCTTCAGCACCTTCCGGGCCTGATTTAATTCACCTCACATCCGCACGGAGCAGGTGATGTTTTTGTCCTCTTTTTCAGGGGTAGACTGTGAAGCTTAAAGAGGTTAAGAAATCCCCCTGAGGCCATCACCTAGCCAGTGGGTAGCTCTGAGGAACACACCCAGCTTTCTCCCTCCCTAAAAAAATGCACCGGGCTTGAGTTTGCAGATCCTCCTGCAGGTTCCCGGGGTCCTCAGGGGAGTGACCCGCTGTTCTTTGACCACAAGTAGGTTTGGGCCGTACAGTACTTGATCTTCAGAAAACATGAAGTCATTCATACAAAATGGCTTTTTTTTCAATACTGTGCTTGTGAAATTCCTCCATGAGTTGCCTGGAGCAACGATCAGTTCTTTCTCTTTGCTAAATATGTTGCTGCCTTTCTCTTACATTTCATCCTGGACTCGGGTTTGTTGGTGGCTCTTGGTCGTTACTCGTAGTGTCATGTCCTTGTGTGCGCCTGGTGTGTGTGTGGCGTCTGAGTTGCAGGTTCACACCAGTCTGCAGTCCTGGCTCCGCACCGTGAGATCCTGTGCTCCGCGGTCAGTGCTTGGTGTTGCTGCTCGATTCCCCTTCAGCTGGAGGAACTGCATGAGCAGGCGCGGCGTCAGCTCTGCAGCCTCCGCTTAGCCACAGTGGGGTCTGTTCCACCTCCTAGTGGGTGCGCAGGGCTCTATGCTGGACACTTGGGGAGACTGACTGCAGTACCGTGCTGTGCCCAGAAATCACATACTTTGCCTAGAGACACTCTCGGAAGGTTGGGCCATCTGCCTCAGTTAGCAGCTCTCAGTAGAGTTCCATAAAATCTTTTAGAAAGATGTCAGCCTCTGGGACATGGGCTCTGAGCTTGGCTATGGCCATGTTCTTTGTTTGTTTGTTTGTTTGTTTCTGAGACAACATCTTGCTATATAGTCCAGACTGGCCTTGAACTCACTGCGATCCTCCTGCTTCAGCCTCCCGAGTGCTGTGATTACGGGCGTGCGCCACCAGGCTTGGCCATGGTCATATTCTTGTGACTTCCAGGAACACAGGGAAGGAGCTATCATCACGGTTTGGTGTGTGGCTTCTTTGGGGGAAGAGAGACAATTTGGCTGAAAGTCCTCACTGCAAAGGGGCCGCAGACCCACTGTCCTCTGCACAGCAAGGAGGGAAGGAGCAGAGTTCCCCCAGTGGGGTGTGAGAGAGGAGCCCGTACCCTTTCTCCACACTGTATTATTTCTCCTCACCTGCTATTTGTACTTCCGCCATTTAAAGGAGTCATTGACCACATCTTCCCTGGATGAGGATGGTGCTTTATAAGCTAATTTTTTTTTGTCTTTTTGAGACAGGGTCTTGCTATGCAGTTCAGCTGGCCTTGAGCTCACTTTGTAGCCCAGGCTGGTTTTGAACTCTCAGCCTCCCCAGTGCTGGGATTACAGGCCTGTGCCACCGTGCCGGCTTTAGGCCTCTTCTTTTAAACAGCCGCCCTGATTCTTTCAAATGCATGCAGTCCAAGCTTTTGATGTTGTTCAGCCCTGGACTTAATCTTAAAATCCTAACTGCAGTTTATGTTTGGATAAATTGCATTGTCTGTTAAAATCCTAGCTGGTTAATTTTTGGGAAGTAGAACTTTGTACTTTGAAGTCAGGCTTCATCTTCTGGAGAAGTAGGATTTTGCCGCCAGTAAAATCCTATGGGGGAGAAAACAGAGGAGAGGTGGGCAGTGCCGCGGTTCTGACTTCAGGCTGTGCCTTCTCGACCTGCCGTGGGGGTCGCCTGCTCGAGGAGGAAAGAAAGGAGCAGAGAGCAGAAAGCTCTCTGAGGAGCAGAAAGCATCCAGTCCTGTGGAAGACACAGGGCTGGCCTAGGGCAGGAGGTTGCCAGCGTGAGAGTTAATTTGAGTATGGGGGGAGTTTCTTTGGGAATTCGGAATATTTAATCCAATGGCTTTTAAAAATACAAATCAGAATTCACAAAGCTTTGCTCAACCTAAGAAAAATAATAGCTTAATTATAGAGCACCCTGGGCAATGAGATATTTCATATTCTTGATTTAATTTTCTTGATTTCCAAAACTTTTCTTTTAAAATAGTAGGATTAAACATTGAGCTTTATTTTTAATTTATTTGTTTGGTACCGGGAATTAAACTCAGGACCTTGCACTTGCCAGGCAGGCACTTACACTACTGAGCTGCGTCCCTGGCTCAGACATTGAGCTTTTAATATTTATTTATTTTTCCCCTCTAATGGCTTGTGTCTGGATTTCCCCCCAAAACCTCATATTCTCATAGGTTCTGGGTATGGATAATGGGAGGGCCCACCCTCGGTGTGGGTGGTGCCCACCAATAGGCTTGTAGCCTGGGAAGAATAAAAAGAGAAAGGAAGGCTCGCGGATTCCTGCCTCCTGCCTGCCCTGCTGTGGACTGTTCCTCCTCTGCCATGCCCCTCTCCATGCTGCTGTGCGTCAGAGCACTGACTGTGGGCCGAGACCACTTCAAACTGAGCTACAATAAACCTTTCCTCCTTTAACTTGGGGATGTTGGGTATTTTGTCTCAACAATAAGAAAGTAACTAAGACATACCCTTAGCTCCTCAAATAGGGTCTCTCTAAGTTACCTAGACTGGCCTCAATCCTGGACCCTCCTCCTTTAGCCTCCCAAGTAGCTGGGATTGTAGGACTGTGCTTCCATGCCTGGTTGAACACTGAGCTTTCTAATTAATTGAAACATTAATATGGTTAAATTTCCCTGAATTACTAAAACCTAGGCATGAAATAAAATTTATGAATCTTACTTATTTCTTAGAGAAATCCTTGGTGGCCCTCGGTGTGGGCGTCTCCTTGTGCCGGTACCACACAGATGTGGGAATGTCTATGCTGGTACTTCTCACAGCTGCCTTTGTGGTAGCTGCATCATTCTGTGTCACTGACACCTTGTTTCCTTCTATAGCAGCTCACACTTCTGTTTTATTGCATCTACAGAAAGTGCTCCACATCTGAGGATTCTGTTTTGGTTTGGTTTTTCTTGGCACCAGGAATCGAACTTGGGACCTCATGCTTGCCAGGCAGGCGTGATTCTGCTGAGCTATATTCCTGGCCCTCTGAAGATTCTGTAACCTCGGATTCAACAACCTTAGATCAAAAATAGTTGGAAGGAATTGTGTTGGTACGGAACACGGACCGGCTTTTCCCTGTCATTGTTTTGTACACAGCATAGCACAGTGGCAGTTTATGCAGCATTTGCCTTGTGTTGGGTATGGTGAGGAACTAGGGTGGGCCCCTGGGAGGGGGTTCCTGCATCCTCGCCCAGCGCCTCCCCGCTGGGGAGGGCAGAGAAGAGAACTTGGCCTCTTCGCTTCTACCCCCTAGTGGTGGCCCTGCCTCTCCTTGAGATTCCTTGTGGAAGGACTTCTGCTCAGATGCGGATGTAAGAAGCTCCTGTGAAAGCCTGGGATGTCTGCTGGGATTGTTGGGTGGCTTGGATCTGCCTTTGGTGGCCTGGAACAGAGGCGGCCTGGATTATGAAGAAGGGTAGACTAGGCCTGGCTCCCTTGGCAATAGATAGGGGCCCCAGTCCTACTGTCTCCTCAAGTTTGAAAAGAATGAAGTCACTGACTTTCTCACTATGCAGTTCAGGCTGGCCTTGAACTCTCTGTGTAGCCCAGGCTGGCCTTGAATTTGTTTTGATCCCCCTGCCTCAGCCTTCCGAGTACTGGGATTATAGGCATGTGCCACCACACCTGGCTGATTTTTATTTTAAATATCAAAATTTAGGCCTGAACCCCAAACCGTCAATTAGAGTTATTAAAAGTGAAGGGCAGACATGTATATTTTAAGAGTTCGTCCGTGATTCTGATGGAGCTGCAGGTGTAGAGTGTCCAAGAAATGTCCTTACCCCCTTTAATGTTTCATGGAATAAATTCAATTCGAAGGCAGACTGGCTACCTTACAGTTCTTGCCGAGAATACCTACGACTTAATAAAGTTTTCTTTCCCCCTAAGAGCAGTGTCGCTTGGGCTTCCATCCCTCAAGTCCTGTTCTTTTTCTGCCACCATCGCTCACACTTAATAGAGCCCCCCAGAGTGACTTCTGCTCAGATTTTCTTACCCTGTGTTCTGCGGCAGAGGTGGATGATACATCCAGTGTCTGCTCTCCCTCAGCAGCTGCAGCCTGGTTCTTTGAGGTGTGTAATGTATTTTCTGGGTCCCCCTCACTGGCTATGGGACAGTAACTTTAGCTCCTTTCAGTGAAAGGCAAAATGTTATATGTGGCCTGTGAGAAATTTCTGTGGAGCAACTTGTATGGACAGTGTACCCTTTGTGCTTTTCTTGTCTTCTGCTAAGGACATGAATGTGAGGGCTGAATCCCTGCAGCCATCTTGGATTGTGAGGTAGCCTTGGAGCCGGAAGCCAGGCTGGAGTGAGTGGAGCCCGCAGAAAAGTGGAGCCCGGATCCCTGAAGACTGTGGAGCCGTGGTGCCCACCCTGGACCACTTTCGCTTCTTTCTTACAGGTTAAACCCAAGTTATTTCGGCTTTTCCTAATGGATGAAGTCCGCGTTGATTTTGCAGTGCCTTCCATACTGCCTTGAGGAGGCGAGGGCCTTGGGGTGACTTGTAGGTGTTGTGCAAGTTAAAGACCACACAGCACAGCGGGGAGTTCAAAGGCTTCCTGTCCTGATCTCCCCTCGTTCTGCCTCGAGTTCATTTCAAATGAAAATCTAAGAGGTGGAGGCTTTTCTGAGTCTGTCCTCCGCCCAGCTGGTCCTGGCCACACCCGCCTGCCCCGGCTCCCGCTGAGCTGTCAGCCAGGGTGGGTCCGTCTGGGCTGGGGCTGGGGCTGGTTTCCCGGAAGCCTTTAGGCCAAAACTCTCTCTGAAGAAAATGATATTGTTATTGCAAGCTCAGGAATGTCCCGAAACTGCTCTCTCCTTTAACCCTGTATTTCTTTGTAAGGAATAAAGCTGAAGGTTTAAAACAAAAAAACCCCAAGAGCGAAAGCTGGGAGGTGAGCGATCTCTTTGCCCATGCCCAGGCACTTACTTCAAATCAGATTTCCCTGACTGCAAGGGCCCAGGACAGCCGCCCACTGCGTGCCCCTGGGACCCACAGGCAGAGGCCCAGCCTCAGCCGTCTGCGGGAAGAAGTGAATTCTACAGCAAACTTCAGTGGCTTCAGAAAACTTGCTTTTCCTGGAAATAATTAGAGAAATATGCAATTCTTGAACAGCAGCGTCTGGCCTCTGGAGCCAGGCTGGCAGATGCCCTGCCCGGATTGACGGCGGTGGCCATGTGCAGAAGGACAGAAACATCAGGGCGTGCCCACGCCTGGGGAGGCGGCCCTGGCCTGGCCTGCCGTCCCTTTTTAGGGAAACCACAGCCGCAGAGACCGCTGACCTCTGCGTCCCCTGCCAAGGCCACCAGGAGCGCCCCACGCCCTTGCTCCGTGGCCAGCTCCACTTCCCACGGGCGTCCCCGCGGTGGAAGGCAGTGATTCAGGCTGCCCGAGTGCCTCACCTCTCCTAGCCTCTGTGGTGCTTGGTCTGACCACCACGCTGGGAGCCCCGGCGCCCGCAGTGCTTCCGGGAAGCAGCAGAGCTCCCGGCCCCTCTCCTGGCACGTTTGGAGGGGCCCAGCTGGGTTCTCCTGAAATCTCTCAGCAAAGCACTTTCTCCTCCTTTGACTTCGCAGCCCCTGCGCATCTTCCTGGGTTTATGGAGACAGATGGTTGAGGGTTTCTTCTTTAGCAGCATGTAAAGCAGGTTCAAGTGAAGAAGGCAGTGCTAATAAATCCAGGGACTTGTCAGGCTTTTCCAGACGCGGGTTTCTATGAAAAGCTGCGGTAATGACGTTTTGAAGGAGGTTATTGAAAAACACAGGCCCTTACATCAGCCGGATTTGTCAGGGATGCATTTTCACGTAAAAAATGCTCCCAGCGGCAGGCAGTTCTGTGAGCTCTGCGGGAGCCCCTGGCTGTGCTTTTTCTGAGCCCGTGGGGGCACCTTGTTGGGAGGACTTGGGTCTGACTTCTCCCTGGTCACTTCAGCTTGCGAGCACCTCAGCAAGGCTTGGAGAACGCGCCTTCCTTCTGGTGAAGAGGCCTTGGGGTGAGTCCTGGAGACACTCAGGAGGGGCAGACAGCCTCTGTGCTGGTGGTCAGCATGGATAGAGTCCTGCTGGAGGCACTCGGAAATCAAGTTCATTTGGAGTGGGGGTCAGAAGGGCGGGGCGTGCTCACAGCCATGGGACCCTGAAGTTCGACCCTGCTGCTTGCTTCCTGTGTGATCTGAGGCAAGATACCACTTTTCCTTTCTGAGCCTCAGTTTCCTACCTGTGAACGAGGTGCTGGTCACTGCATCTCATTATTATTATTATGTTTTGAGATGGGGTTTTGCTATGTAGCCCAGGCTGGCCTCAGACTCAGGGTGATCCTCCTGCCTCAGCCTCCTGAGTGCTGGGATACTAAGTGTGGCCACCACGCCTGGCTCCCTCTCTGTCCTTTCATGTGAACCAGTGCAGCCACATTTGTGCTGGCTCTTTCCCCTGTTGCCCATAGCAACCGTAGCCATGTGCCCCTTTCTGGGCTGGTGCTTCTCACTCCTAGCTGTGTGTCTCATTCCTGCTGTTGATTCTGGGCCACCTCTAGGGCTGCTTTTTCTTTTTTTTTTTTTTGTCTTTTTGAGACAGGGTCTCACCATGCAGTTCAGGCTGGCCTTGAGCTCACTGTAGCCCAGGTTGGCCTCGAACTTGCAAGGATCCTCCTGCCTCAGCCTCCCGAGTGCTGGGATTGCAGGTGTGTGCGACCACGCCTGGCTGCTTTTGCTTTTAGAGCTGTGACCTTTGCTTTTCCTGTCCTTGAGTGGGATTTTCCTTGTCTCCATGCCCAGCTCAAGGACTAGGGCTAGGAGGCTGCTGCTGTAGGACCCTCCCCGACTCCCTGCACTTTCCTCCCTCCCCTGGCCAGCTCTGGCCCTGTCTCCAGGGCTCTGAGAAGACACAGAAAGGTGCTACGTGGTGTAGGCAGAGCCAGCGCCCCACTCATGATGCTTATGCACCTTGGAGGAGATGCCAATAAACAGCAGGTAAAGCCACCTCCAAGGTGATAAGGGTGAGACAAGGTGGCTGTGAGGGTGAGGCCTTCTGTAGGGGACAGTCAGGCACCATCCCTTGTCAGCAAGGAGAAGCTGGACCTGTGCTGAGCTGGTTGGGTGGGCCCAGGAAGAGGGGCAGGCGTGCAGAGGATGCTCAGGCGGGGGGTGTGAGGACTTCATGTGCCCCAGGTATACAGCAGAGCCCCTAGGGGACGGACCGTGTCCCCAAGGAGGAGGCGGGGACTGGTGCCAGGGCGTGGCTCTGCAGGCCATCCCGAGGGTCCCCACGGAGCCTGAGGCCTAAGTATCGTGAAAGGGTGGAGACCACTGATGCAGCCAGGACTTCCGTGGGGTTTATTCTGCAGCTGTGCGGGGCGTTGGGAGAACAAGTTTTCCCTGACGAGGGAAACTGAGGCTTGGGGTGATGAGGGAAGCAGGCTTGGGGTGAGTCCCTTCAGAAAGCAGACTCTTGCCTTGCCCAGGGGGATCTTTGCGTCAAAACGATGTTTAAAAAATGTCAGACGCGTTGGTAGCACAGTAACCAAACTCGTCAAAGTGCTGCACAAATCCAAAAAGTTACTGGTGGGCTGTGCAGACGACGCACCAGAGCACTGGGCAGCGCTGGGCTCTGAATGCACTGTGAAAAACCGAGAGGTTTTTGCATTCCTCTGTTAAGATACTGGGTGCTTATGAAGTGGTAACCTAGCACTTAGTGGAAGGGGACACTCCCTTGAATTCGTGACCGTTGGGTGCGGTCGCAGGAGGGCTGGGCTGCCTCGTAGCGGGTAGAATCGGTGGCTGTGGAATCTTCTGGTCACTGCACACAGAGGTCCGGTTGCTCACCGACCCTGTGCTCAGGAGCGGGGCTTGCGGAATGGCTGTCCCTCTCTTTGAGGTACCGAGAACTACGAGCTTGACCAACTCGCTGGAACATATGGCGGCCAGATGTTTGGGTCGTTTTCTTTTGTTTTTATCAGATATGATGAGAAAAGAGATTCTTCACTGCTTTGTTTTCTGAATTGCTTCTATTCTTACACCCGCCCCTCCCCAGTGTTAAAGAGATCATGTCAGAAGCAAGCCAGGGGTAGATGAGATTTCTTACCAGAAACTTCCCTAGAATAGCACATAGTCTTCTTGCTGCCCCAACCCCAACCCCCCTTGATATCTGAAAGGTTTGTGTTGAAGAAGGTTCTGATAGTTTGTTTCCCGTCTGCAGGCACTGAGACACCACTCTGTTTATTGTCTTCGGAGGTGGAGCTGAGCGTTGGGGAGCGGGATGGGGCTGAGGCATCCAGTTCCCGGGGGACTGAAGGGATGTCCACAGCGGCAAGGGACGTCCAGGGAGGAAGGACCGCCCCCCAGGAGCAGCAGCCCGCAGACCACAGCCTGTGTGTTTCTTTTGCTCAAAGGAAACAGGTTTCCTGGGGCCCTGAACCCGGGGCCCATGAACACACACACTCATACACGGGATCATTTCCTCCGACAGAGCCCCGTGTCCTGCTCCTTTATGAGACACGTGCCCAGCTTGGCCCCTCAGGCGCGGGGAAGCGCAGCGAGGCTCGGGTGGTCTCATGCAGCCCGGATGTGAGTCTGCTGCTCTGGGTCAGTGCAGGACTTGCTGGAGCCCGTTGCGGGATCCCTTGCTGTGAGGATCGATGCTTGTAAAGTGGCCCTGTGACTTCACACCCGCCCTCAACAGTGTGGGGACTGAGGAGGCCAGGGCTCTTCCCTGCAGCAGAGGCGCATCAGCAAAAGGCTGTCAGTGCCTGCCAGGACTGTGGCCCCCAGTACGTGGTGGTGGGGGTGCCTGGTTTGGAATCCGGCCAGGGGAGAGTCGGGGAAGGTCCAGCCGGAGTGGAGCGGGGCGGCCAGGCAGGCTCGTGGAGTCGGAGGACCGCATTGCTGAGCGTGCAGCCCGTGTGACTCGGGTCCTGGGGCCTCCTGTACCCATCTCGGTGCTCGTGTCTTTCATTTGAAGACAGGGGTGTTCCAGGGAGTGAATGCTAAGCTGCAGGACAATGCAGGAGACGCCTTTGAGGGATCGCAGAGATTATGCGGGTGAGTGGGGGGATCTCCGCAGCGGAGGGATGAGGCTGCCACATGGGGTGAGAAGCCGGGCAGTTCCGGTCAGAACCAGCAGGAGAGGTCACTGCCTTGTGGTCTGTGGGGTGGGCTTGGGGAGCAGGGCTCACAGACAGTGCGTGGGGCGTTTTAGGAAACTGTCAGGCGGGCCCCTTGGGACTTTTCCACCAATTGGGAGCTCATAAAGCAAGAGTAGGTGTGGTTGTGTGGTTCTGAGTCTAACACGAGTTGTTTTTCGTAGGAGAAAAATGTAGAGAAACAGGTCCAATCGCCACCACATTTGGTTTGAGAGACGCAGCTGCTAGCAGGGAGTTGTGCGGGGACGCTGCCTGCAGGGCGCCTTGCCGGGAGGGCTCCTGTCAGGCCCCTGCCTTTCAGGGCGGGCAGGTGGGGGTTCCGACCACCCGCTAGGGTCCAAGGCACAGGCCTCAGCCAGCGGTGCTCTGTGCAGGACGCACTGCCTGGGAACAGCGCCTGTTGGCTGCGAGGGGGTGGCTCTGCTTGCCGTCCGTCAGGTGGCGAGGGAGGGCGCAGATGGGCTGGGCACTCAGTGCCGTCCAGTGTTCACGTTGCTTCAACTCCTGTGTCAGTTTTCTCGCCTTGCCAGGCTGTCGGGAAGATTCCTCTGGGACCGGGCTAGGCTCACAGAGCAGCGCCCACTCGCTGAGGTCGCTGGGCCAGCCGGGCTCCGCTCCCGTGTGGGGCTCCGTCCCGTTCCTGGCCTTCCGCTTCCGACCCAAAGGAGGGAGGCTGGGCCTTGGTGAGGCTGCTGTCTCCACGCTCTGTGCCTCTGTGGTTAGGCTGCTGGGTGGAGGAGGGGTGGCGGGGAGGCTTCCTGTCAGCTCCGCTCCTGGGCAGCCGTGATTGTCCCTCTGCTCGCGGAGGGCATGGGGCATGCACTGGGGAGGAGGATCGGTAATAACAGCTGAGGGTGGGAGAAAATCTCAATCCAACCGGTGTAGCCTGAGGCCATTTTATTTGCTAAAACCTGCAAAGCGCATGAACTATTATGTGGCAGAACTGTAAGTAGAACCCAGTGAACTGCTTTTCCCAAATGCTGAGCTCCGACCCCAACCTCACCATGGCATGTGAGGGGGTCTTCGTTGTATTAAATGTGCTTGTGCCGCTTTAGCTTCTTTTCTTCTTGCTAAAAAGATAAAAATGCCATCCTCTTAAAACTTTTTTCACGTTTTGTTTTTTATCTTTTGAGACAAGCTCTTGCTATGTGGCCCAGGCTGGCTCCAAAGTCCTGATGCTCCTCCTGCGTCAGGCTCCCAAGTACTGGGACTATAGCATGCTCTACCATGCCCAGACTTTTTAAAAATAAGAATGGGGTTTATTGTGTTTATGTCTTGTTGGATTCCATGGGAGAAAATCAGATTTGCTTGAGAATGACATGATAACAAATATGTGGTGTTTGTATTTTAGCGTGAGCCTGGAAATAAACTGTGCTAGCTCAGAGAACACACTTATTACTGTACCACAGAGGCCAAGGGGGGTTTTTTTACACCACAACTTTTGAAGGATTTTACTAAAATGTATCGAATTTAAACCATGTTGGATGGTGACACTGACAATGTTTTCTCATTATCGAAGTATTGCTAGCTGGGCGTGGTGGTGCACACTTGTGATCCCAGTGCTTGCGAGGCTGAGGCAGGAGGATCGCTGGGAGTTTGAGGAACCTTGGCCACATAGTGAATTCCAGCCCATCTTGGAATAGCAAGATCCTGTCTCAGAAAACAAAGCAAGACAAAACAAAATGAAACCACCGCCGTATTTTTTTTTTTTTTTTTTTTGGTTTTTCTCCGGTACCGGGAACTGAACTCACGACCTTGCACTTCCCAGGCAGGCGCTCTTGCCGCTGAGCTAAATCCCCAGCCCCTACCACCGCCGTATTACTGCAGAGTTTCAAAGGAGGGCCCTGTCCGTGGGCAGAGGCCCTGCTGACCCAAGCCGTCTCTCAGGCTCGTGGCGTGGAGTAGGAACTTGTGGTTCCAGGTCCCCCTCCAGATCATCCTGTGTGGGAGGCTGTGGCTTCCCACTTTCTGGACGCCTGCTGGCTCAGCGCTCACTACCACGCTCTCTCCCTACACAAAAAGACCAGAGCTGGCTGTCTTCATCCCGGAACCTAACAGCCCAGCGTTGCCGGTGTCTCTGCCACATGCTGGTGGGCCGTCCTGGTTTCCTTTCCCTCTTTTCTGGATGGTTTTGTTGGCCGTGGCTCGACTGCACCTTCCTGCTGTCTGCCCGCCCTCTGCAAGCCCTGCAAGCTTAGCAGCTCTCAGCCAGGGAGCATTCCCTGAGGTGCTTGTTTCCCCTGGCAAGCGCCTTGATGGCAGTCCCCAGGTTTCCTTCGGGGTGGGTGTGAGGGGAAGGCTTGAGGCCTGTGTCGGGAGGAGGTGGGTGCTGGTAATGGCCTCAAGCACCTGTCCGGATCTGGCTGTGCAGGAGCAGCTTCTGGGAGAGACTTACTGTCACGGCGGCTTTGGGTACAGGTAAAGCGCTCAGGATAAGATCTGCGCTGTCTTTGGTTCTGTGTCTTCTTCCCGCTTCAGCACTGTCCCTCACGGTCCTCGCCCTGCGCCTGCCTTATCTTTGTGTGATTATCCTGATGTCCCCTGTCTCTCTGTGCCAGTGACTATGCCCGGCTTGCTAAGTCTCTGGCTGTTTGGGGGCTGACTCCGCTGGGCTCCCTTCTCAGACCCTCCGTGAGCGGTGCTGCGCTCGTTTGCTCTTGGCCTGGGTGGGGAGCCTCGTCCTTGGACCGGCCTGTCTTATCTTTAGGCATCTGGTCAGAAAGCTCTTCTTCCCCGAGGTTCAGTGGAGCACACATCCACTCACTGTCCCCGTGCTGACTGTTGGCGCCACACAGGGCAGGTTTAATCTCCTTTGCACATGACAGCCCTCCTGGCATTCATATTTGAGGAGAGTTTATCTTGCGCTCTGCGACATGCCCTCCTCTGTGCCCAGGGCCTTCTGGTCAGCCTTTCTTAATCAGGCCCTCGCTGCTCAGGCCCCTGTCAGCAGGAGGAGGCGGTGACACCCCTTGGCCTGTGGCCCTGTGGATTGGTGGCCCTTTCTACTTGAGATTCGCTACATGTTCCTCTGAGGCCGTGTGCGTGGGACTTCCAACCCTGCCTAGCACTGCCCAGGGCTGGGGCAGCTGGTCCTCACGCCAGAGGACGTGTCCTTTCCAGAGGTCACAGTGGCCTTTGACAGTCATCTCAGTGAACCTGTCAGCTACGATCCACCAGGCCTTTAAAAAACAAGCCGAATAGCTTGAGTGAACAAAGGCTGTGCCTGTGCATGCCTCACTCACTCTGTCATCACAGGTCAGGAGCCCAGATTCTCTGTACTAAGCCTCGTTTTGATAGACCGGCTCATCCTTCCGGTCTGCGGATGTGTTTGGCTTCTGCACGCTCATAAAATGCACTGCCTGTGTTTCTGGGGTCCAGAGGCAAAGGCACGGTGGAGAATCTCCCGGGGTGTTTGCGGGAGCAGTGGAACCACATCTCGTGGGATCCACAGGCAGAGCAGCAGCCCGGAGCAGTGGGAACCGAGGACGCTGGGCACAGAGTCTTCGCATGTTGTCCCCGCCGCTCTCTGAACACTGAAGTACAGATATTTCTCCTTTAACGCCCTACCTGGTTAACGACAGTTCATGACCACGGTGTGCTGCGGGCTTACGACCTGCCTTTTCTTGTACAGTTCTGTACATCTGGTTTGTAGAGCCTCCGTGTCCTTTCTTGTACAGCACACCTTGTTTGTACGACTGTAACTTTTGCCGATTGTGCTGTACAGTAGGGTACTGTAGTTTTATGTTCTATTATATGCTACAGCACTGCCTGGAACAGTTACGCAAATAAAAGCAAAGCCATCAGGCTGGAGTTTCCTTTGACCACTTCTTTGTTCTGAATATTGTAGTGTGCAGTCCTCATTTAGCAACCAGCTCGCTTAGCAGCCTGGCTGCAGGAACGGAGCTCAGTCCTTACGTGAGGAGTGTCTGGGCTTTATCTGTTTCATTGATTTTCCTTTCTGGAGGGTGGCTGTCCTGTCTGCCTCAGACCCATGAGCTCCTAGGAAGTGTCCTGGGGCCTGGGAGGGTGTTACCTTCTGCTGCGGAGGGTGTGATTAAGTCAGTGGCCTGTGCCTGGAAGTGCGGCCAGGATATCCAGGTCGGCTCAGTGTAATCACAAGTGTCCTTATAGGGGGAAGAGGAAGCAGGCGGGCTGGGGGCAGGGCAGAGGCCAGCGTGGAAGTGAGGTCCGGGAGAGGATGCCGCGCCGTGGCTTTGGAGGCGGAGGGAGTGACCGGGCGCTGGGAGCTGTGGGTGGGCTCTGGCTGCTGAGAAAGGCGTGAGAGCGTGTCCCCACAAGCCATGTGAGGGCACAGCCCCGGTGTGCCCTTGACTGTCTGTCCCACCTCAAGATACTGGGCTGCAAAGCCTTCTCCGTAACGTCTTCCTCTCGGCCTCTTGTTCTTGCAGTGGTGAGCTCCCCGGCTCCCGTTTGCAGGCAGAGCAGCTTGTTTCTGCCTCGCACCTCCCCCGCTGTGGTCTCCCTCAGTGGCCAGTGTGGGCCTCCCTGGCTTGAGTCCTCACTAACTGTCCCAGGAACCAGAGAGCCAGGAGAAGCCCAGAGGTGCCTCCTGCACCAGCTGTGCGGTCTGGTTCAAGATCGCTGCTCCTGGGCCCTGTGCTGGGTGTGCCGGCCCGCCCAGGCTCACTGTTGCCCTGTTTGTATCCTCTCCAAGTGTGGGAGGTTGGGTTTAAGAAGACCGCAGAAACGGGTCTGAAGCTTCCAGGCCAGCTGAAGAGGTGCCTCCTTGTGTGTGAGCTCACCTGACCCCACGGTGGCCTGTGGAGCGGGGCCCAGCCCTTTTTCACTTTGCTTGGCTTTTTCTTGTGAGGCTGCGAGTCACGACTTCCAGGCCCTTCATGCGTTGAGCTGGGAACTGCGGTCCCCTCCTTCTGGCTGGAGTTATGGGGGTAACGCGCTCAGAGCTGTGCCGCTGTGGAGGCAGATGAGGTTTCTCTATGCAGTTATCGAGAACATCCCCGTCTTCCCCTCAGGATTCGGCCCGGCCTCTGCCTTCTGCTCTAAGCCAGCGTCCTCCCGTGACCTCTCCACCGCTGCTTTGGGGAGCCTTCTGAGTGCAGGCTGACGGCTTCTTTCTCCCTTCCTTACAGCTGAGGTGCTCGGGCAGCACCGGGTCAGCAGCAGCTCTCAGAAGGCCCCAGGCACCAGGTCCTGCGAACTTGTCTCCTCTCTCCTCCTGGGGCGCACACTCAGTCCACTCTAGATAGCTGTTCCTGGCAGCTGCGTCCTCGCCCTTTTCTCTCTGCCGTTCTCTGCAGGTGGAGCCCTGCCCACCGTCCAGATGAGCTGTGAAAGCTTATTTGGCAATGAGTTGACGGTTTGAAGGTGAAGTGCATCTTCAGGGACGTGATGTCATCAGTGGTGGTCGAGTTCCAGGCCCCCAAACAACATCTGTCGCCCCTGTCAGGGAGCCGGGCTCCTGAAGAGGGTGGGCACTGGGTCAGAGGGGCTTGTGTGACTTTGGGCTATGAGGAGCCGTCTGTATGACCTCACCCCTCTGAGCCCCGGCTTACCTCACCTGCCAGCTGGTGGTGAGCAATACTTCCGCTCACATAGTCACCGAATAATGTGTTTTAGCATGGTACTCGGCACTTGGCAAATGGCTAATATTTATTACTGCACTGCTAATTTTGTTTTGTTTTGTTTTTCTTCTGGTACCAGGAATCGAACTCACGACCTTGCTCTTGCCAGGCAGGCGCTTTTTGCTGCTGAGCTAAATCCCCAGCTCCTGCACTGCCAGTTAAATATTGCTAAATGATTTAATACTACTAGCAAACACCTGCTTACTCTGTGCTGTCATTTCTGAGGCCACAGCCTGATTCCAGGATCAGACATGGTACGCGTCACCCAGCATTGAAATGTCTGTTTCTTCCTGGGGGTTTCAGATGCCTGGGAGGAGGAAGGCTCTCGTTCATTTAGCCAGTTCCTAAGCGATTGTGTTATGCAGACAGCGTGGAGTGCTGGGGAAGTCGAGCAGAGCCCAAGGCGTCTGTTCTCGTGGGTCCTGTAGCCTGATGTAGGAGACAGACATTGAAGTAAAACAAACAACCACAGAAGCATGAGAGCACAGCTGCTGTCAGGAGCGGTGCTGGAGCGCGTGGCCCGAATGTGGCGGGCCCTGGTCCCCTGTGCGTCCTTGGGTAGCCGAGTGTTCAGCCAAGTGTCCTGGGGCCCTGACAGAGCTGGGTTCACAGCCCCCAGGGGTGGAGGCGACCTGCGTCTTTGGGCGTTGGTGGTGTAGCCTGGGTCTCAGTCTGTGGCAGCCAAGTTGTCTGAGCTACCAGGGACACCATAGGGAGGCCCAGGTGACAGTAAGGAAGAAGCATTCACAAAAGGAGAGTAGTTGGGACTTGAGGGGACTCCGGGGAAGCCACTTCCCAGGTGGTGCTCACCAAGAAATGGTTTACCTTGGCCACCCCTGCGTTCAGCCCCAAAAGCACCCCGGTGTGCATTCCCCGTCGCCGGCTTGCCGCCCCGCAGCTCCCGTTTTTCCCTTGTTCCCCTCCTGCTCTGTCCCTCCCCGTCCTGTGTTCAGTTTCCCTTGCTCTGCTGTGTGTGGAACTCGACTCTTCTGGTTTTCATCCCGTTTCCATTTCTCTGTTGGAGAATGGCATCTTTGCCACCGAGATGGGCAGGGATGGGCAGAGCACCGTCCTGGAGAAGCAGCATTGCCGCGAGGGTGTAGTTTACCCCACAGTACCATCTAAACTGCTATGGCGCTCTGTTCTCGGGGGCAGGCGCGTCCTCGGTGTTCATCTGGTTCTGCTCGTTCTCCGGTTAGCAAGATGCGGCCTGCAGCTCTCAGTTTAGTTGTGCTCTTTACTGGCGTGTGAGGAGCTGTCCTCAGCTCATAAATGGTCACCACAGAGATCAGATGACTGCTCTTCCTGGTGATGCGCCTGGCCCTGCTCCGGTCCCTGGGACGGGAGGCCCTGTGTTCCCCGGGCCCTGGGGCTGTTTTCCTTGTTCTTCCTGGCAGAGATACAACCCAGCAGCAGCGCTTTGAGGCCTGACCTGGGTGGAGGCCAGGCGACCTTCTGAAGGGCAGGAGTCACCCTGTCCTGTTTGGGTTGCCCACCAGGTTGGAATGACCGCAGCTGTGACTTCTTTACTTGGTAATCTTTTTTTCTTTTTTAAAAATAGAATAGATTTAAGAGGAAATTGTGACGGTAGGACAGAAAAGTTCTCCTGTACACCACACTCATTTTTCCCTATTACCCACACCATATATCTACTTTGTCACAATTAATGAATAAGTACAGTGGTACTTGAGTTGTCGAATGGCTCCAAGCTTGAATTTTCCACTACTTGAACGGCAAAGTTTGAAAAAAAAATCTGCTCGGTGTTCGTAACTTTGCCTGATAGTTGAACTGAAAATCCAGCACGAGAAAACCTGTGCATGCTGAGAGTGACTCACGCGTGGCATCTCACCGCGGACACGGAGGTGGAAGTACTGCTCTCCCCGCCAACACACAGAGCTTGTGGCGGTGCGTTCAAACCTTCGTCATCGTGCTTTTGTATGTGTGTGTGTGTGTGTGTGTGTGTTTTATATATTTGCATAAAATGTAACCATGGCTCCAAAGAAAGTTAGGGACGCAAGCAATAAAGCTAAGAGGAAAACTGTGAGAGCCGCACTAGCGTTAAAGAAAGAAATGTTTGGGAAGTTTGTTACAGTCCTGGAAAAATGAATTCATCAGTATAACTTTGGGGCCTCAGAACCAGTTCCTTGGTCTTCTGTTATTTCTTATGGGAAAAATGTATTCAGTTCTTGAGCTTTTTGGTGTTCAAACACGAATTTGGAGCCAATTGAGTTTCCAGCCGAGCTGTCGTTGCATTGGTCAGCTGTCCCCCAGCGCCCACGCTTCATTCATGTTTTCTTAGTTTTCGTCTCTGCTTTTTCTCGGACCCAGGACCTCATCATTTTCGCTTCTCCGAAAGCTCCTTTGGCTGTGATTTCTGGGGCTGGCTCTGCTTTGGATGATTGTCCTGGACTGTTCTGGGTATTTCAAAGTGTCCATCAGCGGCGAGGCTTTTCCCTCCTGATCCTGGCTTGTGTGGCCCTGGCTGAGGTCATGCTTGTCGGCTTTTGTACGAAGTTATTTCTCATTTCTCCTCCCATCCTGTGCTGGGAGGGAGGAAGTCACTGTGTGCAGCCCTACTCAAGGCGTGAGGAGTGAAGCCACCCTTCCTGAGGGAGAAAAGAGTACCTCAATTTTTAGAGTTCTGTGTGAGAGATCTGTACCTTCCCCGGTGAGTATTTATTCATCCATCTAAGTATGGACTCGTGGAAGTACATCTTACACTTCGGGTTATAATTTAGCACCATTTAATTTGGTTCTCGCTTTGGTGATTGGCAGCTTTCAGCTAGCCCTTCTGTCCCTGTGATACGACTGCATCACTGTGGACGGTATTTGCTTTTTAAGCACTTCTTTGATTTCTGACACTATAAGATGCTCCTGCTTCACCTTTTACAGTTCCTTTCCTTGTCGTAGAATCTGCTGCTTCTTCAGGGGTCCCTGGTTCCTTGTATGGAGAATTTATTGGCATTCAAAACCGAGATCTGGGTGCTAGAT
The DNA here is from genome assembly GCF_000276665.1 of Chinchilla lanigera. Taxonomy (NCBI): domain Eukaryota; kingdom Metazoa; phylum Chordata; class Mammalia; order Rodentia; family Chinchillidae; genus Chinchilla; species Chinchilla lanigera. Next base: position 16,883,869 of record NW_004955450.1, on the reverse strand, counting down.
TGGTCCCTGCTACTAGGGTACTGCTGATTTTGGCAGTGTCCGTGGAAAGAGCAAGGAAGGGTGTGTGTGTGGCTACTCCGTGTGCACACACACATACACACACATACAGGCTGTCTCCAGCTCTCATTCCTCAGCACAGGGCTCACCCCCCCACATATCTGCCACCTCCCCCTCCTCTGGTTCGAAGCAGGGCACCGGCAGCCTGCTATCTAGTGCACAGCTACCCTGGTTTCAGGTTTAATGAGCCCTCTATGGGAAGCAGCTTTGTCCCCTTCGGTAAAACGCGTCTGGATGGGCCCTTTGCCTTTGATCTGCTCATTTCCAGACCTGCTCATTAAGTCAGCACCGTCCCCACCTGCTCTGCGAGGCCGTCTCGCGCATTTGGTCTGATGCCTTTTAAAGAGGGAAGGTAAAGACTCAGCCATTAAGGATCCGAGGTAGAAAAAGCTTGTGAACCGTTCATCTTCTTATACTTCTTATACACATGTCTGGGGGCTCCATGCCTCACGCTGGTGGGAGGGTCCATGCCTTGGTTGTTTCTCCTCTGCTTGCTTTTGTTCCCATCCTCTTGCTGTAGATTGAATACTTGTTTTCTGTCAAGCTTCATGGTGGGCGTTGCAGTCCTCCCAAAGTGCTGGTGTGTGGAGGTGCAGTGTTGAGAGGGGCTGGATTAGGTCAGCGTGGGATCTCATGGTGGAGACAGCGGCCCTGTGAGAAGGCAGGCGGGAGGCTCTCCCTGTCCTCTGCCCACGCGCCGAGGAAAAGCCACGTGAGAACAGCGTGACAAGGTGTCCGTCCGGCCTTAGAGGGGAGCCCCCACTGGAAACCGGCGGACTCCTTGCTCTTGGACTTCAAGCCTCTAGAGCTCTGAAAAGTTCCTGTTGCTTCTGGTTTGCGGTATTTTGTTCTGGCAGCCCGGGCTAAGACACTGTTACATTCAGAAAAGGGACAGGCACCCTGGGCTGCAGAGGGGTCTTTCTCACACCCAGGTCCCTGATTCCCTTTCTACCCTGAGATCACTCAGACCAGTGTTCGCTGCGGTGTGCTGGGGCAGGAGGTAGATTCCAGCGACCTTCTTGGTGCGCTGCGGTGTGAGAGCTCCCTGAGGGTGCCTCCAGCTGACACTGCGCTAGCACTGGAGTAACGCTTCTCGTGGAATAATTATTTATTGTTTTTAGACAGGGTCTCGTCCCGTGCCGCAGGCCACTGCAGTGGCCGGTGGAATGATTGTGACAACGTATTCTAAGGAAGAACAGCCTCTGTCCCCAAGCGCATGGAGGCTGCCCGGAGCAGGGGTTAGGCTTTGAAGCTGGAGCTGGCTGAAGGGGCGGCTGTGAGTGGTGGTGTGGGGGCCCCGGGCTCCCCAGGGGCTCAGCCGCCGGGCACTTGGTGTCCCTGGGGGCTGGGGAGGCACTGGCTCTTTCCTGAGGCCCAGATGTGGGTGTGGACCGGGTGAGCAGCTGCTCCGAGGGCTCAGCTGAAGTCTCCCTGAGGCCGCCTGATGTTGGTGGCGGGTTTTACTGTTGTCCCTTTCCTTGTTCAGTGTTTTTAGCTCGTTTGGACCGATAGCGACTTCTTCGAATTTCATGGGTAGAAGTCACAAGAGCTGTGTGGTTTTTTGTTTTTTTCTGGTTAAACCTTTAACTGCCAGTCCAGGATTTCCTTTCTTTGTCCCTTTTTTGTGTCTCTTCCTTTTCCCTTTGCTTTTTTTTCTCCTTTCTTTGTAGTGATTTTTTTCAGGTCTAGGCTTTTTCAACTCATACTGCCTGTTTCGTTTAACAACCTGACTGACAGCTGTTTCAGCAGCAGGGTCTGCTTCCTGGAGCCATGGGACAGGCGATGGAGATCAGGTTACATTTCCTACACGGGGGACTCAGGAGCCTCCCATCGGAGAGCTCTGTCCAGGAAACTAAATGAGACACTTGGGCTTTCAAAAGGTGACATTTATGGATGACCCCTGAGAGAAAACTGAGATGTTTGCATGTCTGTCCCTCTTAGGAGTTTTCCACACGGTAATCGGTTAACTACCCAGACTGCAGTGTGTGTTAATGGGCAACGCTGGGTTAATATGCAGAGGACTGTGTGCGCCTCGCAGTTCGCGTGGTCAATGTTCAGCGCACAACACCCGGTGCACACTCGGTACACAACAAACATATGTAAAAGTATGCAGAGTCCACAAGAAACTCAAGCTAGAGGTTCCGTTTGACCCAGCTATTCCCCGTCAGGTATCTTCTGAAAGAGTTAAAGCCATCGTACCACAGCGATACCCGAGCACCCATGCTTATAGCAGCACCGTTTATCATAGCTCAGTCGTGGAAACAGCCCATGTGCCCATCTACAGGGGAATGGATAAAGAAGATGTGGCAGTATAAATATGTATAATGGAGTACTACTCTGCCACGAAGAGGATAAACTTGAGACATTTTCAGATAAATGGGTACATCTTGAGACCATAATCTTGAGTGAAATAAATCAGACACACAAGTTTATATATCGCATTTCTCTCCTGTGAGAAATCCAAGTATAACTAAGGAGCAAAATGGAAGATAGCTGTTAGAAGTGGAAAGAACTTGTTCAAGTGGGAAGAGGAGCAAGAAATGGGAGGAGGGGGGAAGCAAAGGAAGGGAAAAGGGATTTAAAGAAAAAGGAATTGAAGGAGGAAAAGGACACAGAGCTTTGATAAATGGGGAGGGGAAGAAGGGTTGGAGGGAGGGGACCAAGAAAAGATGTATCATGCACATGCACATGCACGAGCCCCTCGACGAATGCGGTCATCATGTGCTGTCACGGCCAATGCAAGGATTGCCCGCACTGCGTGCTGCGGCACGAGGGTCAGTGTGGGCTTTAGGTGCGGGAGGATGGACCGGAGCTGCAGGTGAGAGGCTGGCGGGAAGGGCAGTGGATCCTGGAGCGCAGGTTTAAGCCTTGGAAGCAGGAGATGAGAGAGGCTGTGTGAGGCGGTCTGGGGTGTTAGATGGCCTCCACAGCCTTTCTGCCTGTGAGGGGAGTTCTGTGTGGGCCCCTCCACTGGAGTGGGGGAGGCGTGGAGGGGTGGGCAGTAATTAATAGCTCCCGGGGCTCTGTAGAGCAGAGGCACAAAGAGTGACTTTTTCATCTGTTAGAGTTTCTTGTTGATGTCTTTTTCTGGCTGTTCTGGAGCGGGGGTGTTTCTCTGTGCTGCTTCTAGCGTAGGTCTTTACGAAGCTGGGTCAGACCTCTCCCGCAGTGCCGGCCACACCCTGGAGGCCTGGCTGCGTCTCAGCCAGTGGGCGGCTGGCAGAGGGAGGAAGACAGCGCTGTGCTATTCCAGTTTCGCAACCCTGCGCTCAACGTCCTTGTGCAGGAATCCCAGGCGGTTCCCTCGGGCCATCTCCACATTCCTGGAGATTTCTTCCTGACACAGATGGTGAGGGCGCCGTGGAGGAGGCCGCTAAGCTTTCCAAGATAGCCTTTTCTCCTGTGTTCTAGCTGCTGTGATAACCGCCTTTCCTCAGAAGGGCTGTCCGCTCCGTTCTCTTGTTAGCCTCCTCTGGCTGCCTCCGTGCCTGCGCTCAGCGCGAGTTCTTCTCCCTGAGCCCACCCGGGCTCCCCACTGCCCAGCACTGTGACGGTGCCAGTCTTTGGCCCTTAACAGCAGCGTGAGTCACCCCCTCTTGCTTCTCTGGCTTTGGCTTCTTCTGGCTTCCACCCATCCCCCTGGCTGTGGCTCCTCACTTCTGTCTACTCACTGCTCTTTCTCTTCTTCTCCATGTTGAGGTGCTAGAACAGAGAACCTCACTGGGAGGGTGGAAAATGCGGGGAACCACGGTCCACAGTGCTCCAGTGCCAGAGGCAGCAAGAGGCAGAAACATGGAAAGGCTTGGGTGGAGCCCTCGGGTCTGAGAGGGGACCCCAGAGCCCAGGTGAGGCTGTGGAGAAACTCCTGAGCTAGGAAGCACACGCATCTTGAAGGCAGACACGGGGGGGCCCCTACAGCTGGGTGCTTCGAGGTCTGTCCAGTCAGGCAAGGGCGACAAGCATGTCCGACTCAGAATCAGTGGGAAAAGCTTAAGATATGGGTCAGGACAAAACCCATGGGGCCAGGCCACCGCTGCTGGGCCTGTGCCTCGTGCGGGGAGCTGGCTGCCAGGTGGCAAGAGGAATAGAAGCTGCTGCTGGGGGTGGGCTGGCGTGGGGTGTCCACAGGCGAGGGAGGCAGTGCTCCCCAGAGGCAGAAGGTGTTGACAGTCAGGTCTGAACACACAAAGTGAGGACAGAGCTTCTCTGGCTGGGGACCTGCAAGGTTGTCCCTGTTCCTTTGGTGGTCTGGTATAGTGGTGTTCATGCGAATGCCCATTTTGAACAGCTTTTTTTGAGACAGGGTTTCTCTATGTAATTCAGGCTGGCCTTGAACTCATGGCAGTTCTCCTGCCTCAGCCTCCCAGGTGCTGGGATTTCAGGTGTGTGCCGCCACACCCGGCTTGGACAGCTTTTTGGTGCTGTGTTGACAATGTTATTGGGTAGTGTCTTTAGATACGGCTCATCAATTGAAAGTATTTCTGGTTCTTCTTACCTCAAACAAAAATTGGAGGAGACAAGCCAATAACAGTGCCAAAAGGTTTATTTGAAAAGTTCAGAATAAACAGCTATGGGGGAATCCAGCCCTACAGAGTGAACTTGGGCTGAACAGAGCAAAAAAGGGTAAAAGCAAAAATGAAAGTAGAGGCCAAGTCAGAGAAATGCGGTGCCAGCTACAGTGCAAGCTCACACGCCATAGCCGCTTTCTGTGATGGAAGGTCCTTTCACGCCGTCCACATTTCCTGCGAACTCCAGAGATGTTCCACTCGTGGGGTCTTGGCGTTGCCCTGGGATCTTGTGATTGACAGGTCTGGCTCCTTTCCCTAGCCGGCTTTGCCACGCCCTCTCTCCTATATCCACAAGACAGAAACCTGAGAAGTCTCCACTTGGTTTAGGAAGAAGTTTATGGGAGCTTGGCTGGGCCCCTGATCTCCCAAAATGAGTGTACAGCAAAGGCTTAAATAAAAGAAACAATGCGATACGATTTGGGGGTCCAGGAAGTTCACAACTCTCTTGGAGCTAAGACAAAGGCTTCTCTGCATTGTGCATATTTATTGGATTTCAAACAAGTTCAGGAGGTGGTGGGTGAGGGAAAGTGAAGGGAAAAGCCGAGCTCAAGGTGGGAAACTGAGCAGGACCTTGAGACGTTAGAACCAAGATTTTTTCCAGCAGTAAATTCTGCCAATGAAGAGAACTGTCCGATCTCTAAGGTTGCCCGAATCTGCAGTCTTATCTTGTCTTTGGGAGCTGTGAACATCTTCACATTGCCATTTGCACAGGACAGATCTGACCGGAGACTGCAGACTCAGACTACCTGTCACTTCATTTAGCATACACTCTATCATTTCATTTTCCTGATTACCACATGAAGTCACCAGTGATAACCTGGCCTCAGAGACTGGAAAACACACCTCCATCCTGGACCTGACAGTCCAGTACTTGAAACAGTTCCTGTTACCTTCGGGAGGTTGTGCCCTGTCTTTCTCTTCAGAGCCACGCACTGCCTCTCAGCTCCACAGAGAAATCATGTGAAGGGCTGGTGTGGTGCACGCCTGTAATTTCAGCAACTTGAAGGCTCAGGCAGGAAGACGGCAAGTTGGAGGCCAGCCTGGGCAACTTAGCCAGACTCTGTCTCAAAAAGTAAAAAGGGCTGGGAGTGTAGCTCAGTGGTAGAGTGCTCCTGGGGTCAAACTCCTGAAAAAAAATCATTTCAGGGTGAAGAAGTGAACCTATCTTTAGCAATTTTTTGTTTTGGAGACAGGGTCTCAATATTAGTTCAGGCTGGTGTTGAATTCATGGCAATCCTCCTGCCTCTGCTTCCCAAGAACTGGGATTACAGGCATGTATCACCATACCCAATGCTTAAGCAATTTTTTGAACATGAATTTTATATATTTTTTAGAGACTGAGGAATGTAAGATATTAATTCTTGAATTCAGCTGAGCAGATGGGTGTGGCCTGTCAATCATGGAGATCCAGGAAATTGGCAGAAAAACACTTCCCAAAGCCCCGCATCTGGAGCCAATCAGAAAGCGCTGTCTTCAGTTCTTCTCACGAGAACTCAAGCAGGTTTTTGATAGGACGGCCTGGACCTGGTGTCACCTGGAGGAGTGGGGATACGGAACATGGCTGCCGTGGAGTCCGCAGCCGCTGTAGTACTTTTGCCACTTTTCACTGGTCCATTCACTCTGCAGAGCATGTTTCATTTTCTACCTTTAATAAATGTAAAGCCTTGCTACCTTTTGCACTTGTCTGGACCAGTTCTTTGTTCAGGAGAAGAAGAACCTAGAAACCACCTCCAGAAGGAGACTCCAGCACCCCAAACCCAGTAGCACTGGTGACCCCTGCCCTTCAGACACCCTTGTGGGTCTCCCGGTGCTCCAACCATAGTAAGCAGACCCTTCCCACGGACTGCCATGCTTTGCGAAATGTCCTTTTTGTAGGAGGGGTTTGGGGGAGGGGAGGTAGCACTCAGTAGGGAAAATGTAATTATTTTTCCAAAAACAGGAAAGTTTTGGTTGTCAGGCTTAAGGCGATTCAAACCATCCTGGATTCTGGTTTTATTTTCAAACCTCAAGTTTATTTTTGAAATGGTTTTCCCACGGAGTTCTAAAAAGGCTCAACTGTGTGCAAACACGTTTCTTCAGAAATTGTAAAGGTTCTCACACTTAGGCTACAGGAAGCATAGATAGGATGGAAAGTTCAGTTCAGGTAAGGCCGCCTCTTCTCTCATATGGGAATAAGTTCAGTCTCGCCTGCGTTTTGCTCATCGTAGGTTTTCCATACTCTGATTTGCCACTGTTTTTGGCGGGGTGGGGGAGGTTTGAGATAGGGTCTTTCTGCATACCCAGGCTGTCTTAAACTTACTGTGTAGCCCAGGCTAGGCTCCAATTCATGGCAGTCCTGCCTCGGCCTTCCGAGCGCTGGGATCCAGGTGTACGCCACCCCTCCCAGCTCGGTTTCCCACTCTCTGTCTCCATTCTGAGCGGAGGTTCTAACGTGGACATTCCCACACATACTCGTGTCTTCCGCCGATTCCAGTGCGTGTCCGTTAGAAGTAAGTGCTTGCCTCAGCTGTAGTGCTTGCAGCCTGTTTCTCTTAAGAGTAGCAGTGGTGCCTCTGAATGAGACACCAGGTTCCCACTGGGGAAATTACACTTTGGTTTGTGGCTCACCTCTGACTTGCTGGAATTAAGCTCAGGGTCACACTGAGGCTTTAGGTCCTGTCTCAGTGATTTGTATGATGTGATAGAATGATTTACTCACAGCAGGCATATACGGAGTATGCCACCCCGGCTCCTTGCCAGGCTCCCAGCTGGGCACCTGGGCACCACTGTCCTCCTGAGGAAAGCACACCGCAAGGTTGAGGGTCTAGATCACCGAGTGATTTCCGCAGGGGTTCTGGGGGCCTGTGGCCTGGCTGGTGGATGTGCGTTGGGGTCCTGGAGGTTCCACTGGAGGTCAGAGTGCAGAGCCGCCAGTGTTACGTGACAAATCCCCATGCGCACGGTCACACGTGGTGGCCCAGAGCGAGGAAGTGTCGCCATCTGGGGCATGTTCATGGTTCTCCTGGGAGCTAAGCTCTTTGTTATTACAGAAGCACATGCTGATCTTGCTAACTAAAGCAATTACCATCATTTAGCAGTCTTTTCATAAACCATTCTTTCCACCCCAAAACACCACTTTTATTTGCCAAGTGCCGCAATGTTAACATCCTGGCACCTGATCAGTTTCTACTGCCAAATTATGTAAGCCCCTGGTTGGGCTCCAGCCCGGCTGGGCAAGCCCGGCTGCGGTGTGTTAGCATGGCAGACAGGGCTCTGGGCCGGGGAAGAGGAGAACAGCTGTCCTTAAACTCATTAATTAATTCAGCGTTTACACTTTGATTGGGAAGGAAATTCGCATTTGCTTAAGGCACCAGTGCCCGGCTGAGAAATGTCAGTCTGCGAATATATCGGATTGAGGTTTGTTGTCAAGGAAATGCAAGTTGTGGATGTTTCGTGAAATTCAACTATGTGCATTAATTTACCAGCAGGGAGCTAAGACTGTAATAAACCAAGGTGGCCTTACTCAGAGATTGAAATGTGATTAGTGTTGACGCGAGCAGCAGCAGCAGCTACTGAAATGGACTATAAAACCCTAGATCAGACTCTTATTAACAAATATTAAGAAACATTTTCATCAAAAAAGTCTGTCAGCGTAAGAAGAGATTATGGGGAGGAAGATAGGTGCGTGTGGTAAACGCCACACACACAAAGCATCCACGTTTGCAGCGAATGCCTGTTGGAGGGTTTTGTAAGGGGCTGGGGGTGGGGCTGGGGGGTAGAGTGACGGCTTGGTGGTGCCTGGGTTCACCCCACAGCGCCGCCCTGGTTGTTATAACTTTAATAAATATGAACGTTTCTGGAGACCAGAGAATGAGACCCGCCGCGCTGCTTGGGAGAGGGCCCGCACAGTGGCCGGCACTGCGGTCTCCGCGTCCCGGTGCCACGCTTGCACTCATGTGCCCCGCAGGGACTCGGACGCGGCCTGTGCGCGCTAAGCACGGTTTCCACACGGCTGCGTCCCGCTGGGTTTCATATCAGAAACCTTCCCGGGGTTGAAAAGTTTGGGGCCAGGATGTAGCTCAGTGGCACAGCGCCTGCCTGGCAAGCGCGAGGTCCTGAGTTTGAGTCCCAGTGCCAAAAGTAGAGCAAAATAAAAGTTTATCCTCTCTTTAAAGTACTACTCGCTGGGGCTGGGGATTTAGCTCAGCGGCACAGCTCCTGCCTGGCAAGCGCAAGGTTGTGAGTTCGGTTCCGGTACCGGAAAAAAAAACGAAAAAAAAAGTACAACTTGCTGACGGTAAAGGAACAAACAAGGTATGAACCTGCAAAGGCCGAGAGCGGCCATGGAGGAAAGGTACAGTTACCCTCAGTAAGAGAGAGATGCTGCTTCATACCTGAGCCAGAGCAGCGTTTGTGAAAGAGGAATAAATGAGAGGGCAGGGGAGAGCTATTGGAAATTACAGATTCAGTGCTTTAGTTTGGAAAAATATTGAGGCTGTATTTCTCAAAAACCAGTGCAAAACAGATGGAGTTGGGAGCGGAATGGAAATTGTGCGTACACTGTGTCATCTACCATGTGTAGAACCCATGAGAAATCCGAGCTGAGAACATGATTTGGAGACAGGGAGGAAAGTCCTAGAGGAAACAGCTAAAATTTGCGATTGGCTTATTCTGGAGAATGTGTTTGGGATGGGGGAAGGGAAGTTAGAGGTTATAGGTTTTTGCTGTATCTTGTTTTATTTTGATTAAGAAGTACATAAAAATATCAGTGTAAGCTGGGCGTGGTGGTGCACACCTGTAACCCCAGCATTCGGGAGGCTGAGGCAGGAGGATCATTGCGAGTTTGAGACCAGCCTGGGCTACAAAGTGAGCTCAAGGCCAGCCTGAACTGCATAGCGGGACCCTGTCTCAAAAAGACAAGACAAAACAAAACAAAACAAAATCAGTGTAACTGAAAGTGAAAGGAGACATAATGGAATAGTTGTAATTGGCAAGGTAATGGTAAATATCACAGAGGTTCGTGTCTCTGAGTTGTTCTGTCTGTAAGATGGGAAGTGATGTCGGTAGGCCTTCCACCAAGCAAAGTGGACGGCACCCTGCTGTTGCAGGAGCCTGAATGTGTCCCCAGTCCCATGACAGATCAGAGAGATAAAATAACAGTGTGCTGTCACTGGACAGTTACTAAGGTTGCACTAATGACTATATTTTGAATGTCATCCACAACTTAAAGTGGAGACCATACCATTCACTTAGGAAGCATTGACAAAAATTACTCATCTATATTTGCTCACAAGGCAAACCTCCATAATTTGAAAAGAAATAGTAAAGACTTAATTTTCTGACCACAAAACGAGTAGAAATAAATAACATTTAGAAGTAAAGATCCCCTAAGCCAAAATAACACAACAGCAAAATATTGGATGTGAAAAAAACTTTTTTAAATACAACTCTTGGATTAAAGACGAAATCAGAGCCAGCATTCTTGAGAAGCTAGTTCTGGACACAGGCGTAGGTGCTGTCCACAGAAATCTAGTCATGGCGAAGGCTGCTGGCTGCCTTCCCAATGTCCATTCTGCTTTCTCTTCACTACCACTGTGTTGATTTTGTTGAGTGTCAGTGAGCAGCTGAAACCCTTCTTTTGCAGCCTCCCTCGTAGCTGAGGGTGGCAGTATGGCTAAGTTCTTACCAAGAAGATGGGAAGGATTGATGGTGAGTCCTCCAGGAACGTCTAAAAAGAAGTTTGGCTCATCTGGTCTGTCTTTGACATATGTGATTTGGGCTCAGCTACTCAGTAATTTTAAGGTGTCTAGCACACGCTAGAGATAGAGAAGTGTGGCTTTAGTTACTTGTAATCAGCTGTGGTCTGGAAATATTAAGTGGGGATTCCAGAAGTAACTCATAAGTTTAAAGTTCCATACTGTTCTGAGTAGCAGGATGGACTTTCACCTCATGCTGCCCAGGGTATGAGTCACTTGCTATGTGCTGTGTATCCACACTGTATACACTACCCACCTGGCAGTCACTTAGCAGCCTCTAGGTTATCAGATTGGCTCTTGTGGTGTGGGAGTGCTTGTGTCAAAATAGGCTTTATTTTACTTAACCATGACTGTGAAGTGCAAGAGAGGTGATGTTGGCAATGTTTGTATGCCAAAGAAAAGCTGTATTTTGCTTTCTGTAAGTAAAAAAGTGAAAGTTCAATAAGGTATTTTGAGATACCATTATCATATAACTTTTATTACAGTATACTGTAATTCTATCTTATTATTGCTATTAATATCTTACTCTGTTTTGTACTGTTTTTTGAGAAATACAGCCTCAATATTTTTCCAAACTGTTCTTATTGTTGCTGATAATATCTTATTATTGCTATTAGTTAATATCTTATTGCTGTTAATCTCTTACTCTAATTTACGAATTAAGTTTTTTATCATAGGTGTGTATGTATGTAGGGTTTGGTATTATTTACAACTTCAGCCATCTACTGATGGGTCCTGGGATATACCTGTGCATTGGGGGTGGGGGAACAGCGACTACTGTAATGAAAATCGAAGTAGAACTCAGGATATTGGAAAGTGAAAAAAGCTAAATGATTGTTAATTGTCAGAACTGACTCTTCAGAAAAGCAGCAGTTAGAACACTACTGGTCCAGTCCAGGAACAGGGGAAGAAAGCACAAGTAAAAGTAGGTATGGAGACAGAGGAAATAAAATGATTTGTATTTTGCAAGACTGTGCAAATGAACTTGGAATTACGGGTTGAATGAGTGATTTTCTTGGAAAATATGCTGTGATCCTGGCTCCTGTGGGGAAAGAAGACTCAAAAGGGGCTTGTGGGTGACAGAAGTGAGGCAGCCACCCTCCGTGACCCCTCGGGGTTCCCTCTCCGCCGCAGGTTTTCGGAGTGGGCAGGGAGGGCTGGCTCCCCGTGGGCATCAGACCTGTGGCGTTGGCGGGGGCGGCCACACACCGGGCATGCAAGCGGGGCTTGGCGTCAAGACTCATTGCAAAATGAAGATGAGGCTCTGCACCTGCATCCCATGGTATTTTTTAAATGACGTTTTTCAGGTGACGAGGCCACTTGAACGTTCTGGGGAAGAAGAAAAGGTTCAGAAATTTTTTTAAAATCATTTACTCTCATCGTTAGTTTTACGAACAGCCGATCCCTTAGGGTGAAAATGTTTCCAACATATTCAAACACTAGAAAGATTTCAAAGCAGGACTGTGTAAAAAATACTGCAAGTGTTGTGGGAAGGTTAAAAGTACAGGAAAAAAGAAAAACAGTGAACATCAAAACTCTTTAGTTCTTGAGCACTTTCATGGAAAAGTACCTTGTTCTCAAACGCTGGCAGCTGGGACACCCTTCTTGGTTAAAAATAAATAGCATGAAGTGTGAGGAAACCAGCTTAAGGGAAAGGTGACCAGAACAGCAGTGAGCTGGAAACAGGCTCTGGAGCCTGTGCCAGGAGTTCTGGGCCAGTACCAGGGACTCTGCCCGGCCAGGGCTGTGCCTGACGCCGACAGGCCCTGCAGTGGGGCTGCCCCGGCGGGCTCTGGGAAGTCCGGAGGAGCCAGCGGGGTCAGGTCGGGGACAGGAGAGGGTGGCACTTAGCTTTTGGTTCTGAAGTGCTTTGCTGTTCAAAGCATCTTGTTTTCTCTGAACTTTGGAGTTTCCCCTCGTAATTACGCTAATCTTCATTTTAAACAGATGTAACTCTCGCTTAATGTCCTCTTCCGCCCCGTCTTTCCTGGTAGCTGGGACCGTGCGCCATGGAGCTGTACTTTGGTGAATACCGGCACGTGCAGCAGGAATACGGTGTCCACCTGCGACTGGCGAGTGACGAGAGCAGGAGGCCGAGGAACTCGCCGCGCTCCAGGACAGGCTCCTACGGCGTCAGTATCAGAGTCCAGGGCATCGACGGTCACCCCTACATAGTCCTCAACAACACGGAGCGCTGTCTGCCGGGAAATGGGCCCTCCTTCCCGTCTTCGGGGATGAAGGAGCGCGGCGGGGAAGAACCGCCGCCCCCAGAAAACCCATACGCCCAGCCCAGCTCACCCGGAGGCTCGAAGCAGCCCTCTCTCCCCGAGGGCAGGAATGGTGTCCTAGAGCGAAAAGACATCCCGGGGAGGTCGTCCCACCTGCTGAACTTTCAGAGGCATCCAGAGCTTTTGCAGCCCTACGACCCTAACAAGAGTGAGCTGAACGTGCAGAGTCACCCAGCTCCTGAGAGCGATTGGTTAACCGGTGTAACAGAAGAAGGCGCCAGCAAGAAGCCGCAGCCTTGGACTTGCTTTCCCAACCCCGGCAGCCCGCTGCCCGCCGGCCCTCCCCTGGAGTCCATCCGACTGTGCGGCTCTTTGGTCATAGAGGACCCCAAGCAGCAGACCTCAGTGTGCGTCAATGTCCAGAGCTGCGCGAAGGAAGGGCTGGCGGAGGAGGGCCTTTCCCCTGGCAGGAGGTCGACGGCCCTTAGCCCGCAGCCCCAGGCCGAAAGCAAGAGAACCAGGCCCGATGTCCTTCCCTTCCGGCGACAAGACTCCGCGGGCCCCGTCCTGGACGGGGCTCGGTCGCGGAGGTCCTCGTCCTCCTCCACCACGCCCACCTCGGCCAACTCTCTGTACAGGTTTCTGCTCGACGATCAGGAGTGTGCCATCCATGCTGACAACGTCAACCGGCACGAGAACCGGAGGTACATCCCCTTCTTGCCAGGGACTGGGCGGGATATTGACACGGGCTCCATTCCTGGTGTGGACCAGTTGATTGAAAAATTTGATCAAAAGCCTGGGCTTCAGAGAAGAGGACGGCCTGGGAGGCGGAACAGAATCAACCCGGACGACAGGAAGAGGTCCCGGAGCGTGGACAGCGCGTTTCCCTTCGGTCTGCAGGGCAGCGCGGAGTACCTGACGGAGTTCAGCAGGAACCTGGGCAAGTCCAGCGAGCGCCTCCTGCGGCCGTCCCAGCTGTGTCCCCAGAGGTCGCCAGCTCAGGAGAGCCGCGGGAGGCACGGCACAGGCCGAGCCTCGGCCAGGCCGCAGGGAGCCACGCACGGCGCCCAGGGTGCCACGCAGAACAAGGATGGGAAAGGCCTAGAAAACAAAGGAAGTCAAGAAGGCACCACAGTGGTTTGTACAACCTCCCTGGCAGCACAGGCCAGAAAGGAGGAAGAAATCAAAACAGCCACCGCTACGCTGATGTTGCAGAATAATCGGGCGGTGGCAACCTCGCCGGATTCTGGTGCCAAGAAAATTTCCATGAAGACATTTCCTTCCAGCTCAAACGCTCAGGTAACGCTGGTGTATTAGTCCTGTTTTCCCTCTTCCAGTGAACTAGTAATGTGCTAATGCTGCAAGTGGCCCTAGGAACACATCTTCTACCTCAAATCAGTAATTGCACATCTGACTTTTTTTTTAAGGATCAGGCTATGTCCTATTCCTTTCTTTTTTTTTTTTTTTTTTTTTTTTTTTTGAGGCAGAGTCTTGCTGTGCAGTTCAGGCTGGCCTTGAGCTCACTTTGTAGCCCAGGCTGATCTTGAACTCACAACAATCCTTCTGTCTCAGCCTCCTGAGTGCTGGGATTACAAGCGTGCACCACCATGCCTGGCCCTATGTCCTATTCCTGACTGTATAGTTTTCTGGGTTATTTCCAGTACCATGAGGTTTCCACTGTGATCTTTCTGTAAAGTAACTTGTCAGACATGGAAGGTGTGAAGCTGGAAGTACACAGAATTTGTTTCCCTCCAGGATTCAGGGATGGGGCTCTGGAGATACATTTTTATCCATGACATGGAATGACTAAGTTAATTTCTAGTCTGAGAAATTAGGTTAATTCTAAGCTTGTTTAGTCATAAAGTGGTGGGTTCTGTATGGTACATTCAGTGTCTTGGTGGTAACAATAAACAATAGCGATACGGTTGATAATGAGGCGGGTACGTGCCAGGCGCTGTGTGTTGCATGCATTTCTTCGTACTTGTTGTACCAGCCGTGTCAAGGCGGGTACTGTTAGCCTCAGTTTGGGGTGGGAAGATTGACGGGAGAGGTGAAGTAACTTGCTCAAGGTCACAGAGCCAAGCAGGGCTGGAGCAGACTGCGATGAGGATGTTTATCCAGGGAACCATTTCTGGAAAGTAGGAACCTGTTTGTTGCCATCTGCCTGGAAATGTCACCTTCCTGGTCTAATGAGAGACACGATTATGTTGTAGGCTACCCCGGATCTCTTAAAGGGCCAGCAAGAGCTCAGCCAGCAAGCCAATGAGGAGACGGCCAAGCAGATACTGTATAATTACCTCAAAGAAGGGTGAGGAATTTTCCTTAGGGAGCAGAGTGTTGTCATTTCGGGGGACGGTGGGGAGGGCACTCCTGGTTTCCTGTTCTAGGGATTTACGTCTTACCCAGCTGTCCTGGGGCTGTCTCAGTGGTGCAGCTTATACCAGCATTTAAATCTTGAGTGGAACAGGGTGGGGACGTGGGTAAGGGAGAGGAGAAATGGCATCATATTTCAAACATGAATACAGTATTTTTTTTTTTTTTTTTCTGAGACAAGGTCTGGCTATGTAGTTTAGGCCAGCCTTGAACTCACTATGCAGCCCAGACTGGCCTTGAACTCATGGAGATCCTCCTCCCTCAGCCTCCCAAGTGCTGGGATTACAGGGATGTGCCACCATGCTCAGTGAATACAGTATATTTTTAAAACGAGCCTTGACTGCTCAGATTTAAACTCAAGGATACGAGACTGTCTCTTGTTCAGTGTTCAGCTAGGTGGGCACCATCTTGAACTCCTACACAGACGGCGGTCCTGGGAGCCCTGTCAAGAAGTTACGGAGAGGAAGAACTTCCCTTGCCCACAGTGAGCGCCAGCCAGCAGCCCCGCTACCGTAACTCTTAGGGCACATAGGAGCTGTTTAGCAGCTGTGTTTTCTGAGCTTATCTCTGTACTTGGATTAATAAGCCTTCCAGTCTGTGCTCAGATGCTGTGCTGGATTCCAGCAGGGACGTGCGGGTCCTGCTCCCGTTTCTGGGCAGAGAGAAGGCCTCGGGCCGCTGCGGCTGAGAGCCAGCGTCTCCGCCACGCATGGGCTCCAGCACACTGGGCAGCTTTGTACTGTGTCTGGCAATTATTTGCATCACAGAGCTGACGAGCAAGTCAGGCTCAAAATGTAACACGGCATTGGTTCTTTGGGTTAAAAAAAGAAAAAAAAAGTAAGGAGATCCTTTTAGCCAAGAGCTAATTGTGTTAGTCTTTCCCTGTGGAGGGTTCTACCATGTTAAGATTAAAGTGGAAGAATTTTTGATTTTTAAAATTCTTTAAATTCCTTCCCTCCTTCCCTACTTTCTTTCCTTCCTTCTTTCCTCCCTCCTTCCCTCTCTTCCTTCCTTCCTTCCTTCCTTCCTTCTCTCTCTCCCTTTTCCTCCCTTGCTGAGATACTGGTGAGTCTGACTGCAGTGGGTGGCATCTAGTTAAGGAATTTTATTTAAATCTTTTAATTGCCAGAGTTGTGGTAGAAGTTAACAAAATTTGATCTGGTGGTTGTAGGTGGAAGAGAAAAGGCCAGTGTGCATATGTCTTGGTTTGGGGGGATGTTTTTTTTAACACATAGGCTAAACAAGTTCAGGGCTCTGCAGATTGCTCCAGTATATGATTTAAAGGTAAAGCGTGTGTGTATGACAGACAACAAAGAAAAGAATTCCTTTCAGAATGAATGCAAGTTATTTGAATGAAACAACAAAGGACTACATGATAACTAGTTTATTTAGAATGTGCTTATGTCTCACATATTTGGGAATGGAAATCCCTGTCCCAAATTGATAATAACATTGAACAATTTATTTGAAGAAAACCACACCCACCGTTCTGCTGGGCTAACACAGATTTTTGTCTGCAGCCTGGACCCAGGCCCTCAGTTTATCTTCCCTGGTAGCTGGAGTGTGTGGAGGTCTCTGGGTGTTCCACCTGGGGTTATGCCCCTCATTGTTTTTTTTCTGCTCTTTTTATAGAAGCTCTGACAATGAGGATGCCACTAAAAGGAAAGTCAACTTGGTCTTTGAGAAAATCCAGACCTTAAAGTCTCGTGCAGCAGGGAGTGCCCAAGGGAATCACCAAGTAAGTTGAAGTGTGGATTGTCAGAGTGTGTCTCTTGTGGAAGGCGGTAAACAGCTCATGTTGTCTCTGCATTTGTTTCTGGCAGTAAGTAGGATGTTTCTTCAGTAGTAAGCAGCACTTTCACTGGAGGATGGTCTTTAAATACAGGTTGGATTCCTAGCCCCCAAAAATCTGAACTCCTCCAAAATCCAAAACTTTGAGTGCAACATGGCGCCATAGGTGGGAAACTCCGTACCTAATCTCGTGTGTCATAGTGAATGCACGAGTTTTGTTTTCATGCACAAAACTGGGAAAGACCACCGTATAAAGTTACCTTTGGCTTATGTGTCAGGATGTAAATGAATTTCATGTTTCAACTTGGGTTCCCAAAATAGCTCCTTATGTGTCTGTAAATATTCTACCCCTCTCCAAAAAATCCCACATCCAACATGCTTCTGGTTCCAAGCATTTTGGGTGAGGGATGCTTAACCTGTATTTTTAATTTGTACTTTTTTTCAGAGCTATTTTAAGATATTTAAATAATATATAACTGTAATAGAATGACAAATAGTTGTTGAAATTTAGAAGGGGAAGATAAAAATAGGAAGAATGAAATAGCATATGGCTGGAGAATTCTCAAATTGCCACTGGCAAATTTGGAAGAGAAGTGTGAGAGCTGTGGGTGGAACTGAAAGGTCAGGTGTGAAGGAGTAAAGATTTCCATGTGCTCTGTGCATGGTGGCCCCTGCCTACAATCCCAGTACTCCGAAGGCTGAGGCAGGAGGATGGCTGTGAGTTCCGGGTCAGTCTGGACTACATAGTAACACTCTGTCTCAAAAACCCAAACAACCACCACCAAAATAGACTGACATTGGTGAAACCAGGCACACGGGGAGGGAAGGAGTACGGTGATACCAAGTGCTGTTCCTGAACTGCTCTTTTCTGGATTTGCTGAGTATGAGTGGGGGCTGATAGATGCTTAGATGCATGAGCAGTGATCTCATACCTGACGAACACCCGCCATTTGCCAGCACAGTTTGTGGCCTGAACAAAGCAGAACTTGAGAGAGGAGAGCTGCACACTGGCTTCTGGAGCCTACACCACTTGTTAGGCCTCAGTTCTCGGTCGTGGGGCTCCCCCTCCCTACCAGGGAGTTCTGCGTGGCGGAGAAGAGGGGGTAGCACTGTACCTGGAGCAGGCAGAGGGCATCTGTACCTGCATTTCAGCCTTAGGGACATGCACAGAGCACATGCTTAGCCTCGAGTGTTCCTTCGCACTCGGCTGGCCCATGACTATGCCGTGTGTGTGTGTGTGTGTGTGTGTGTGTGTGTGTGTGTGTGTGTGTACACATATGCATCCACCATTCCCGTGGGGCATCTTCAGGCCCTGTAACTGGCTTATACAGGCTTGAGGAGCTCTATGTAGTCCTTAAAATTAGTTTACTATTTGTTGGTTAAAACTCTTCAGTCCAAATTGTCACTGTGGATCTTGTTTCTCGCTTACGTGAATGTTTTGGGGGAGAACACAGTCTCTGGCCTTGGTGTTAACGTTGTCACTGTGGGTGACAGGCTCAACAGCCAGCTCACACTGGGGAAGTCAGACCGGCCAGGGAAGTCAGTGACGCTCCTTAATGGTGTTTCAAAAGATTGTAGAGAAGAAGGGACAGCAGGGTGCTCTGGATCAAGGAACAGGACTGGGGTCACTTAATGGCACCAGAACGTAGGGTCAGGGTGCTGGGGGAAGAGCCAGGCAGGAAAGACCTTGGAGATCGTATAAGGAATTCCCACTTCCGTGAAGGGCGGGGGCTGCATCGGTGGACCTGACCCAGGCACGACTGCTGTTGTACTTGTAACGTGTGTTCCTTTTGTGGCTTTTGGAGAGGGGTCAGGCTGGGGGAGGGGAGAGCTGTTCCGAAGCTGCTGCCGCGCCGAGCGGGGACGAGAAGCTAGAATGAGGCTCTGGTCACAGCTCTGACTTGAATCGCCCATGAGTTTCTGCCCTTTCTCTCCATCTCGTGTTCTGCGTCTGATTATTTGCTGGCCGGGGTTCTGGGGTTTTATCTGTGTGGTGCCTGTGAAACGATCCCTAGGAGAGAGCGTCGGAGCCCTCTGCCTACCTACAGACAGGCCGTTGCGGGAAATGGCAAAGCGGCGGGGGGTTTGTCTGGGAAAGAACAGCGTATGAGTCCCCCCACTGCGTGGGGTTTAAATTTCTAAAATGGATCGTTCTCATTTTGCCAAAGAAAATTGCAAGTCTTGTGTTTTTGCTCCTCAGTTCTTATCCCTTCCGTGGGGTGGGTGGGAAGTTTATCACAAACAACCCACACCTGGATTCCATGACATCCGAGCCAACGCTGCCTTTTATAGCTGTGGTTCCTGCTTCTATCTCTTCCTCTCACCTATCTAACCACTTTACTGTGGGATTTTAGCCAAATCCTTTGCAGAACATCATCTGTTATTTCCAGGGAAGAAGAAAAATGAGACCCATTAATATTCATACTCAGATCAGAGATATTTTCTAATAGCGCTCTTTGTCCTCTTTGTTATGTTTCTCTGCGGTGTGGAAGTGCGACATTGAAAAGAAGAAGCCAGGTTAGCCAAAATACGTTTATTTTACTACTTGCTTATAGGCACAGGCAGAGTAAGGAACGGCAAGCTCCCTGGCGGTAATAGGGCAGTAATCCCTGCAATACAGAGGCAGGGGCTTTGGGTATAACTTCAGGCAACAGATGTGTCTTCAGAAGATACTTGTTTTTACGTTGTTTTGTTGGAGTACAATATGCAGTAAGTTGCACTGTTTAACTGCATACCTCAGTGAATTTTGGATGTCCGTTTGCATCCATGCAAATACCACTCGGATCAAGAGTCAACATTCCCGCCGCCCTGCTTTCCCAGGCTTCCTGCTCGGTCACGCTCCACACTCTGGAGGTAGCCGTCTCCTAACTTCTGTCACCTGGATTAGGATTTCCTTTCTTGGAATTTGTGTTCAGAAAGACCGACAATTTGTGTTCTTGTGTGTCCAGCTGAATTTCCTCAGCAGTGTGTCAGTGAGAGTCCTGCGTGTCGTATTTGCCCAGGAACTGTTTTATTGTTCTGGAGTTTTCCGCTGTGTCAGCAATCACTAGAGTCCATCTTGTTTGTGGACGTTTGCGGTTGGGCGGTTAGGAGGAGAGCTGCCATGAATTGTGTTGTACGTGCTTTTTCTTGGGAACAAAGTCACTCCTTCTCTAGAGAACACCTGGGAGTGAATTCCCTGGGTCATGAAGTAGCCCAGCTTTGGCGCTTCAGTGTCGCCCAGGGCTGCAGAAAGCACCGGAAGGAGTTCAGGCCGTGCCTCCTGCAGCAGTGCGCTCGGGTCCCGCGTGCTCCTCCTCTCTGGTACCTCACCTCTGTTCCATTCCGCTGGCCTGCTGGCCTCTCCTTGCATTAGTACTACGCGGATACAGTACCTGAAAGCTAGTACTGTGTAGCTTGCCTTCCAACTTTATTCTTCTTCAAGGCTGCCTTGGCTATTCCAGGTGTTTTGCCTTTCCACATAGACTTTGGAATCAGCTGGTTGTTTGCATCAAGAAGAGGTGAGAAGCTGCAGGAATTTTGATGGGGTTGCACTGAGTTATTGGCATCTTAGCGTGACTGGTATTCCCGTTCGTTCGTGAGCGTGCGCTTCTATGTCTCCACCTCCTGCTGGCTATGTCCCCCGGTGTTGCTCATTCCTTCGCGTTCAGCCTTGCCTTTTAGGACTGTTTTCTTCCATCCCGGAGAGTTTTGCTATCACACCCTGCAGTCCTTGTCTGTTCAGTGTCGTTTCAGCTCATCTTCTGTTCATTCTCATTTTGGAGGGCACTTGCCCGAGTATTGTTTTGTTTCAGGACTTCAGAAGCATCGAGTGGTCTTTTGTCCTCGGGGGCCCACTGGGGAGCCAGGCGTCTGTGCCAGCGTTGCCCTCCTGGATGTGAGACATCTTTTCTCTCATCTTTTCTCTTCAGCTTTTAGAAGTTTAACTGTAATGTGCCTAAATGTGGTTTTTCATGTATTTATCTCACTTGAGGTTCCTTGTGTTCTTGAATTGAAGGGTTGCCGGCTTCATCAGATTTGAAAATGACTGACTGGCCATTATTTCCTTGCATATTGCTTCTTTTCTATATTCTTTCATCTTTTTTTCAGATTCTAGTTATGTGTGCAGAACTTTTAATGGTAACCTGTATATCTCGTGTTCCCTGTTGGTGTGCCTGTATGTACATGTTTGGTGTGTGTGTTTGGGAGGGTGTTTTTACGGGTGTGTGTAATGTGTATGTGTCCCCTTCGATGCATCAGATATTCTGTGTATTTTCTACTGACCTTTCAAATTATTAATCTTGTTTCTGGCTATCTTAGTCTTCTTTTAAGACTTACTAAGATGTCTTTAAACAAATCTTCAAAAAAAGAATCTTCTTTAAGGCTGATTCTGTCAAGAACCATCTAATGAATTCTTAAATTTCAGATATTATGTGTGGCCATTCCAGAATGTCCTCTTTATTATATTTGTGGATTCTGAGTATGTATGGAAAATCATCTTTTCATCCATTTTGTCCATGATTCCCTCTGTTTAAAAACTACTCTCTGTATTTCTTCTGAAGTCCTAATCTGCGAACTTCCACGTCTGGGTCATCTCCGGGTGACAAGCTTGGGTGTCCTGGGTTGGATTATCTCTCGCTCAAGAATGTTTTCTTAGTCATTCAAATGGTCATCAGGTGGCCTTCAGGCCATGTGCTTGGCTGTCGGAGGCGCTGCTCTTGGGGGTGGGAAAAGCTAGTAAAATTTTTGCCCTTGTTCGGGTGGCAGGGCCCCTGTTTTCTTCTTGGGTCTCAAACGAATGCCACGCTGTCCACCAGGACTTTCCTGTGTTTGCCGAGTTGGAACCCTGGTGCCTCCTAGACGTGTGCAATCTGTGAAGTCTGTTGGCTTCTTTGCCTGCTTGTAGCTTGGCTCTGCTGGCCTCAGAGTCTTTCCGTGCTCGTCACACAGCCCAGGAACCGTGCAAGGATCCAAGGAATGTTTTTGCCCCAGGACTGTGCAGCTCCGTCTGTGGCGGTCGTACCCGCTAGGATCCTAACCCTGAAATCGCTCTGCTTACCATCTCTAGACACCAGCCTCTTTTCCTTCATCAGTGAGCTGCCGCTTTCCATTGGGATTTTTTCTTAAATTAATAGACTTTTTGTCAGAGAAGCTTTAGGTTCCCAGAAGAATTGAGTGGAACGTACAGATTTCCCGTCCCCCATGCGGTGTCCCCCAGAATGGTACGTTTGCTATAATCGGTGGACCTGCCCTGAGCCGTCCTTACGGCCTGAAGTCCATCATTCACACAGGGTTGCTCTTGGCATTGTGTTTTCTTTGGGTTTGGGTCACTGAATGATAACATGCATCCACTATTACAGCATCGTGGAGAGTGACTTTGCTGTCTTAAAGTCCTTTATGTTCTGCCTGTTTCTCTTCCCTCTTCCTCATTCCGTAACAACCAGGAATCTTTTAACTGTATAGTTTTACCTTTTCCAGAATGTCCTAAATTTGGGATCATACCGCCTTTTCATAGTGGCTGCTTTCACTTAGTAATACGCATTTCTCTTGTGTCTTTTAATGGCATGACAGACAGCCCATTCGCTTTTAGGGCTGAGTAATATTGTTTGACATAGCGCAGCTTATCCATTAACCCACTGCGGACGCCACGGTCGCCTCCAAATGTTGTCAGTGGGGAACAAAGGTCCTATAAACATTCATGCATGGTTTGTGTGTGAACGGACGTTTTCACTGTATTTGGGTAAGTGCCAAGGAATGTAACTCCTGGGACCTGTGATAAGAACATGCTTAGGTTTGTAAGGAGCAACTGGACTTGCAAAGTGGCCGCACCGTTCTTCATTTCTGCCAGCGGTGGAACAGAGTCCTGCTGTTCTGTATCCTTGCCAGAGGTTCCTGTTTTCAGTACTTGGGGTACACTGATGTCTTATTGTTTTAATTTGTAATTTCCAAATAACGTTTTCACATTTCACTGTACTATGGTTTGCAACTGTGGTCAGGGAGAGCCCAGGGGAGATATAGCATGACCTCATTCTTTTTAAAGGTTATAGTCCTGCCGGGGATATAGCTCAGCGTGCAGCACAGCACCTGCCCTGCAAGCGTGACGTCCTGAGTTCTATTCCTGGTACCAAAAAAAAAAAAAATTACAGTACTAAGTTATTTGGCTTTCAGTGCCTGCAGTTATCTTATGTGTTTTGTCCGCTTTCATAGCTTTTCTGGGAGAGTAAGTCTGAGGTCAGGTCCTCGGTCACGACTAGAGCTAGAATTCCAGAAATCATTAACTGTGATTTTATTGAACGTAGGAGAAGTGTTGGGTTCTGTGGATGGGAAGGTGAAGGACACACAGCTCCACCCTCAAAGTGCATGATGTAAGGGAGTAATTCTCAGACCACTGAGACGCTGAGGCTAGACCGTGTTCTGCCACTGATGAAGAAAAGTGAACGTTTCTCAGTTTACCTACAAAATGGTTTTGTCGCTGACCTTTTTCTTAATCAGTGATTTCTATGGACTGGAATCTAGATGTTACTATGGAGAAGCTATTAAGTTTTGCTTGTACTAAATTTAATACCTTAATATTTCATACTGCTCTACAGAATACTTAAAGGACTTCCAACAAATATATCACCTAAAAAAATATATCACCTGTCCACATTTTAGTCATGTATTGGAGTGATGTTCAGAAGTCTGATGAAATAATCCTTGTGACTATGGTAAATGATGTCAAATAAAGTTCACTGAGGCTCCAGGTGCCAGAATGATCAACTGCCTGTGAATTCAGAGGAAGTTCTGTAGGGGTTGATACTTGAATTGAGTCTTAAAATGGTATTATGCCTTATCTGTTACTGCTCTGATTATATTTGGGGGAAGAGAACTGAAATAAACCATCATGGGTATTTAAATTAGAATATCTTCGCATTTAATTCTAGACTACTAGCACCTCATCTGAAGTCAAAGATCTGTTGGAACAGAAAAACAAGTTGACCTCAGAAGTGGCTGAACTTCAGCAACAGCTTCAACTAGAGATCAAGGTATCTGATTTTCCTCTTATTTTTTCCATTTCAGTCTCGGTAGATAATATTTTAAGCACACTGGGATGTCCAAGTGAAGTGAAAACCACTTTTTTTCCTCCAAAAGAAACATTCCTTTCATCACTGAGTACATTCCTATGAACTTGGCTGCTGCTATTCAAAGAATTTTTCTTTTAAGTAACCAAAGCATAGAGAAATTGTTTTCTTGGACAGTGTCTTTAGCTGCCTTGCCACGGCTGCCTCAGTGTCCTGAATTGATTCCGAGTGTTCACCTCTCGTGGCCGTTTTGACTTTGGGGGAAGAGCCAGAGCACCTGCATGGTGCCAGCTCACAGGACATAGTAAGATGTAGTCACAGGTGTGCCTTTCTGTGGGCTGGCCCTCAGCAGCAGTGTTCACTGTATTTTTTATCACATCTTATAAAGACACTCGCAAAGGAGCACTTCTGGAACAGCTTCAGAAAGTGGCCAGAACCGTGGGATAAGTATGTTCAAAGTGGGAGGAGTATTCTAAGGGGGTTGATAGCAATGTGTTTTTTACTGTAAAAAGTTTTTTAAAAATTCAAACATTCACATATATTTAAATGTCTTAGTTACTGTCTTCTTGCTGGGACAAAGTACCTGACACCCACAAGTTAAAAAAGAAAAAGTTTATTTTAGCTCACAGTTTGTAGAGCTATCATTCCGTAGTCTAGTGGCTCCAAGGCAAGGCACATGGCAGGGATGCACTGCAGAGGAAAAACAGTCCATGGCAGGGCAGACCGGAGCAGCCAGCAGTGAACCTCCTTTTCTTTTATCTCCAGAGGCTGTAAGCCTAGGGAGTGGTGCCACCCACTGTATACAGTAGTTTAACTATGTTTTTGGGAGTATTACAATGCCTTAAATATAAATATTTTTTCTAGTTACATATTCTTATGCCTTAGGTATATACTATGATTAAGTTGTTTAACACAGTAAGTGCAGCAGAAGGGAGTTCCTTGGAGTTTGGACGTGGGCTTCCACGGAGTCCTGTTGTGTGCAGTGGGGGGACTTTGGAATCACACTGACTGATGCATGTTAGAACCAGCAGAACATACAAGAAGAGAGAGAGCGCCTGAGAGCAGACTTGGAAGCGCTTCGGAGCCAGCTGGACAGGCGGGTGGAGGACAGCGCCCCGCTGCAGCAGCGCCTGGAGGAGAGTGAGGCTGAGCTCCGGAAGAGCCTGGAGGAGTGAGTGCCCCAGCCCCGCCCTGCCTGGGCCCTCACGTTGCATGCAGCCAGATCCTTTGTCCTGGTGACGCAGCCCTCCGGATGTTTACTGAGCCTGCTTACCCTTCCTTTCCCTCCTGTCCCTGGGCAACTGTGAAGGAGGTGACATCTGCAGGCAGGTGTATGCTGATAGTTACTAAAATTCTTTGTGATTTGCTCCGTCTCCAACAAGCACGTGTTATGCGCCCTCTGGTCTTCCAGTGTGTGAATTCTGTCCTGGAGGGTGCTTGTCCCAGGCAACAGAGAAGGAAAGTCACGTCCAAGCTGCCTGCCACTGTGTTATGTTAAGTCCCCGGCAAAGGATCTAAAACCAAGGTCTGCAGATGCATGGTGCCGTGCGGCCGGCGATCGTGACAGGAGCCTTAGTGGAAGGTCAAGCTGGAGTGGATCTGAGGGAGAAATTCAGAAAAATCAGGACACTATGTAATAAAAATTTAGCAGCCTTTGTGACTGTGATGGTGGAGCTTTTGCTTCTAAAACGTTTATAGACAATGGAGAAGTGGTCCAAGGGAACAAAGGCGAGGGGTGAGGAGGAGGGGAAGAGGAAATAACTAGAACGAAGATGTGCCGTGCACAGGAACCTCATAACCCGCTAACGTGAACGTTGTAGACCATAGCGTGAGGTCAGACAAATAATGCCAACAGGAATAAGAAATGGGGCAGAGGAGCTGGAGGAGGAGGGAGAGGGAGGAAATGGAAAGGGATTTAAAGAAAAGAAGCTTTCCTATGTGCTTGTAACCATTCCCTCAGGTTGTAAGCTGTGTGCACTACAAACGTGCACAAGTGAAATGAAAACTTTAAAAACAGTAAGGATAAAGCCTTCGTAGGGGTTAATTTCAGAAAACAAGTTAGAAGACAGTCAAAATCGCGTGTAGGAAAGAGCTTCCAGCCTGAGAGGTGCGGGTGCTGCGGTGCGGTTTGGGTCAGGAGTTGGCAAACTCCCTCCGAGGTCCGCTTTGCAGCACAGTTGGCCACAGCCACTCAGCCCTGCCCGTGTCCCGTGTGAGGCCACGGCAGCGCCCGGGCGAGTGAGCATGGCCGCGCTCCCTAGCTGTGTTTACAGAAAGCACGCATAAGCTGCATCGGCCCACAGGCCACAGTGTGCTGATTCTCTTGCTCTAGAGTGTAGTACCGGGGTAGTGGAGAGTGTGGTGACTTTGTGAAAAAATATCAACTCTCTCTCTGTGTGTGTGTGTGTGTGTGTGTGTGTGTGTGTGTGTGTGTGATTTTCTCATCTTCCCCGTGTTTTCCTTTTGGGGAGAAAGTGCCCTCACAGCCTTTCCTATTCTGCTGGTTTGAGATCTCATCGGATGTCTTGGGCAGAGTAGCTCTTCCCAGAGGCCCTTGCAGGCTGGTGATTCCTTGGTCCGTGCAGGATGGACCCTAGGGGGGTTCCCTGGGGCTTTGGCTCCCTCTGTGGGTCCCTGAAGGACAGAGTCAGAGAGGGGGAAGTGTCTGATGGCCGCCTCTCCTGCCAGGCTCTTCCAGGTGAAGATGGAGCGGGAACAGCACCAGACCGAGATCAGGGATCTGCAGGACCAGCTCTCAGAGATGCACGACGAACTGGACAGTGCCAAGCGGTCCGAGGACAGGGAGAAGGCGGCTCTGATTGAGGTGAGGGGCTGGGGGTGAGGGGCTGGCTCCGCCTCTGGAGAAGACAGGGTGGGGAGAGGGTGCGTCCGTGCTCCTATGGTTAGATTTATTGAGAACATCATAGTTTATTGTTTGTGAACATTGTCTTAGGAAGATTTCAACCACGGAGAAAAGTAGAAAGATGGGTACATCAACACCCATAGATTTCCAACACAGAGCCAACAGTTATCACTGTTTTGTCATATTAACTCCATTTATTTATCTGTTCATTCTTCTGTTTCTTATATTAGCTTACCAAACCATTTCAAAGCAAATTACAGACCATACCATATCTCAATCCCAAGACTTTCAGCATACATCTTTTTAAAAAATAAGGGAGTTTTCTTATGTAGGTACAATACCACTATTATACCTAAAAAATTAGTGATTTTCATTATATATCCAGTAATAATACTTCTAAAACTCACTCCTCCAAAAGAAAAAAAGGGGGCTGGGGATTTAGCTCAGCGGCACAGCGCCTGCCTGGCAAGTGCAAGGTTGTGAGTTTGATTCCCCGTACCGGAGAAAAACAAAACAAAATTAAACTCAGTCCTTATTCAAAATTTCCTAATGGTTTCCCAGGGATATTTTATAGTTGTGCTGTCTTACCCTAAGCCAGGATCCAATCAGAAATCATAGTTACTTCCCTTGTTACGTACCTCATATTTCATTTACCTTCATAGCTCCTGTCCCATCCTCATGCCTTGCCCTCTGTCTCATCCTGCTGATCTTCTGAGGAAGCCAGAGCTGTGCCTCATCTTCTGGACTTGACTGATTGTTTCC
This sequence comes from Chinchilla lanigera, assembly GCF_000276665.1. NCBI lineage: Eukaryota > Metazoa > Chordata > Mammalia > Rodentia > Chinchillidae > Chinchilla > Chinchilla lanigera. The sequence goes on along the minus strand of NW_004955450.1, from coordinate 16,856,452 downwards.
TTATGGTGTCCATTAACTTGTTCCACTATCCCCTGTATCTTTAGCAAATTGGAAATAAAACACTGATAAATTCAGGTTAAGCTTTGGACAAGAATACTTTATAAATGTGGTGTTTGTGGAAAAGCATTAGGATTCTATTAATGCTTAAAGCTTTTATTTTTTGAGGCCCTATAAGACTGTATGTTCCGTGATGCTCAGCACTGTATTTGCCACACTACCACAGTGCCTGGGATGTGTGACGGTCAGCACATAGTTGGTAGGTGATCGGATGGTCCATGATGAAGGGGGAGTGAGACAGTAAATCTGTTTGCTGTGCACTCCAGGTGCCCATCTGCCTTCTGCTCAGAAGAGACGTTGAGCATTTCTCTCTTAAACCCGTGAGTCACTGGATAAGACTGACTCTTCCACTCCAGGTAGCATTTGGTAATTATCATGGGGTCTGTCAAAGACCCTTGTCTTCGCTTCCCTGAGTCAATTACCAGCCTGCTGAGGTATAAAATATGAAACGATTAGAGAGCAAACATGTTGATTTTGAACATCTGCATTTTTGGGGGGAATAAATACAACTGAGGGTTAGGCCAGGCGTGGTGGCACATGCCTATAATCCCAGCACTGGGGAAGCTGAGGCAGGAGGATCGACATGAGTTCAAGGCCAGCCTGAACTATATAAAGAGACCAAAAAAAACAAAAACCAAAACAAAAAACTCCAAACATCTATCTATCTATCTGTCCATCTATCTGTGAGAAAAAGCTAGATCCTTTATCTCTGCATTCCAGTATTTGATACTGCTGTAACATGAGCATTTTGGCATAGTATTGAAGTATGTTTCTTTATAAGCTTTGGTATAACAACAACCCAGTAAATAAATGATAGGTAGTCTAGAAAAAAGATTCCTCCCCGCTCCCCACAAAAAGAGTAAAAATTTAAAGGTTCCTTGTTTGCATTTCATGTTCTACTGCTTTTCCCTTAGGGCTTAGGTGTTTTCTTTGTCCCTTTCTTGGAGTTAAAAAGTCTGTCTCGTAAGTTCCTGGACCTTCTTAAGTCTCAGCCGTCAGCTGCTTTCTGTCCCCTCCCTGGGTTACTTTTGAAGTAACTCTCCAGGAAGGATTTTAGTTCCTCCTTGGGGGAGCTCAGCCCTCCTCACTCCTGTGACCTGGCAGGGGCTTCAGGCGTGTTGCGACCACAGTGGTGAGGCCCCTGTGCTTGCTTTCACATGGGCTTTTTCTCTTCTTCTGCGTGACCATCTTCCGGCTCCTGGTTAGGCCTTCCTTGCCCCCTGGTATTTCTCTGTATCAGATGATTCCAAAACATGATGGAATCATATTGAGTATCAATATGATGTCACATCAATATGCTCGTATTGACTCCATATCATATGGAATAGGATCTGATTCCATATCCATCTGTGATATGGCGCCCCGTCTCACAGCTCTCCAAGGGCAAAGTCTGTGAGAACGGGCTTTGAAAATAGGTGTATTTATCTGTGAAATTTTGCAACAACTTAAAATGAAATTTTGAAACAAGGCACATACATACATTTTCTTAATACCTAAGGATTTACTTTTGGCAACATTTTCCACTTGCTCCCATCATTGGCCGGTGTCATCCAGCCATCTTTATATTATATAGGGACAGCCAGTGTTGCTGCACTTTTGGTACCTGCTTCTCAAAGGTAACACGTCAGAAACATTTCCCATATGTATACCACCTTCATAGTTAACTTTTGAGATGGAAGACCACAGTCTGTCTAGTTACTGTCCTAGATTTTTCTTATTTTGCAGTTATGAACAAATCCCGTGGTGAGCACTTTTTACGTCCGTCTTTACATGTAAAAACATTCCCTAAAGATACAGTCCCAGAAATGATGTCCCTGAAGGGTTTCTGACTTTCAGTATGTACAGCTTCTCAGAGAAATTCAGACAGATGGTAAGGTTTGACAATTCTCTGATCTTTGAGCGGACACTTCAGTGGATCTAAAAGGAAAAGGTGTTAGAAAAAAAAGATGTCAGAAACGATGTAATCTTAGCTCCTGGGAAGTCTCCTGAGTTGCTGATTTTCATTAACCACCAGAACTTGACGCTGTCCGCTGCCCTTTGGGGAAGATTCTCCACGGCAGCCCACTTGACTGTGTTCTATTTCGGTGTTCACCGCTTTCTTCTCATCACCTGATCCAGGAGCGTTCATCTTTGTGTCTTCCCCCATCTCACGCCTGGGAAAGTGCTAACCACTGCAGCAGGTGATAATTTGCAGTCTTCGAATTACCTTAAAAAGTCGTCCCTTCAGAAAGGAATAATTCTAACCCAAAGTGTGTACTTCAAGTGCAAGCGCAACATCCTGACGCTTAGTCCTGAGCAATCTGTCGGGTGCAGCGGGCGGTTGGTTTACGTCGTGCACTGGGTAAGGACATGCGGCTCTGCTCCCCGGGGGCTGCTCACAAGAGGCCTGCCGGGGAGACCTTGTGCGTCTTTCCTTCAGCATGTTCCTGGAGTTGCTGGCTCTGGGTCGCTTGTCCCTTTCCAGGCAGGAGCTAAGACATCTGCCGCCTCTTTGCGGGAGGGTTTAGGGCTGGGAGCACAGTGAGCTTCTGAGGCCTGCGTGGTTTTCTTCCCTCTGGAAAGAGAGGAAATCCTCCTCACTGCTTCTGCTGGTTCCTTCTGACTTGTCAGCAACCTTTAAATCATCATCTATGGTTTCTGCAGCATTAATAAAATAGACGTCCTCTGTCTCCTTGTCACTTTCAGTGTATTTGTATCTTAATAAAAACTAGCCCTGGGGAATGTGATAACAGATTGCAGTTGTGGCCAAGTTTTCCACGGCCTTTGGCTTAGAACAAACTCTTAAACACAATGAACTTTAAACTTTTGAATGTCGGGAAAGGTTACAGGCCCCGTACTGTCTGCCCCAGGCTGCCTGGGGGGCCAGCGCTCTCATGAATTTCTGTTGTGGCGCCAGGGATTGTTGTCAGAGCCTCACAGAAGCTAATTATGTGCCCTACCACTGAGCTCTCCAGCTCAGAAATCTGTCATAGTTCACATTTTGATAAAAGATATCTATATGGAATCTGTAAAATAACACTAAGAAAAGAAGTAGTTTATGGAAAAAGAGGTTGGGTATGGTGGTGCATGTCTGTAATCCCAGCGCTCAGGAGGCTGAGGCAAGAGGATCTCTTCAAGTTTGAGGCCAGCCTGTGCTATATAGTGAGTTCAAGGCCAGCCTGGACTATATAGTGAGACCCTGTCTCAAAAACCAAGCAAACAAACCCAAAGAGAAATGAGCTCTTTGGGATACTGTAAACTATCTTGGGGTGGTATTACTGAGCATTCTGCAAATTCTAACATGAAGCAACTAGAAAGGCCACGATTCTCATCCACTGTGGTGCTTTCTCAAGGAAAAGATTACAGGACTCTGTCAGGCACCACGTGGGAGAGAACCACTGACTCGCTCTTCACTGAGCTGGGCCAGAGGCAGGGACCCCCAGGACCTTGGGGACAGGAGGGTCTGGCCCATGTTTTCCCTGTTTTGGTGTGGAGTAGCTGGTAGCAGGTGGTGTTTGGAATACAGGTGCCTCCCTGTCTCTTAGGACTGCTGCCAGGATGGCCACTTGCCTGCCTTCCTTCCTTTCTTCCTTCTTGGCTTTTCAGGTTTTGGTCATGTGTCTTTGCTTTGTTTACAAATGTGAACTCCCCATAGGCACCACCAGCCAAACCGAGCTCAGCTCTGTGCATGCCTGACGGACCCCAGGCCCTTTGCTCGCTCTCTGCCCTGTGAGTGTAGGCTCTGTGCTGGTGGCTGTGGATGTATCGTGAGGGGAGGGGAGTTGGGATCCAGTCTCACCCGTCTCCGCCGTGGCTCGCCTCGTTACAAGCGGCGGGGTCCCGGGCAGGGTAGCGTCTCAGAGCTCCTGGAAGTCTGCAGGGATGTGTGACAATTGCAGCGAGTACTGAACACAGCCGACTTTTCCAGCCCCCTCCAAAACACACGTGTGTGCACACTAGGTGCTTCTTAGTCTCTTGGCTGTGCGTGCACGGGAGCTGAGTACATCAGGGTCGGGAAGAACTGATTCTGAAGAGCCAGAGAGTCCCGTTGTTTCCTTTGATTGGAGCCTGCAAAGCAGCACGTTTGTCTGCAGCGGATGTTTGTGTCCCCTGTGAAGCTGATGCAGTGCTCTTTCCTTCTTTGACTTGATACAATTAAGGCGCGAGGTCAGGAGTGAGGTGTTTGAAACCTGCTGTGCCGCTTGTCTCTGCTCTGGAAAGCCTCAAGCGCTGCTGTGTGACACGGCTGGGTGTAATCTGATTGGATCTGTGTGGGGCGGCCCACTTAGGCAGCAGCCCTGGTGGCAGATAAGGGCCTGTGGTGCAGGGTGGACCAGAAAAGCCTCCGCTCTGGCGACACAGAGCACAGATACGCCCTGGAAGAGATAAGCGTGGGGAGAGGAACTACTTTATCGCCCGAACAATTGAGAAATGTGGGACAGTAAGAGCAGGAAATAAGGTCAGACTCCCAGAGCTGCTCTGAAGCTGGTGAGAGCTCCGGGAAGCCCTGGAGGGCTGGCCAGAAGCCATAGGGATGGGGGGTGCTCGTCCTCCCCAGGTGGTGACTGCAAGGCATCCCCACTGACGAACATCAGCACCTTGGTGTGGAAGAGCCAGAGCCCCCAGCAAACCTGGAGGGGTCTGGACAGTTGTCTGAGCTCATCAGCGTTTGCTGGGCGGATTCCTGATGGCCGAGTCTCAGCCTGTGCTGTGGGCTCCCTCCTGGGATTGCCTGGCTGCTGGAGCCACATCTCCTTAAAGGCACAGAGAGACGTCACTGTCCGTCATGTTCAGGTGGACTGAAATGCTTTTGTACTCTCGGCGGGGACACATATCAAGAGAGAGAGCAGCTTATCATCTTGCAGGCCATGGTCCCCAAGAGAACAGGCTGTGTTCATCTTTTAAATTTGTTTTTTGGTACCAGGAATCGAACTCAGGACCTTGGCGCTTGCCAGGCAGGCGCTTATGCCCCTGAGCTACATCCCCAGCCCCTCATCTTTTAAATTACTTCATTTTCACGATTTCGTGTTTGCAGCACGTAATGATTACACTCGTGAGGAGTTGGTGTGTGTGCATAACGCATCTTACACTTCTTACTTCTCCTTTTCTTGCCGTCCGTTTCTGCCTCTTCCCTCATCTCTTGGACCACTGAGAACAGGATATGCTCTTATTCAGGGCCTCACAAGGGGTGGACTGGGTCCAGAATTCTGACATGTCAGACCCTTGCTGCGCCGCACAGGTTACCTTATTCCCAGAACAGATAAATGCTCCTACTGCTGTGATTCTTACGTCAAAAATACGATAAATCAGATCTGTACCTGTCTTTCAAGGAGCTGACAGCATAGGAAGGGAGATCAGAAAAAAATGACCACAAAACATAGAATGCAAGCTGGAGAGTCGAGTGTCACAGGAAGAGGAGAAGTAAGATGTGTTTGGGAGGGAGCTTAAGGAAGACTTCTTGGAGAAGATCACACTGGATCTGGGTCTTCAGAGATTTCCCACAAGGAGGAGTGGGATGGGACTGAGGGGAGGTCATTTGGAGGACGTCTGTGGGTGTTGTCATGGTGGCCGCAGGTGAGGGACTAGCTTTGGGGGCAGGTGCTTGCCTCCCGGGAAGCACTTACAAAGGAGGTGGTGTGGGCCTAACCCGAGGAGGTGAGAGGGAGAAGCCTCTCAGATGTTACAGGAATAACTCTGGTTGTGAGGAACCAGGACAGGAGAGGAAAGTCAAAGTTGTTGCCAAGCTCCCGAGCTGGCTGTTAGGGAAGCAGCAGGCATAGTCGGAGAATTAATGGGAACAGGAAGTGGATGGGAAGGGACGAGATGAATGAATTCACCTAAACCTGCAGCCCTCCTGGATGGGGTGCCGGGGCAGGCCCGGGCGCGTGTGTCCAGCAGTCCCTGCGGTGTTGGTGCAGGAGTGAACTCCAAGAAGGAGTTCCAGGGGTCAGGGTTGGTTTCAGGTCAAGGGTTCAGAGTCGTTTTTGTAGAATTAATAGTTTGGAGAAAAGTGCATGAGCTTGCCAAACGAAGATAAAGAATGCGAAGTTACATTCTGAGCTTTTTGAAAGAGGGAGAGAAAAGCCAGAAAAGATCCTCACAGAAAACCCAACCCGGGCAGGGAGGCAGGAGGGCTGCCGCCGTTGGATTGCAAGGCAGATGGGGGTCCCAGAGAGGAAAGGCCACTGCAAGACAGGCGTGGCCTGGGACCTGGAGGGGGGGCTGTTGCAGTGCAGCGGGGACTGGCAGCGCAGGAGAGGGCGTCCAGGTGCGAGCGGTGCTCCTGGCGCTGTGGTCGGGGGCCAGGTGGTCGTGAGGCTGTGGGCAGAAATAGTGCTCTCCAGCGGCCTGGTGGCAGGGCTTGCTGGGAGCCAAGGTTCAAGGCCGTGGGGAAGAACAAATGGTAAGAACTCAGGGTGGGTGGGCCGGGCACCCACTTCCCTGGGAAGGCGCTTGGGTGGGGGCAGGCCTGGCGTGCCAGGGACAGCAGAGGTGGCGGAAGCACCAGGGAGGGCAAGCCCTGAGCTGCAGCCGCACCCAGGGCCTGGGACGAAGATGCTGCCGCCCCAGGAAGCCGAGCCTTTGGCCAGCTCGGGTGGAGGAGGTGCGATCTGAAATGGAACCTGTGGGCTCGGTGGGTGCTTCCCTTGGGTGTTCCTGGCAGTGACGGAGGAGAAAGTGTGGACACTGTGCTCCTCTCGAGGCAGAAGGGGCAGTCGTGCCGGGGACCTGAGGTGCGGGTGGAGGGCCTGACCGTGCGGGGTGCACAGGGTAGGCAGCAGGCGAGGCCAGCGGGTCGGAGTGCCCCTGTGTGGCTGCCGCACTCTAGGGTCACAGCAAGGACAGCAGGACATCACACAGAAACGAAGCGAGCTGCAAGGCCAGAAGGTCCCGCAGGGCCACCGCAGTTATCTCAGCTTCCCCTTGCTTCCTCACACCAAATCTCCAGGAAGCTAAGGCGGAGGGGCCCAAGGGAATGAGAGCTGAGTGGGGCAGGAGGGAAGGCAGAGGTGGTGTAGAGCAGTGTTGGTCCAAGGAAGGAGGTGTGGCGGGGCAGGTGACCCTTTCGGACCCCCGGTGGGGCCGCCTGCAGAGGTGTCCGCTGTTCACCTCCTCCCTCCCTCTCACCTGTGTAGGAGCTGCTGCAGGCAAAGCGAGACCTTCATGACCTGCTGATCGCCAAAGAGGAGCTGGAGGAGCTCCTGCGAAAGCGAGAGCGGGAGCTCACGGCCCTGAAGGGAGCCCTGAAGGAAGAGGTTTCCAGCCACGACCAGGAGATGGACAGGCTGAAGGAGCAGTACGACGCAGAGCTGCAGGCCCTGAGGGAGAGTGTGGAAGAGGCCACCAAGGTGAGCCGCCGGGGCGGGGCGGGAGAGGATGTCCGGAGGGGGCACAGAGTGGCCGAGACCGCCTCTCCCACACCCGTGCTGGCTGCTTTCTTCCCCTTTAACTGCAGCGTGAAACTCAGTTCCATCAGCGCACGGAAATAGAGCTTGCTAAGAAAGTGTAAGCACCCTGGTGCTGTGACTTTGTAAGTCTATAAACATAAGCAGCCGAGGACTCCGGTTAGACACTGTTGCAGAAGGTGAGATTACGCAGCCAGCCTTGTGTCCTGTGGAGGTCTGGGTGTGGCTCGACTTGGCCCCGGGTTCGGGGTCCTGGCACACCCCACTGGGCCTGTCCCCCGGGCTGTGTGCAGCCCGTTGTGTAGTAATTCAGGTTATTCCTCAGCAAAGTCACAAGTGGGTTCACTGGCTGAGTTCAACCCTTACAAGGTAACTTTCCTCATAGTTGAATTTTTGGCTCCTGTAAATAGCTCCTAAATGACGTCAGAGTCTTTCCGTGTGAGCGGCATGTTGGCTGTGGAAGAGAAGAACAGTGTTCGGAAGGGGGAATGCTTTGAAATACGCCATCTTTAGGGAAAGGGAACGACAGTGTATACCGTGTTCAGAGCTCCTGTGACATTAGGTTGACACTCTGAAGACAGGGCTGTTGGTATTGTTTGTTCTGTGGAATCACAGTGACAGCGCGGTGCTCTCGGCGCTGGGAGCTCCGCCCGCAGCCCCCGGCTCCCTGGTGCTCTCAGCTGAGTCACGGTAATCACAAGTGACAGGAGCGAGAGATGGGTTTGTTTGCTCCAACAGCGACAAGACTAGGAAATGGTCTGTTTGGGGTTATTGGAACTTTGAGACACTTTTAAAAAGCCTCTTGTTGATTTTGTTTGAGATCTGATTTAATTGATGAGAAGGAGCAGAGCAATTGGGTGCTTGCCGCTGTGAGGGGGCATCGTCGTTGCTGTGTGTTAGCCGGGTGTCCTTGCTTGCCCTTCACATGCTGGTGCCCCACCAGGGCTTTGCAGTGAGCTCCTGTCTGTGCTTCTCTTGGGTCACTTTCTGCCACCCCTTGGTCCCTGTGTCAAAGCCCAGGTCACGTGACACGTGCTGGGTGCCTCATGACAGGCCACGGGAGCAGAGGGCAGCTGAGTCCTTCCTGGGCCCACAACGAGTGCGTGGGTGGGGAAGGAAGCCTGTGGTGGGAGAACCTTTGCCATAAGGAATCACAGCCCCGGGAGGACCTGGGCACTGCACGGTGACCCTTGGCAGGTCTGCCTGATGTTCTTGTTACGTGATCATGGAGTCCGTCAGTCCCTGAGAAAGGGACAGGTGGTTGAGACGTGTGTGGTTGACAGAGAAGGCGGAAAGCTGGCGTGAAGGCCTCACCCAGAGTGTGCCAGCTGCTCTGCTGCCGGTACCTTTCCCTCCAGCAGTGAGAGCGTACTGGCCTCTGCTTCAGTGACTGGCGTGGCCCAGAGCTGTCCACGTGGTAGGTAATGCAGCCCCGGTCTGATTCCCCTTAGAAAACGCTGGATTCTTTTGGCCCTGTCCCCTCCTTATACATGCAGAGGGACTGGCGCCCACTTTGCAGCTGCCCACCCTGTTCTCATCCTGCAAACCTTCCCCAAGTGCCCCGTCCCTTGGGAATGTGCTCTGGACACCCCCTGGTGCAGTCAGGTGTGCGTTCCTGAGGGTTCTGTTGAACGCTGGCTGTCCGGGGCTCACCTCCTCCCTGTTGGAACCTGTCCTCGGGCCTCTCACCTCACTGAGCCCAGCTTGTCGAGCACAGGGGCCGTTTTTGTCCCTTGTCTTTTTTAGTGCAGGAATGCTGGACTCAAGCGTGTCCAGACGGAGTGTGAGCTGCGGGTGCTGTGGGCGTGGCGGGCCGGCGGTGCCCCAGCAGGTCACAGAGCACGTCCTCCGTGCTTGGGTTGCTCGCTTCTCCGCTCCGTCTTTAAAGTGAAGAGAAGCTGGACCCATGTTGCTAGACCTTCCCATTTTTAGAGAGAAGTCAGATAATCTGGATGTTGGTGTGAAGTCTCTGACTTTAGGCAAATGCTGTCTTTTTGGTACTTTGTTACAGGATGATGTTACAGAATAGAATTTTAAGAGTATTCTGTTAAATACTTGGAGAAGGAATCAGATCCAGTTTTTTAATCTGGTAGAGGGAGTTTCTGTAATTTGTTCACTGACCTCAGTCGTTTCCCCACCCCGGCCACAGACTTGTCCACCACTGTGACTAAAAGCTGCTATTTCTTTAAGGAACTGAACTGCATTAAAAAGTTCATTTCCTTGACAGGTCTGAGGAGGCTGCCCGGCCTCCTCCCAGCAGTTTTTCTGACTTTAGCTGCTAACCCGAGCCGAGAACCTCCAGAGTGAGCTTTCATCATTGTTGTCTCACAAGCACTTCGTCCTGGCCTGAGCTTGAGCTCTACAAGTTTTAAATTACTAGAACACTGGGTGAAAACTGTCAGGTTGTATTAGGAACATTTTGCAGGTATTCCAGACAGCTACTTGGTAGCAGCTTTTTGGAGACCAGAACACCTTTTGGAGAGTGCTGGATGGACGGGAATTCGTGGTTGCCTGGTCAGGCTGCGCCCGATGCTAGCGGACGGTCCTGTGGATCCAAGCTGGAGGCGGCAGTGGCGGCGTGACTATGATAAGGGTGGTTTTATCTGCCTTTCTACAGGGAGGTGCCTCTGTAGGAAAAGGGATTCTGTCAGACGTTCTTTAAAAGCACTCGTCAGTACTTTGGCACCTTATTTCCTGACATACTTTTGACTCTGTTGTGTGTCCTTTATGCTTTTTCAGGCTTTGAAAGGAAAGCGCCTCCTTGTCCTGGGTTTGTGGCAGTGGCTGGACCATCGGAGGGAGTGGCCCGTGGGGGATGGAGTCGCTTTCCCCTGGGCCGTCTCGTCCCTCACCCTTCCTGTTTCCATCTTGTACAGAAAAGAAGTGCAGATAATATAGTCTAAGGCTTCTCTGAGAGGAGGCTTGGGTCCAATGCAGCTCCCTCGGGAAATCACCTGGTTGTTCTTGGATTTTTAGTTTCCACCCACCTGGTGTTGTTGGAAATTTTGTCCTTGCTTTTTTATCTTTCCTGCCGTTCTGGGGACCATCGTTGTTTCTCACTTGGCTTTCCCAGTGGGCTTGGTGCCCAGTGGTTGGGTGGTGGTAAGTGTGGTGGATTACAGAGGAGAACAGACAAAGGGAAGGACATCCACAGAATCCCTAGCGAGCCCAGGATTGAGAATTAGACTGTACTGGGGTCTCACGAAGTAAAATCATTTCTCATGAAAGTAAATTGTCCATTAAGAGCAATAGCATAACGTCAACGTTCATCTTGGAAGGGCTAATTTCATATATTTTGAAGAAGGTAAAACATCCTCTAATATTTTTGAGTCAGGAAATAGAATTTGCGGTATCCCTAAAGTTTAGCAGTTATGCAACACATATCATAAGAGAATGGGTGGGTGAGGCAGAGAGAGGAGAGAAGATGCCGGGCATGGTACCAAGGTCTCTGAGGCCATAAGGAGAAACTAGATAACATCTGCCCCTCCAGGAGGGGGAAGTGAGGTAAGTGACACCCAGGCTGGCTGTAGGAAGAGCGGTCACCCCGTGTGAGGTCTAGGTAAAGACCTCATGGTGTGGTGGCGCAGGGAGAAGACGGCATTGGAGTTGTGCTTTGGCGTTTGCAGGGAGTGGCATGGTGGTTGAGGACACCCTGGGTCCAGAGGAGAGGTCAAAGGGTGCCTCATAGGTGGGCCAGGGAGATGTGTGTCTGGGCTGGGCTTTGTTGGAGAAAGTGAAGGTGGCTACAGATTAAAAGAGATTTAGGAGGAAGGGACCAGCATCCAATGTGTGGACGTGTTGGGATCTCGATTCAGACAGACCCATTATAAAAACAAAAAACATCTGAAATCACTGGGCATGTCTGAAAACTGTCGCTGTGTTAATAATACCAGGAAATGACAGCAGTGGGGGGTGGCAGTGTGTTAAGAGCTTTTCTCTTTTAAGGAAACACACTGAAGTATCTGTGGGTGAAACAATGGGCTCTCTGGAATTTGCTGTGAAATAATTCATTTGGGGGGCGTGAGTAGGGTGTGCAGGGCAGGCCCCCATGTACTGGTAAGTGCTTACGCTGCGTGAGGGCTAGGTAAGAGTTAAACGATATTCTCCTCTCTACTTCTGCAAATGTTTGAGGCTTTCTATAGTAAAAAGTACGTAAGAGTCAAGATGGAAAAGATGGGATAGTGAGATGGTGGAGACTGTTTAGCTGGTAGTGAGAGAACACTGGCTATTGCCTTTTTATTAAGAGCTCAGTAGAGCCTTGCTTTGTGTTGGAGTGAGCTGGACAAGGGGCGCTGGCATGCTGGGAAGCAGGGGTGAGGGGGGCTGAGCCACAGGCAGGGGCTCAGGAGGGGCCGCAGTGCCTCAGAGGGCCCAAGGGCAGCGCTGTCTGGGGTTGCAGTATGCATATACAGTAAGTCCACGCTTTTATCTTGTTTGCTCATACTGTAAATTCTTTCTAACATTATGCCCATGTTTTATATCCTACGACCCTTGAAAATTTTGTTCAAATTCAATAATGTTGAAACTTTCTCCCTCCTTAACCACTGCCGTCCAGTTCTGTATGCGTGCTTTTCACCCAGTGAGCCGGAAATTCATGGCGTTTTGCAGGAAGGAGTGTATGCCCTGGTGACTGTCTCCTGTGTGGCTGGTAGATTTCCTTTCCCTCTTTCCCACCAGCCCCCACACAGGTTCTCAAGTGAACACAAGTTCTGCAGAGGGTCACATGGGAAAACCAGTGCTAATCTCAGGATTGGCACGGTTGCCTCCCTCAGACATGGCTAATTCAGTGTAAAATCTCATTTCTGTCTTCTCAAAGGGAGCCAGGTTAGCCAGGGAAATTCATTTCCTCTGCATTTGAACTTCCAATGATCAAATTACCATGAATGACAGCTGCTGAGAACCCGAGAGGCCTTAGAGCTTGCAGTCGGGTGTGCCCAGAAGGAAAGATCTCCTTACAGACTCACGCAGGCCTCGAGTACAGAGGTCCTTGTGGAGGCAGCAGGAGGAAGGTGAGACTCACACTTAATAAAGCTCTCTTCAGATTTTTTGTCTCCACGTCTCAAAATGGCTCTTTTAATAATTGTGTCTCTCTCTGCCTCCTGTAGTGACTAAAAAGCACATGAATGCAAGGCCCAGCGTGCCCAGCGCCCCTTCCTGTGGCTCTGACGCCGGGCGTTCCACATGCCCGAGGGTCACTAGATCACGGGAAAACGTTGGGCTGCTCTCTGATGGTCTCTGGAGCTGGAGCTCCCCTGGGTGTCACTCTGGCATTTTAACTGAGCTGCCAGGAGTCCCCTCTGCAGAGAGGGCTGGGTGTGCGGATTCGTCCTGTGCTGTTCCAGTTCAGGGGTCATCAAGGGCTGGGGGGTGTTTTAGCTGCCAGTCCCGGGCTCGTCACTGAGAACATAAAGGCAGGCAGGCATGGCCTGTGGCTTCCAGGACCTTGTGGTGGAGGTCTGTACGGGGTGGGAGATCGGGGCAGGTTTCCCGCCTTAAGTAGCAGAGTTCAGGAGGGAGACAGCTCCTCAGTTCTATGATCTGACACTGCGAGTGTACCACGTACTTCCAAAGCAGGAATAAAAGGGAAGGTCCTTTTCCAAGGCCCTGGGTGCTCTGAAAATCTGCTGGGTTTGTATCCAGGGTGTCTTAGTAAAAGTCAGCTTCAGGGTTAGAGTGGTTGCAAAGTTCCAGTTGCCTCAGTGCAAGACAGAGGAGAAGATGCTCAGCTGGGGATGAGTTACAGCGCATTTTCTTTACTTTGCAGGACAGGGTTACGGCGAAGCTTCCCAGAGGGTGGCCTTCCCAGAGTGAAGCACTTCTGGTGAGGGCCCCTGGCTGTCCTGATGCACACACAGAGTGGAGGACCCTTCCTCCTGGGTCTCCTGCTGTGACCCTGGATGCCTGGATTTAGCTGCTGCTGCTTTGTAGAGAGGCTTTTGGCGTTAGCACCACAGGGCAGGAGGGAGGTGATGAAGAAATCAGTGGGAAGTTTCCTCACATGGGAATGTGGGGTGTTTGACAGTTTTCAGTGACCACACCCAGAGCCTTGTGGGTCTGGCCCCACAGGCCGGTGTCTTGCAGCAGTGCCAGTGGGGCTGAGGACAGGGCGCCCAGAGGACCCGGAGCTGACCCAGAAAGTCAGCACACTCGCGTGCAGTGCAATGAAAAGTGCGGAGACTTAATTGGGTGAAGAAGGAGGTACAGATGCTTTGGCCTCAGGAAGAGCCACAGATGTGAGGGCTGTCCTCACCGGACACCTGCTGGGCAGGGGAGAGGACCTGTCTGCTTCCCACCGTGACAAAGAGGGATGAAGTCGGCTTTTGCAACTCACAGGCTCAAGCTTAGAGTCCATGTCAATGTCTAACCTTTGGGTGTGGGTCACTGATGCTGATTTTGGAATCTTCATTCAGAGTCACTAATCAATTAAGCAGATGTCTGCAGATCATTCATTTATACCAGGTGCTACGATGGGTTGTAGAAAGAAAACAAAAAAAATAAAGGGAGGTGCACATTAGTTAGATATCTCCAGGGGTAAATACGCAATTCTGTTGTGATACGTGTTTTGCAGTTCATGGGGGAGAGAGGAAAATGATAGTGATCCAAAGGGTGAACAGGAATTTACTGGAGTTCACAAAAGAAAGCAGCCCCAGTAGGGGCCAGGAGGGGAGACAGCTGGGCACAGGGCTGGGGATCTGTGCTCAATGCTGGCTGGAGACTGCTGAGGCTGTGCTGTGCGGGGATGGCGGAGGTGCAGTAGGGCCTGCTAGGGACCCACTCACACAGGCGATGCAGGCATCTGAAGGGCTCTGTTCTTTCCTAAAGGGAGTAGAATCATTAAAGGTGTGGAGGGAGGAGGCAGCGTGCCCTAGGTTGTGGACAGGGTGTACTCCTGTGGTCTTTGCTCGGAAAGTGGAGTCTGGGGTGGTCTGTTCATGCTGCCACCTGAGGTGGACGTCCAGGCTCTTTGAGGTCTCCCTCATCCTGTGGTCCAGGTCTGTTTCTGACAGGGTTATTACTGTCTCTGTCTCTCTGCCGATTCCCGTGGTGAAAACGAGAGGGATGGACTCACACAAGGCACCTTTTTGTTTGTGAGGCCCTGACTATGAAGTGCGTCTGAGGCTTCGTGGAGAGATGATGGGGCCAAGGGCAGAGGGAGATGTGCGGTGCTGGTGAGGAGGATTTGTCGGAGGAACATTTGCATTTATTTTGTGCCTGATGTGTTTCTTACAGTGGGTCAGTGCGGGGAACACTGTTGGACCTTTACAGAAGCGTGCTAGGAGGATTCTTGCCTATCTTCCCAGACAGGATGGGTATTCTGAGACGTCTGAGCTGTCTGTGAATGCTGTTCAGAGCCCAGGACGGTGAAGGAGGGGGGAACTGGGGTCCCTGCCGGGCACCGCCAGCCAGCTGCCTCTCTAAATGTGGACCCAGCAGTGCAGCAAGTTGTTTGACATAGCCAAGGACAACGGCAGCTGCTGCAATACTGCAAACAGTTGAATCTTTAACATCTGAAAGGGTAAAGGCTTTGATTTTATTGCAGAAAATCCTACTTAATCTGTGTTATACTCTCTCTGATCCTCTAAACTCTGCCTGATGGGTAGTTTCCCAAAGATTTGCCAAGATCATTAGGCAGATTTCTACTTGGTGGAAAAATCTGGCATTATTGTTTTATCACATTAGACAGAAGTGGAGCATGCCGTGAGCTCTAAGTCCATTAGGTAAGCAGCAGTATGGGAGTAGGAATATCTGTAACGGGAAAGCAACCAGAGTGCACATGGCTGTCACGCGGCACCCATCCAGCCAGCCTCTGAGGCGGCTGTTGAAGACGCACACTTCGGTATTCTTTCTCCTCTGTAACCCCTTTGATGGGTGACCGGTAGGAGTTGCGGACGTGACGGGATGACTCCTGCCATGAGACATCATGGTTGCTTCCTTGCTTTCTTTTGGATCTCTGCTCTCTGGAAGCCCAGGTTCCATGTTGTCAGGTGCTCGGTCAGCCTGTGAAAAGGTCCACACTGCAAGGCCATCTGCCAACAGCCAAGGGAGTTTGCCGTTCCTGTCAGGCCCTCAGGTGACCAAGCCGTGGCCAACATCTTGACAGCAATATCATCAGAAACCTGAGCTAGGACTCCTCTGAGTCACTTCCAGACTCCTTACCTCAGAAACACCATGAAAGAGTAAATGGTTGTAATTTTAGACTGCTAACTTTTAAGGCAATTTGTTATACAGCAACAGATAGCTAACATTTTGATTTGTCCTAAGCAGTTAATAATATACCATTCATATTTGCGTATTTCTTCATCCAACAAATGTTTCTGAGTGCTTGTCTAGTTGAGATTCCGGACAGGTACGAATGGATTTAGGTCTATTATCGGTGGCGGATGAATCATAGTGGAAATCATTAGCGTGGTGAGTAGGCGTCTCTGAAGTGATTAGATGTGGTTTAGTGAGTTTTGAACTGCAGAGTAAGTCATGTGTTTATGGTAACCACGTCAGGGTATAAGAATAAGTCGGAGTCAGGCACAGTGGAAAAACCCCTCTGCCCCGGTCGTCCCTGGGGGAGGGAACGTGCTTGAGCTAGCGTCGTTAGGTTAGTTTCAGGAGAGACAAAGCCGAGCTTCAGTGCTTGCTTAGCGGTAGTGAATGAAGTGAGATTGAGTAGTGGTGCGTAGGAGGTGTGGCTAGAGAGGCAAGTTCCTCTCCTCAGGAAGTTCCAAAGTTGTGGATGGGCCTTCCCATCGGGATTCAGAGGAAGGGGAGGACAGGGCCAGGCAACACATTTCTCTGATTTTCTCCCTTTTTCTTTTAAGGGAAGCTGTTAAATTTCTGCACATGTTTCTCAAGTGTGGCCCAGAGGGAAGAAATCCTGGCTGTGTCTGGGTCTAGGGAAACTTTGAGTCTCCTTGCAGTTAGGAGGAAAAGGCCTGGATTTGCTTCAAAGGCTTTGGAACAAGGCGGGGTATGAAGCAGTCAAGCAAATAAATGACAGAGCCCAGAAGAGGCGGCGTGAGAGACGGGTCTGAAAGCACTTGGGCAGACGCAGTGTGGAAGGACAGGAGAGCCTCATCTTTTCCATCCCTGAATTTTCCAGGAACCCGAAGATTTCTGCTCCTCTCTGCTCTAGGGAGTTGGCTAGATGACAGCTCAGGCAGGACAGCGGTGCTGGCGAATGTGGTCGGGAAACATCACGTTCTTTGTGTCTCTGAAGTAAGAACCAAGGCACTAATAGCTCTGGAAAATCGGCAGTAGGATCATCCAGGGGAGTCCAAATGGGCAGCCTCCGGAGAGGGCTGGGTTTATAATCACTACCCCAGCCTCGAGTCTAGCCCAGGCTGAGTCCACAGGAGCAGTGCAGTCTGGACGCCGTCTGCTCTCTCAGCTCCAGGGACTGCTCCGCCTGGTCAAGGCATTTTCCTTCTGTCTCGAAGCCCGTGACCTTGTCTGAGACGAGTCTCAGGGTTCTTTTGATGCTTGGTTTCTGAGACCCCAGGACAGCAGGCCGTGCCCCGTCCACTGTCCTTCCTCCTGCCCATCCTGTTGTGAGCAGTGTCCCGTGGGACCCAGTGCAGTGGTTTCCTGTGCCTGTCTGGTGACCTTCAGGTCAGACACAGTACCTTGTATTTCCTGCTGCTGGAGCAGGCGGAAGTGGACCGTCAGGTGCGGAGCCTGCGGCCAATTCAGGCGCAGTGGAGAACCAGGGTTAATGATTTACTCTGCCCTGTGCAGCCCCTGGTGCTGACTGCGACAGGAGCTGGGAGAAAGGAGTGAGAACTGGCTTGGCATTTAACTAACAAGATAATGGGGCCCACAAATAACTTCTGGGCTTTTTGTTTTGTTTTGTTTTGATTTTCAGTACTGGGAATTGAACCAAAAGCCTTTGCCTTGAGCTACAACCTCAGCTCTTTTTTATTTTATTTATTTATTTATTTATTTCTTGGTTTTTCTCCGGTACCGGGAACCGAACTCACGACCTTGCGCTTGCCAGGCAGGCGCTTTTTGCCACTGAGCTAAATCCCCAGCCCCTCAGCTCTTTTTTAAATTTTCTGTTTTGAGGCAGGGTCTAGATAAGGCACTAGCTTGCCCGGGTTAGGCTTGAACTTTCACTCTTCCTGTCTCAGCCTCCCAGAGGGCTGGGGTCACACGAGTGTGTGCCACCACACCTGGCTGACTTCTTGTTTGAGATTAAGCCCATCTCTGAATTCATATACCTGATATTCATCTATAAGTGTTCTGTGTGTGCCTGGCAGTCAGAGCTGTTGGCCCGCTGTGTTCACAGTGCTTATGGGACAGACGCCTTCTGTCAGGGCCTGGCTGTACGTGGAGCTGTCCATACAGGGGAGGGCAAGGGTTCTGGTGACCCAGGTACCTGGGGTGGTGCTGCGGCTGAACAAGGTAGGTGAGGAGGCTGCCTGCCTTCCCACACTCCTGTGATGTTAAATTCAGAGCCTGTATTTTCTTGAGCAGTTTAGAATCTTCAGCCTGAGAAGGTTAAGCTGGTAAAGGCTACAGCACTGCTGCTCATGGAGGATCTTCAGAGGGAGGTGGCCGGTTCCCTGCAGACCATGCTCCCTGCTCTCCTGAAAGTGGAGCTGGCCACAGGGCCATGCGTGCTGGTGCTGTGCTGCAGACAGTCAGCATAAAAGTCCTAGGCAGCTGCTGGACAGGCGTAGGTTGCTATGAATACCTCAGAATCAAAGGCAGACTTTTAACTTGTTATGGAGTTGTCTAAACTAGCTTTCAGGTGGGCTGTAGGGTTATGCTTGCTGGTCTCTGGAGTAGAATGCGGTTCTCTCCCTGACGAGAGCTGCAAAGCACTGTACTAGTCCAGCGGCTCGTTCCTGCCCCAGCCTCCTGGAGCATATGATGACCAGTCCAGCGTTTGGGTTGCTGGTCTGCTGCTCTTTCCAGCACACCAACCGGCACTTTGTCCATCCAACATGCACGTTCCCTCTGCATCTACTGATAAGAGCGCGTGATTTTCCTTCTGGTTTAAAAATATCCAGCCAACCTAGCATTCTCGGAATACACTTCCCTTGGGCATACTGTATAATTCTTTCATATACTGCTCAGTTCTGTCTGCTACTTTCTTTTTTTTTTTTTTTTTTTGGTTTTTCTCCGGTACCGGGAACCGAACTCACGACCTTGCGCTTGCCAGGCAGGCGCTTTTGCCGCTGAGCTAAATCCCCAGCCCCTGTCTGCTACTTTCTTGTTAAGGATTTTAGTATCCATGTTCATGAGGGATATTGGTCTGTAATTCTTTTGCTTTTTCCTCTTTGTCCTTTTTTAGGGGTGCTATGTATCTTATTTTGAGTTCAGGTAATACGTCATTAAATAAATCGAAAAGTACTTCTTCCTCTTCCATTTTCTGGCAGAGACTGTGTAGAGTTGGTGGTTATTGTTTTTTAAATGTTTAATAGAATTATCCAGTGAAACTATGTAGACCTAGAAACTTCTTTTTTGGGGAGTTTTAAAGTTATGAATTCAATTTCCTTAGTATTATGGGATTATTCAAATTATTTCATGTTGCATAAATTGTAGTAATTTTTGCTTTTTTGAGAAATGGGTCCATTTTATCCAAGCTGCCAAGCTTACGTGTGCAGTTATTTGTCCAGCTTCTTATCCTTTTGATGCCTGCTAAGTCTGCACTGGTACACCCTGCTCCATTCCTTGTGCTGGTCATTTGGATGTTATGTTTTCCATTTGTCAGCCTTTCCAGAGGCGTGCCAATCTTACTGATAATTTTTTTTTAAAAATAAGCCTTTTGTTTGATTGACCCCCCTCCCATTGCTTCTGTGTTTTGTCCCAGGTTTCTGCCCTTATCTTTATTATTTCCTTCCTTCTGCTTGCCTTGGATTTATGTTTCTCTTCCTTTTCCAGGTTCTTTAGGTTAGAGCTTAGATACTGAATCCAGACATTTCCTCTTTTCTAATATAAACATTTGTGTTATAAATTTTATTTAATATTTACTCAGCTAAAAAATTTTTTGAGGTACCCTGTTTGATTCATGGGTTAGTGAAAAATGTGTTATTTAATTTCTAAATATCTTGTTCTTTTGTTTTATTGATTTTCAACTTGATTCTATTTTACTCAGAGAGTACATCATGATTTTAATTTTTTTCACATTTGCTGAGCTTTGTTTTACGTCTCAGGATTTAGTTTATCTTGGTATGTACTTCCTTCCTAATTTCTTTAAAAATGTATATTTTGCTAAAAAGAGATTTAAAAAATAGTAAAACACAGATCAACCTCAGGGATAAAAGTGTTTGTTTTCTTTTGGCAGGAGAAATATTATCACTAACTGAACAAGTCATAAGTAGTCACTCCCAGCCTTAGTTATATCACATAGAAAAAGAGGCTGCATCCTTTCTGGTGGTTTACAAATCCAATTATACTTGCATGCTAAGAGTAAGTGGCTGAGCATATGGGACATATCATATTATTTTCCAATGAAAGTTTTTTCTATTAAAGTCAATTTTGTGGAATTGTTCTATCTTACAGTTGCCTTACTGAGAAGAAATGATAGGAAAATTTGTTTTAAAATAAATCAGACAATGTATGAGGCACCAAAAATAAATACGTATTTTGGATTATGCTTTGGCCACCTATTTTCCTCTCCCACAGTGTGTTTAGAGGATCTTTTAGGTGACCACGTGGAATGTCCCCATATGATGATTTAAGAGGAGTTCTGCCGCCTGCCCCCTCTCCTGCATGCCAGACTCACTGCGCTCTCCTCATATTCTGGCCTTTGCCTTCTAGAGGAGCCACGGGGTCTGCCAAGGTGAGTCAGCTGAGGAGGCTCGGGACCCTGGAATTCGGGAGTAGCTGACTCGGGACTGGCTCAGAAGCAAGGATGAGTCAGACCAGGGCGGGCTGACTCAGGCATGCTGAGGTGGTGACCTGGCTGGATCAGGTGCCTTCCCGCTGGCCCCTGGCCAGGTTAGGCTCAACTGCGTGGAACCCAGCAGCTCCCTCGCAGGGCTCGGCTAATAGATGTGGGTAAAGATCCTGGCCTCAGTCCAACTTCCCCACCTCTCCTCTGTGTGCTTACCCATCAGAAACGTGGGAACCGAGCTTTAGGGGTGCCGTGACTTTGTTCTTGCCATGAAAATGGGAATGTTAGGGCTGCAAAGTGAGGGAGGGCGCAGTCGAAGGAAAGGAAGACGCAGCTGAATAGCAGTGAGGGAGATCAAAAAGGTTGCAAGCAAGGCAGACCTGCGGCTCCTCTGCAAGAAGTAAACAGTTATCAGCAGGTCCGGTTGATTCCCCCAAGTCCACCTCTCTGTTCTTCCTCTGCCTCACTTCTGCCATCTTAGCCTTTGGCCAAAGTCTCTGCTCACAGTCGTGGTGGGGATGGGTGAGGACACATAGGCACAGGTGACCACCAGGTTTTACGCTAAGTGACCAGGTGAGTTATGGAGCCATACGTCTTGCAGTGGTGATCCAGGAGGTCCAAGTCTTGGAGTGGCGGTGGGATGAGGACTTCCGTTTTGTCTATGATGAGTCTGACTGTAGAGTTGGAGCGGACGTCAGGTGGGTGTCTACAGACATACAAGAGAGGCTGGGCTGGAGCCCCCTAATTTGGTTAACCCCACTGGGCACTTGGAATAGTCACTTGATCCTAAGGAAGAGACTGAATTTTGTCCCAGTTTTACACTTCCCCTGGAAAGGGTGTACTGGAACGTCTCATAGATGGCTCAGTAACTGTAGACCTATACCCGTGCTTGAAATTCCATGAATATAACCTACTTGTTTGGTGCTAGTTTTTCCAGCCCAGTTCAACTGTTTCCTGATGTAAGCCAACCTTGGTAAAGGGAAACTTTTCCATAGGCAGACCTGAAGTGCTATTTAATTATTTCTTTGTGTACTTATGGTACTGGGGCTGAACCTAGGGCCTTGCACACGCTGGACAAGTGCTGTACAGGCGAGCCAAGCCCCCAGCCCTAAAATGCCCTCCTACCAGCACAACCACAGAAACTCTTAAATTGCATGACAGCCAGAAAGATTAAGAGCAGATACTCTGGTGGACACGCGTATTTGGGGCGTGGGTGAGAAGGAGGGGAATACTTGCGGCTTCATATTTATCGTGAAGAATTGGTGTACTTCCCCTTGGGAGACGAGTTTTGCCAAGATGGTTGCTGAGTTCCACAGAACAATTTTTCTTTCTTTTTCTTCTTGGGCTTATTTACCTTTTTGCCTTATTTTGTCTTGAGCACCGTTACTTATTTTCAGGTATACAGGGCCCCCTCCCAATTAAATGTTACATGGAGGGACCATTTGGACAGGTTTATTTTAATTGGTTGAGGTACTGTTTTTCTTGCAAGTGTTTTCAGGAATTCTTAGAGATTGGTGTTTTCTGATACTGGTTAATGCTACTAGTTGTTACTAAATTAAGCTACATCTCCAGTTTTGTTTTTGTTGGGTTATTTTATATTTTTGAAAGGTCCATGTTGAGGCTGGTATTTATGTGGTACACTGGATGATTAGGGTTGAGATTAGTTTGTAGCTTTGTGTGGATAGTGCTGTTATGGAGAATCTCGCCTTCACTGGCTTATTTACTTCTCGCGCACTGGTCTATGAGATAGAGTTGCTGTTCAAGTTCAAGTGCTATATGCCTGCGAGATGGGGAGAAAGAAAGCTTTAGATAGCCTTTCTCAAAAAGAGCCTCCAGTCTCTGGATACAGCTTGAGAGTATGCCAAGGGTACACGATTGCACATGGCACATGCTTTCATTTCTGTAGGATTCACACCTGGGAGTAGAATTGCTTGGTCGCATGGTTTACCTGTTTCAAACTCCTTTTCAAACTGACAGAATCGTTTGCCAGCCCCAGCAGCTCTGGATGAGGGTTCTACTTTCTCTACATCTTCCAGTATTTGTTCTTTTTGTCATAGCCATCTGAGTGGGTAAGGGAATTCGTATTTCACTGTGGTTTTTACCTTTTCTGATGGCTAATGGCATTGAGTATCTTTCCATGCACTTACTTGTCGCTTGTTACACCTTCTTTAGAGAACTCAATTCATGTTTTTTGCTTATTTTTAAATTGAGCTTTTTTATTATAGTTTTAATAGTTCTTTATATTATCTAGACACCAGTATTTTATCATTCAGTTTGCAAGAGTTTCTCCCATTGTCTGGGTTTTTTCATTTTCTCAATGGCATCCTTTGAAATGCAAAATTTTTTAAATTTCCACAATGTCTAATGTATCTAATTTGTCCTTTTGAACTTGTGTCATATATAAGAAGCTATCGCTTCATCCAAGGTCATGAAGATTTACTCTTTTTCTAACAGCTTAATACTTTTCCTCTCATATTTAATTTTATGATCTGTTTTGAGTTACTTTTTGAGTGTGGTGTTGGTGAGAGTGCTTCATTGGGTTCTCAGAGGTCTCGCTGCTGTCTGTCGAGGACACTGCGTGTGTCTCATTTAATTGCCTTGGCACCATTCTGCTCCTCTTCAAGTATTTGCTAAGCCTCTTGCTTTACAAGCTGTTCCTCAGGCTCTGAGTTTGGGCCTGGACATTAGGGAGCCAGAGCGCTACCCAAAATGCCTGAGATACTTCTACATGCCAAGTTCAAGTTCAGGTTATTGCTGTCCTCGGTAGGCGAGAGGCTGTGGAACACTAGGCTGTTATTGGAAGGTGAAGAGTGCTCTCCCCCGGATGTCTGCACGTCAAACCAGCACATGTTCCAACCCTGCTTGGCACGCAGCCTTGCTCATGGTAACTGGACACCTGGACAGGTTCGGGAGCAGGTGCGTTTCCTCTGGTATAGACCGGAGTTTCATACACAGGTGACAGTATCAGTATGTGCTGGACATAGTGAAAAGTGGAAATGAAAGACCTCAGACGTTGCTCTTAGATCTCTTACATCAAGGGAGGTCGCTGATCAACACCTCTGGGTCTCTCTGACGCCAAAGTTTTGTCACGTTGGTGTGTTTGAGATGTGGTCGATGTGGTCAGGCTTGGGTACCGCTTATAAAAACCTGCCTCACAGCGGCAAGGGTGAGGAGCTGCCCAGGGGCCCACGGGTCCTACCATGAACACAGCATAGCGAGGGCACAGGAGGAAGGCACCCCAGAGGCGGGAGTGAGGGAAAGAAACGCCACTCTGTCTGCTCTGGGGAAGAACAGGAAGGCCACGATGAGCTGATGTCGGGGGAAGGGTGTGTCCGTCACTTTCTGGTGCTGGGACGCCGTGCCTGGCACCCGCGCGTTAAAGGAGGAGAGCTTTGTTCTGGCTCCTGTTATTAACAGTGTGTAGCCATGGGCTTCAAGGCAGGACAGCGTGGGTGAGGCGCCTCGCGGAGGGCAGCTGCGCACCTCCCGGCATAGGAAAGCAGAGAGCAGAGGGAGGAGTGGGGAGGGCTCTTCCTCCAGACCTCAGCGACCCGGCTTTTCTGACCAGGTCCCAGCTGCCAACGCCACGCCAGCTGTATGTAGCTCCTCCACCGTTTACTCCCTTTGCACAAGCCCGGCCTGTGCATGTGTGAGGCTGTGGGGCCACGGTGTATGAACCACACCCAAGTGCTCACCCTGCGCAGGCGCCCGTGTCCTGGTGGCACCGGACCCCCCTACACACTTTATCCTCTGGGTTCTGGTCATATTCTTTCTGCATGTAAGGCTTCCCCGCTTTGGACTCCTCAACTGCGACGACCGTGGAGGAGTCCACGCGATCAGAAGTACAGTCTGAGGTCTGTGGGCTGAAGGCAGGACCCAGGCCTGGCACTGAGCAGGTTTTTTGTTCACGCAGGAGGGTAGAGGACCCTCAGGACCTCACCCACTCCACAGTCAAGGGGCGGAAGTGCGAAAGATGAGCTGGGCCCAACGCAATCTGCTGTCTCAGCGGCATCACATGCATTTCAGAATGGCATCCAGCCCTACCTAAGAGCACAGGGATGGGCATTTAGTTTGCCAGTTTGACTTCCTCCTAGAGGAATGTGAGGTCACATCTGTTTTGCACATGGGAGACAGGAGCCAGTCTGGCTGCCCTGTGTGAGTCTATGAGCATTTATGATTTTGAAGCCTGGTCCCACATCAGGAATTAGCAAGGCAAGGAAAATAAACGTATTGAACCAGAATGAATGCTTTTAGTAATGAGTTTATGATTTCAAATTTCCAGGGAAGTTAATGGTGTTAAAGTTCCATCATATTAATCCTCTTGTCCTTCTGTTGAAAATATTAAAAATCAAATAAGATTTAAAGAAAGAGACGACCCTTAGAAGTCACCCAAAAGCCCAGTCAGAAGCACTGGGCTCATGCTCCCTTCCTGCCCACAGGGTTAACCGGGTCAGGAAATCGGGGTCACAGAGAGATGTGGCAGGAATTTCCCAGCGATGTGTGGCAGGACTCTTGGTCTTGTCCTCTTCGCTTGTTTTTCTTGACAGAAGGTATACTTACCATCGAGTCTCTAGGAGCTCAGAGACGGCCCGTGTGCTAAATGGCACACCCAAGACTCAGACTGGCCTCCGTGGGTGGAAATAATGGACTACAAATCCACCTGATTAAGCTGGAGGAGATAAATGACACTTGCTGTCTCCTTCTCTTTGACTTTTACAGACTAAGTACAGAACAGGGGCTCTGCAGCTCAGTAGGACTTTCGAAGAACCTTCGGCTCTACACCCTGGCAGCAGGAGCCAGAGACACTCGCCTGTAAGCCGATGCACCGTCAGATGTGCAGAAGCCTCTCGTGTCCCATTTCCTGGGCCCAGTGAGGCCACATCTTCTTAAATTCTGTAGTTCTTTCCAGCAACTATGGGTGTAAGACATACTTAGTAACTTGCTATAGCGAGTAGGACTTCTTGGGCTCCAGTTATATATACGACATTGGTCCAGGCACTGGAGACAAGATCTAGAATCCTGAGTGGTCCAGGCTTCCCTCCTAAATTCTTGTGGCTGAGGGTAATGTCACAGGCACTGCTGCAGCCCCATGGTCCTGGAGGACGTGTGAACTGGATGATGCGGGACATAAATCTGAAAGTCACTTAGAGACTAGGTCCCCAAGGCCCCGAAAATGTCATTTTTATGAGCCTGTGTTCCTGCCGTTTCAAATATTTTACATTTGTGGGCTCATTCAGATGCTTCTTGTTTTCAGGGTGTGGCCAGGGAGTGAGTATCGGTAACCAGGTCACGTGTGAGGTGAGATGCAGGCTGGGAATGGCTGTGGTCCCTCGTGGAGGCGGAGGCTTTCTCCACTGGGGAAACACAGAGGCCCGGAACTCTCTCCTCTCCTTGTGTCTGGGTCCCTGCTCTGGTCCTGTGAGACCTGGGTGTGGAGCACTCACTTCTGCCACCATCTTCTTTATGCTCTGCCCCCTGCCCCACACCTGGACGCAGCATTTCACCTGTGAGTGCTTGTGATAAGCTTACGAGGCCATTAAAGTAGAGATATGAATCGTGGAAACATGAAGAGCGAAGGGCATGATTTGGGGAAGGACATAGTCCTGTGAACTTTCTGTTCCTTCTCTTTTGAGCGGAATGGACT
This sequence comes from Chinchilla lanigera, assembly GCF_000276665.1. Classification (NCBI taxonomy): domain Eukaryota; kingdom Metazoa; phylum Chordata; class Mammalia; order Rodentia; family Chinchillidae; genus Chinchilla; species Chinchilla lanigera. The sequence goes on along the minus strand of NW_004955450.1, from coordinate 16,830,534 downwards.
TGAGTCTTCATTTTAAGCGGATTACAAATGGCCATGTTACATTTTCCATCCCACACAACTGGGTGGTGTGTTTCGGTTCATTCCTGGACTCCGGCCGCATGCAGTGGTGCTCGGGGAGCAGCTGGCACCTTGACCAGCGACCCTGGCCAAGGGTGTTCCCTGGAAACTGGCGCTGTCTAGGTGTGAGCTCAGATGCTGGCGTGCTCGCCGTCCCTCTGAGTACCTCCGTGTGGTTTGTGTGTGGTGCTCCGAAGCCGGGCGGTGGAGCCTCTTCTCTGCGTGCAGTAGCTGCCTCTGCTTCTTTCTTAGGGCCTTATCATCCGTTCCTGGTATGACAAGAGCGACGAAGACCCTTGTCAGCACCTCTACTAGAAATTGCTCCAAGGCAACTCTTCGTTACATCCTTGCAGGGCCTTGTAGGGTAGAGAATCAGTCTGGGTGACCCGGCCGTGCTCTGTGGTCCTCAGGCCCGGGGTGTTTCCGCGCTGCAGGACGTTCTCCTGTGCGCCGACACCGCTGTGTGTGGCACAGGACTGGCTGCCAGCAGCCGGGGTGCCTTCTGTGGTCTGGCCTTCCCAGCCGGCTCCTTCACCAGCAGGGGGCCTGCTGCTGTGGGTGCACCACCAGCTTCCTGTTGAGCTCAAGGTACAGTGACTCCAGCCTCTGCCAGCCCTCGGACTTCAAGTGTTTGGAGCTGCCAGTGTGGACGCCTCCCTCCTGCCACGAATTCTTCGTGTCTGTTACCGGCTTGTTTCTTTAAAATCCCACTTTTTGTGAAACCGGAGCGTCTGGCTTTAGACCTGTGAGGACTGCCCCGAGCAGCCTCACTGTGCCCTTTTGACCTAGGGTGGTGGAACTGGGATATGTCAGAGCGTTGCCGTCTTCCTTTTCTCAGGCTGTGCATCTGAATGTTTGGTGAACTGCTTGGGGGAGGTGCTTGTAAGCACTAAGGAAGAACATTGAACTCACCCACCTTGTCCTGGGCGGTGCTTACCCCCATGTGAATTATGACCAGCATGACTTTTCCTGATGGAGCTCGACTGTAATAAAGTTTTAGTGTTCTCGATCGTCGTAATTTTAGTCAGTGCTGTGTGCAGGGTGAGGGAGTTGGAAAGGCATCTGTTTTCATCTGAAAGCATAACTTTGGAAGCACATAGAGCAACTAATTGACAAGAAAAGTGAAAGCATATTTTCAGAGGCCAAGAATGTCTTAGCAATGCTGATAAGTGTTGCTTGTCAAAGCAAACCTGATGACGGGGAGCGACAGAGCCTCACGAACCCCGGGGAGTGGAGGCAGACGAGTGAAGGGGCAGAGGACGGGAGTGTGTGTTTTCAGGGAAAATGTTCGCAGAGCAGTTCCAGAGTGCAACTGAATGCATTCGCAAAGGCAACAAATGCGTTAAATAAAAGCAAAACCAGAGTTGCCTTCTTTCCTTCTTTGTAGGGTCTTGAAACCAAAGTGTGGCTCTTCCCAAAAGAGTCATTATAATTATCAACAGAGCTGCTAGCAGAGCAGACTGAGAGCTGTGCCTGGTATTTGGGTCCGATGCAGCCTTCACCTCCACACTGCCCCTGCCGTAGAAAGCATGGGTCAGCGGCTGCGGCTGGTCACGGCGTGCTGCTTCCTACTGCGTCGCACCGGCCACGTCGCACAGATGACAGCCTGAGCTGGCATCAGACTCACTTTGAATCCTGCTGGCATGATTGCAGCACCTCACTTAGCAGGTTTGTGCCCTAGTTTCCTCATCGGTAGGTGGGGGTTAATCACAGGGCCTCGCCCACGGAGCTGTGCTGAGGCTGGAAGGGGACGGCACCCGGGTGCTGGCAGCGCGGTAGGTGGCACAGTTATGAAGGTGCCAGGAGACGGTGCTCCGCGTGGTTAGGGACCCAACCCCAGACTGCTCTGTGGCCTCTGTGTGGTGCAGGAGGGGGGTCAGCAATCAGGACAGAGTAGCAGACCCTGGAACAGGAGGACCTCTGACTTCCGGGGCCCTTGTGCCCCGAGACTTTTGGAGTGGTGGCTAGGGAAGAGAAGGCCGGGGGTAAGGCCTCCTGACGGGTCCCCCTGGGCACCTGGCACATCTGGTGGCTCCAAACAGAGGGCACTAGGGATAGTGTCCATCCAGCAGGAAAGCACACCTTGAGCAACATGCCTCTTGGTTGGCTTGGTGCCGTTCGTCTGCCCTGGCAGGCAGAACTGCTGCTTGTTCTGGGGAATGAAGAACAGGCCCAGTTAGCCTGCGGCGGGTGGGGCGGGAGGGCGTGGCTCCTGAGGCTGCCGCTGGGTCAAACACTCCAGGAGCAGCATCCGGCTGAGTCTCCCGGCTCCCAGAGGGGAGAAAACGCAGACCCCAGCTTAAAGCTGGCTCCCAGAAAGCCAAAGGCCTCAGAAAAGGTCTTGAGTGACCCGAGCCTTCCGACTCTGGGCTGGTTATGCATTGTCAGTAGGCAAATTGCTGGGGAGAGCTGCTGACCTCAGGGCGGGATTCAGGAGCAGAGCGGTTCCATGGGGTGGACCGTGATGGTCACCCACACACAGGGCAGGCCCGCAGCATTTGCAGTGGTGACTTCCATCTCAAGACCCCGAAGGCGAGCTATGCCACACACGTGTGGGATGGGCCCTTGCTGCCCCTGTCTGGAGGAAGCACAGCCACTTGGAGAGGCGCTCCTCCTCCCTGGAGCGGGCTCGTCCCTGTTCCCAGGGCCCCTGCTGCACGCCAGGAGGAGGGACACATCAGGGACGCAGATGCTTTCTCCTTGCTCTCAGCACTGGACTGCCGGGGTGGGCTAGAAGTAACCGAATGCAACCCGCTTCCAGGCCCCGGTGCCTTGGCCTGTGCCGCCGCCGTCTCCGCGCTCCCTTTCCTTCCCTCTGCGCTGTGAGAGGCGCTCAAAGCTTCCACCAGGGCAGGAGATGCCCGTGCCGGGGGTTGGTGCTGCGCTGTGCACATGCTGCCATGCGTTGTTCTTGCCTTGTCTGCGTGGCTACTCACACTTCAGATCCATCGGAGCAACCACTGCTTTTTGAAGTACTGACCAGGTCCAGGCACGATCCAGCCTGGTGAGCAGAAACTGGCACGTGCTGTCTGCCCTCAACAAGCTTGCGCTTTAAACTGCAGCTGGGACAAAGGC